>NC_142286.1:33620753-33930350 GCF_965620075.1 Prunus avium
TGAGTTTTGGTGTAGAGAGTAGGCTCGCTTTTGCTCCTCTTGAAGCCTGCGTTTATGAAGTACTTGTCTATGTAGCTGTTCCATGCTCGTGGTGCTTGCTTGAGTCCGTACAAGGATTTCTTTAGCTTGAGTGCTTTATCTTCTCCTCCTTACTCAATAAAAGTCTTATTTTGTAAAGCTTTTGTTGGGCATCTATTTAGCAAGTATACTGTTGTATATACAACTTCTGCCCAGAACGTGTTTGGCATGCCTGGATCTTGCCATCTCCATGACAGTTCTATTTTTTCTCTCTAAGACTCCATTTTTTTCAGGAGCATAGCCAACTGTTAGTTGATGCTCTACTCCTTCATCTTCACAAAATTTGTTGAATTCTTTAGAGGTATATTCTTTTCCTCTATCACTTCTTAGAGCTTTAATATAGTGGCCACTTTGTTTTTCGACATGGGTTTTGAATTTTTTGAAGATATTGAATACTTCTGATCTTTCTCATAGAAAATAAACCCACGTCATTCTAGTATAGTCATCTATGAACATGATAAAGTACCTGTTGTTATCAAGAGATGGAGTCCTCATAGGTCCACAAACGTCTGTGTGAACAAGCTCCAACAAGGCCTTAGTTCTCCAAGCCTTTTCAAATGGAAATGCGTGTCGATGTTGTTTGCCAAGTTGGCAACCTTCACAGACATCATGGATCTCTTTTATGTTTGGAAGGTCTCTCATCATATTCTTTTGATAAAGAGTTTTTAGTGCATAAAAATTAAAGTGGCCAAATCTTCTATGCCATAACCATGAATCTTCTACTTATGCTTTCATGGCTGTGGCTTTTACAAATTTTCATTGGATAGGAAAATTTCTATTTTCCATCCTTACTTTTGTTATTATGTGATTTTTATTTCTTTTATCAAATATTGTGCAAGAGTCTCCAGAAAAGTGCAAAGAGTATCCATTTTCAATCATTTGTCCAACACTTAATAGATTATGCTCCAGGCTAGGTACTAGTAGAACATCTTTAATATATTTAGTTCCTTTATTAGTTTGGATAGAGATTGTATGTAATACCCCAAAAAATTTAAGGTGGATTTTCATATTTTAGTGAAAATAATATAATGGTAGAGAAGATTATGGGTATTTTATCAAAAGATTTTGGATTGAGATTATTAAATTAAGTATGTTTAATTTGAAGTTGGACAAAAATGACCAAAAAATACCCCTATGTGTGAAAGATTACCAAAATACCCTTGTAGATAATAACCACACCAAAAAAAAAAAGAAAAAAAAGAAAAAAAGAAAGAAGAAGCAACGTGGAAGCCAAACATTCATCCTTTCCTTCATTCTTCCCCCATTCCCTCTTTCTTTCTCTTCAAAATCTGATTTTGATCTCAATTTGGATGAGTTATAGATCTAGAATGGATGACTCACCTAGTCTAGGCTAAGAAAATTAATTGCATAAGCTAAGATAAGTTTTGGGAGGAAAGAAATGGAATTTGAGTGAGGAAGAAAGGAGAAAATAGGAGGAAGAAAAGAAGAGAGTTTCTAAGGTGAGTCAATTTCGAGAATTTTGGTTTTAACCTTGTGGTTGTATGATTTTAATCTCTTAAAGAATGATTTGAGTCATATGAGTGTTGGGAAGATTGAATTGGAAGATTTTGAATCTCTATTTTCGGGTTGGGTGGATAGAGTAATTTTTCAAGTGAGGGTGTTGTTGATTTTGGTTTCATTTTGAGTGTTTGATGAGTTCTAAGGATAGGTATGAATTTTAGAAGAGTTTTAGAAGCCTTAGGAACCACTTGGGGTGTTAGAATGGTTGAAAACAACTTTGAACAAAATCTGGAAAATGTCATTTTCTGGAAATTTGCAGTCCGCGAGCCTCACTTTGGCTCTATGTTTCTCCTAATACTTTGAGTGTTTGAGGAATCCATTTGTTGAGTTTTAAACTAAACTTATCAAGGAACAAAACACAATTGGTTTCGTCGAATTTGGTTGAGTTTTGATAGGTTGAACACTTGTGCAAAGTTTGGAAAAAATTCTGTTTTCTGCAAAAAAACCAGCCACGAGCCCAACTTTGGAACTGGTTTTCTCCTTCGTTTTAACTCCGTTTTAAGTGTGGTTTGTTGGGTTGGAAACTAGAGAGAATAGCCTTCAAAACCACTATAATTTTTCCCATTTTCACTGACGTTTGGTTGGTCAAAATGGCTCATAAAATCTGGGATTTAAAACTGAAAAAACAGGGTAAGTTGCAGGATTTTTTGAAGACGATGAACAGTAACCGGAGCAAGCCCACTCGCGGCTCCGGCAAGTGGCGGTGCGTGGCGGCTGTTCCGGCAGCCGCCGACGCCATATTTTTAGTCCATTCGACTTGATTTTTTCGATCCGAGTCCGATTGTATACGTTTTGAGTCAATCCGAGGTGGTGCAAAGTATCGGTTGTCGTGGGGCCCACGGGATCCAAATAGTAACTTTTGGTTAACGGCTGTCGTTGGCTTTGTTTTGGTGTTGACAGGGCATAGGACAAAATTTTAGATTATTTTGGACGAGATTTGGCCGCTTTGGAGCCCGGGTTGGTCCTAGGGCCATTTTCGTCATTTTCGCGCGTAATCTTTGAATTGCACAAGGTTGAGTTTGGTCTTAGGTGAAATAGCGTGAAGATTTCTCAATATTAATTTGGATTTGAATTTGTTCAGGAATTGGATCAAAAGTGTAGATTCGACAATTCCGAGAACTTCCGAAGGGTAAATTTGGTATTTTAGCTAGCTGGACTTGAGGTAGAGTTTCTTGATTTCCCGATGATTGGGCTATATCACTTTTAATCTTGGTGCTTATATATAGTACTATAAATATGAATATTATTGTTGCGTTGCTCGGTGAATATTATTTGATGTTATGTGAATATTATTGTTGATGTTTATCCGTGGATATTATTTGACGTTGAGTGAATATTATTATGCATGTGATCAAGCCTGGAATATTATTTGTTATTATCTATATTATTATTCTGCAAAGATAAATGATGTTTGCACTGCATTACATATGCATCATAAAGACAGTGGTGTTTGGAGTGTGTGTGTGTGTCATTTGAGATATATCTAAGGGGTGGGAGAAGGCTTTAGATATATCTGAATAAAATGTGGAATATATTCAGGTGACGGGAGCAGAGCTTGAATATATTGAGGTGATGGGAGCAGGGCCTCTAATGATAAGTGAAAGTTGAGAAATTCGTAAACAAAAGAAAAATGTGGTAAAGGACGGATGGGCGCTAGTTCATATTTTAGGGTATTCGGAGCCACAGTGGTAAAACGCATGGTATGAGACATGCAAGCTTGTTGCCCTAGGATATGAATTAGTGGGATTAGAATGGAGTGAGTTCATGACATCACCGCATATGCAAATTTATTTATTTGGTTTGATTGCATAATTGGTATATCTTGTGTTGTTTGATGCATGACACTTTGATTAACTGTGATAGCTGACTTTGAGGGGTTTGACGGTACTCTACTGGGCATTAGAATGCTCATACCCTAATAGATTGTGCAGGATTCAAAGGATTCAAGACGAAGTTTGAGGAAGCGGGTTTCAACTAAGCTGCTGGGCTTTTATTGTTGATTTGTGTAATTAATATTTGTAAGTAGTCAACCGTTTGTTAAAGATCTTAGTGTGTAGTTAACTGCAAGTTACTGCGACTCTGATTTTGTAATGTCAAGTAAATTTGTATTTTTTTTGTGGCTCTATTTCTCATCATATCATGGTTGTAGGATTTTATTCTTATCACTATGGTTTGACTCACGCCATGATTCGGGAATATTCTTTATTTTCGAATCGGGTCGTGACATTGTACCTTTTCCTTTTGTCTCCACCAGTGTTCCATTTTCTAGTTTTACTTGGGATTTTACAGACTTGTCTATGTTGGAGAAGATGCTTTCATCTCCAGTCATGTGGTTACTACAGCCGTTGTCAATATACCATTTCTTGTTGGTTCCTTCTGGTGTGGCTTGATGAGCATAAAAGACATGCTCATTCTTCTCACTTTTTTCTGAGTAATTGGCTTGATAGTTCTTGGTCCGACAGTCTTTTTCTATGTGCCCAAATTTTTTACAATTTCGACATTTGGGCTTGCCACAGAACCAACAATATTTTTCTAGGTGGTTTGTATTTTTACACACCCTGCAGGGAGGATAGTTTTTTCTTTCCTTTATTTCTTTTTTATTTCCCAAATTCTTATTGGATTTATAATCTTCTCTTCCAGAACTTTCTCCAAATTTCCTTTCCCCTTCGTTAGTTTTCTGTAGGGATGGCAATGGGTCGAATCGGGGGTGGGTATGGCATTCCCATCCCCATCCCCGTTAAGCTTTTCTACCCCATCCCCGCCTTCATACCCGCAATATTCATATCAGGGATTCCCCATCCTCCCCATTACTGAATAAAAAACCAATATATAACTAATTTGTTGAAAAAAAAATTACTAATTCAAGATAATAAATATATATAATATATACTTATAAGACAATATAAGAATGTTTATATATGTATTGGAAGTTAACTAAATAAATAAGTAGTGTGGCTTAAGATTTGTATAAATTATATAAGTATATAATATCAAATATAAAACTTAGTCGGTACAATCACTTTAATAGCATATTTATATATGGCAATATATATATATATATATACCTCATCAAAAAATTAATATATATTCTAAACGGGGAGGGTTCGGGTTGGGGATTAAAATACCATCCCCGCCCCTCCCCGAACACCATACCCAAAAAACTCCCCATACCTGATTTTTGTCCTTCATACCCGACCCATTAGGGTCGAATCCCCGCGAAGACCCTTACCCGCGGGGAAAATTGCCATCCCTAGTTTTCTGAGACCTTAAATTTAGTTTTGACTAAAAGGCGCTTTCTACTGAATTTTCATTTCGCCTACTCAGTCTTTTTTCATATGCTTCAAGAGGGCCCATTAGTTATGTCACTAACAGACTAGTTAAATCTTGTGTCTGTTCAATAGCAGTAACTAAAGGATCATACTTATTAGGAAGACTTATAAGTATTTTTTCTACAATTCTTGAATCATTAATATTTTCTCCATAGGCTCTCAATTAATTTATTTTTATTTTTATTTTAGCATAATAGTTGTGTGGTCTTAGAGAATCCTTCATTTTAATGTTTTCAAACTCTCTTCTCAAAGTTTGTAGTTTAACTGCACATACCTTGGCATTGCCTTGAAATTCCTCCTTTAAGGTATTCCATGCTTCCTTTGCAGTTGTGGCTCCCATCAGGGGCGGCCCTGGGGTGGTGCAAGTGGCGCCACCGCACCCGAAATAAAAATTTCTTTATATTAATTAATATTATAGGAATTGTATATATCGTATAGCGTGCTAGATAATTGCACAAGGGTGTGTCTGGTGGAGTTGGCTCCAGCGTATGTCCACTTACCGAAGAGCCAGAGTTTGATTCTTGTTGAAGTCGGTTTATTTGCCTGTTTTTATATTATTTTTGCATTATAACTAAAAACTTTACATAATAATAATTTTTTTTTATTAAAAAAAACAGAAAAAAAGCTAACCATAGGAGGAGTATATATATCCCCCAAACACCTTCTATTCATTACCTATCGTTCTTTTAAAACAAAAAAAATTTCTCCTCTAAAAAAAGTACTTTCTTCATTCAAAACAAAACAAAAAAAGACTTCATGGCTTTTTCTTTATCTTAAACTCTGATTTTCTGGTAAGTAATCATTATCATTCATCAATTTCTCTTTGGTTCTTTTTTCAATCCTTTGAGAATTTTTGTTATTCTTTCAATTTCAGGAATTTCAACACCGAAAAGAGAAAACCCTAATTCCTAAATTCATAAAGACCACTCAAAATCAAATAGTCATATTCAAATCTCAATTCAAATTCAGGTATGTAACTAAACACAGATTGCTTATTAGAGGCAGCAAGGGACCTTATGGGGGCACAAGGAGCTTATTTTTGTACAAAACATTTAATTTTATCAAATAGAAACATTTAATTTTTATGAATTTGATTTCTGATTGTCATTACATATTTATTGATGGAGACTTTTAGTTGTAAAAAAATTATTTATGACATTAAGTTATGGCAAATTTTTATTTATAGTATTTTCGTATTAGATTATGTGAGGCCTCAATTCAAGTTTCGCACAGGGCCCTCAAAATCTCAGGGATGGCCCTGGCTCCCACGATCCTTCGGAAAATCGTATCATGCAAGGCTTGTTGCAGGGCATATAAGGCCTTTGCATCTTTTTGTTGATCTTTCTTTAGTTGCCTCAATTGTTCCAGGGTTGGATTTTTTGGATTATTTAAGCCACTATCAACTATGTTCCATAAATCCTGAGACATAAAATAGGTCTTCATTTTAATACTCCAGAAGTCATAGTTTTCTCCAGTGAAAATAGGAAGTGTGTCAGAGTTCTAGCCAGTGGTAGACATTATGGAGGACTAGAGTGAACCAACACCCAAGGTTGATCGGAACAAGCTCTGATACCACTGTTAGTTTAAGGGAGAAGAGGTTTAGAGAATGGTTGGTAGTGTTTAGGACAATAGCTTGATGTTGAATATAAATTTTTTTGAAAGACTAACAAGGTAATTTTATTTTATTGATTGAAATAAGAAACGTACAAGGCTTTAATACTAGAGTTGGTTGATGGGAGAGTTAGACTGCTATAGTTTTTCAACTTTTCTTAATTGAATACATAAGTGGGCTGCTAGTTTATATATATAGGGATGCTAAGTTGGCAACTTGGTTTTGGACAAGTCGGTTGCATAGTAACCGACTTTTCCAAAGTCATTTTTAACCACTAGTTGTACAATAAATCTAGAATTATCTAGTTACAATACATTAGATAATTAGTAGGATGTTTCTAGTGACTTTAACTTGTCAATTTTTCTCAATTTTTCAAGATTATTCTATATTATTCAAGATTTTTCTTTATTATTCAAGATTTTTCTAGACTAAATGTCCTATATTGTTTTTTTGCTTTATGTGCAATTAGGAGGGCAGTAGTACACTTTTTCTTTGACTGAATTTTTAAATTCGGATAAGGCAATGTTGTAACAGTTGAATGAAGTTCATCTTTGATAAAAAAAAAATATATATTTAAAATTGACATCGTTCTTAAGTTTAAGTGTTTAGAGATAGGGAGAGGGTGAGAGAGTGACAGCAGAGTAAGATGTTTCTCTCCATGCACACCGAGTTGTTATCAAATGAGAGAGCACGTCAGCCATAAGCCATAAGCCATAAGCCATAAGCCATGTTCTGTCGTGGCCAAATCTTGGCTTTGTTTTCATGGCCAAGTATTATACTGTCACACAAAAATTACAGAGAAAAGAGAGAGAGTAATATCCCTGGGCCTGGGGTACGGTTGGCTAATTCAAAGTGATGGGGCCCAAAGACAAACGCGATGCTAAACAATAGATCAGAATTTATCAAAGGTGGAGACCACATTGACAATCAATCAAGCATGCATGTGTATCATACACAGTGTACGCCAGATCATCAATAAAAAATGGGGTACATTTCACTTTTCCACTAGCTAGGGTTTGGACGACTTTGGCATATATATGGATGATGAAATGAAGACTCTATTTAACATAGAAGTATGGTACATGCAATTTCCAATGTGTGTGTGTGTGTGTGAGAGAGAGAGAGAGAGAGAGAGAGAGTCGAGGTAAGTATATATGTAACCACATGAACCCCAAATAGATATTTACTTTTTATGTACTGATATCAGAGTACTATGTGAGTTTCAGAGTGTCAAGTTTAAATGTTTATATTTTTTTTCTTATATTGATCATAATCAAGACCTGAAACGATGTGACTTTCTATAGTAAACACAATAACAACATGAAAAGTAAGACGAAACAAGATATATAATAATGTGTTGAATTAATATCCACAATTAATCTATAAACTCCTCACAGTTATACGATTGAACTCAATGTAAGGGTTACTGGTTTTCTGAAAACAATAATGAAGATTTGCTACTAGCTAGGTTACATTAACTTGCTTATTCGATTACAATTCAACCTCTCAACTGAATGAAGTTTTGGTTTCACCCCAAAACCAATTGGCAATTGGGGGAGTATCTCAACTCCTTATAAGTCCTTACTAGGTTTCTCAGCTTTCCAAAATATGAGACATTTCTTCACATTCTCACATCAACTGCTGTGAATTCAAATTGGTCGATTTTGTGGTTTGGTAGCTGCTGCCAGTGGCGGACCTGTGCAGGCGCAAGGAGGTGCACCTGCACCTCCGGTCGCCGGAAAACTCCATAGAAGCTGCTGAAGTTGCACCTCTGCTCATGCACGGAAGCTGTTCGATGAAATGCGCAAGTGAAGCGCTGCTGTGATTTGTCCTCCACAAGGCTGCAAAGAGCTTCTGGTGGAACCACTTCTTCGAAAAGAGATGATTCATCGAGTTGATTTGTCATATCCCATACTTTGACTTCAGGGAAGTGGCTTTGATTTCAATCTACCAAAAAGTTTTTCTTATCTTTTTTTTTCTTCCTTTTTTTTCGAGGGTGTGGGGAGAGGCGGGGGTTCTACATAGATGGATAGGATTTGATTTTGTGGTTTGAACGAGGAGATTTTTTCTAGAACAAACAAAAAACAGGTCTTGCCTTGTTTATTATGGGATTTGAACTCGAAAACTCCTCCAACAAAATGAAGACCTTGAGGATTGAATTGATTTTGTTCCAATTGTTGTCATGGCTTCCTTTAAATAAATAAAAATAGAAAAAACAATAAAAGGGAAAAGAGAAGTCATCCCAGCCACAGCAACAGCAGTAGATTTTCTTGTTAACTTTTTGTATCTTGCTCATGGAATTTAAATATTAGTATTGTTTAAATTAGTTGTCTGTTTTTTTTTATTTTTTGTATAGCTTTTAGCTTTTAAGAATTGCACCTCCGCTGAAAAATTCCTGAGTCCGCCGCTGGCTGCTGCCTCAACTTCTCCTATTTTGTGTTCTTCTTCTTTTCTACACTGGTTACCATGGCAATTTTGGATTATGCAACAATCATAATCTAGGTGTGTGTATGAAATACACACTTATATGCATACATTAATGTTCATACAAAATCAGCATATATAATGTTTGTTTTATTCACACAATCATAAGTTATAACACACAAATATCAGCATATATATATATATATATAACACACCTATATATATATATATATATATATATATATGCATATCAATTGACGAAAGTAAACTTAAGTAATCTTTAAAGCATATATATATAGGCGCTGCATAGCGAAATAAGGTTCATAGCGTTTCCATCTCCAAACTTCAAAGCTTTCCATTGTTGATCACTTTTGTCTCAAGCTTTTCCTCGCTGATCTTGTAGTTGTTGCTTAAAGCTTTTCGTTTCTTCTGAGTTTCAGTAGGGCGCTTTACGTCTGTTGCCAAACCAACCACTTCAAGAAATCTTATTACATACCAAGTTACATCAATCTGCCACCATTCCAGGCCGTGCCGAGCTGATTGCTCAAAAGCATGGTGATTATTGTGCCAACCTTCTCCATGTGCCATCAATCCAATTAACCTAAGCAAATTCAAATTCAAATTAGAGAGTACATTTTCAATCACACACACATCTAAGTAATATCATCAATTTGCTTCAATACCAGTTGTTTTTGGATAAATCGCCAGTATCCCATACTACTTGTCCCCAAGTGTGGCAAATTGAATTTATTCCAAAAGTAGCGTGGAGAAAAACCACAGATCTCACACCCTACAAAGAAAGAAATCAAATCCAACTAACTGCGAAAATTTAAGGAAAGGGCAACACCATAATTGAGAAATTATATCTTGTACGTATATAAACAGTACTGAAGCTACCATTATTTAATTTACAACAACCAAATTGTTCACCATGAGATTTTTTATTTCGTTTTCCTTCGACTATTTTCGTGTTTTTTGTCAAAAAGCCAAAAAGCTAGACCTTGACTTGACAAGAGCATTTTTATTACCAGTCCCCAGACCAAAAAAGGTAGTCCTCCTACAGCATACAGCAGTGCTCCAAAACTGATTGCATGAAGGGGGTACGTATGCTGAAGAAATCTATAGAATGGATCCCTTATCAAATCTCCAACGTTCTTCATTCCTGCTTCATACTGCAAATTATCAAAGTATAAAATTATTATTATTATTATGTCAATTTTCCATGTTAGGTGTGTAACCAGTTATACACAACCGTATGTTTTTATCTCTCTCATCACATAATTAAGAATATTTTTATCTCTTTCATTACATGATTAAGAATGTTTTTATCTCTTTCTTCGTAGAATTAAGAACTGGTGAAAAAGAAAGAATTCCGTACACTTCCAAACCGAGAACGATAATCGAAAACCCAACCAATGTGACTATACCATAATCCTCTAACGGGACTATGAGGGTCTTTCGGTGTATCTGTAAATTGATGGTGAGATCGGTGTATGCTCACCCATTCAAGTGGACTTCTCTGCAAACAAATTCGAGAAGACAAAAAAGAGTCCAAATATTATTAAAAAATTCCACTAAAATTCAAAGATAGATAAAATGAAAACATATGACACACACACACACACCTGAAACGATAGAACAGCACAATAGGCAAAGAAGTATTCAAGCCATTTGGGAAGCTTAAAACTCCGATGGGAAAGTTGCCTATGGTAAGACAGATTCACACTAACACCTGTGGCAAAATAGAGAGCCACAGCCACCCAAAATGCATCCCAGTTGAAATGAAATGGAGCTAAGAGTGTAAGGCAATGCAGACCCAAAACCACAACCACTGAGCTTATGTCCACGAAGTTCCATTCCCTCCCCAAAAACTCTACCCTCCACTGCGTCACCCAACTTCTTCCCATTTCTTTTTATATGTGGAAATGAGATTAGTATTGCATGGAAAAGAAAGAAGAAAGCTTTCATATTATATAGACTCAGAGTTGTTAGCAAATTAGGGAATGTCACGTCATCTCTCTGGCCAACTTGCCAAGCATATCATGTCATCTATGGCCATGTTGTTTCATTGGTCGAATGAATTATGCCCATCTAGCCATGCATCTGCATTCATGCTCCAGTGCACCTTTCATTAAATATATATATATATATATATATATATATATATATAAATAAAAACTATAGCAAAGGTTTTTCTCCTTTAGATTATTCATTTTTTAAAATTCATGCAGTATTGGAAAAAATAATAATAATAATAAGTGAGGAAGGTTGAAATAAATATTTGGAATCTGAATGTCGCTTGGTATGGAACATCCCCACCCGTTCTTTATTTATTATCATGTACGTTTGTTGTTCTTGACTTTATGAGTGTTGTTTTTTATAAAAAAGATGTTGACTTCATCACTTGGGCCAAAATAAAACTGCAAAACTCAATTTCTGAAAAGATAATTATTGGGTGTGTAAATCAAATTATAAACCCATTCATTATAGCATTTGATAACGTAGATATTTATCTGGTGATATTTTCTCTTCTCAATGTTCAAAGTTACGATATTGAAATCTCCTTCCTTTATTAAACTAGAAATGTAATGAGAGCATTGGGCCTTAGTCTGCTAGTTGCATCAGGTATACGTTTTGCCGGGAATGAAGGGTCTTTTTCAACTGTTTTGTTAGGGGTTTGTGGTTGAATTTATGTTAGTCTGGCCCAATAAACAAAACAATTACTTACAAAAACAAATGGCTCCCCGCATCTTAAGGCCAAAGGTGATTTGGACTCCACTCTAAGCTATACATGATTAACGAAACATTACTATCTTCACCTACCAAAGGGCGGTACAATTTATAATTCAGAAAGAGACATTATTAATTTTGCCGAAAAACACACATTATTTGCCACAACTTGGTAACGAAATCAAGTTCCAAGACAATGACTGACTGCAAATAGGCCAAAAATTAACCAACTTTTTACTTCCCCAATCTACGTGGCAAGCTAGCTATAATATGTACGGATATTTGTTGTAGAATATGAGTTTCATATCGGAAATTTTGTTGAAGTAAGTTTCCTAATTAATCAAGGAGATTTATTTCCTTAATTAATTAAGGGATTTACTTTCTATTTTTTATATAATTGTCAAATTATTGTATAATTAGGAGATACTTTCCTAATCTTTTACTATATCTAATTTCTTGTAAAGCACTATGTAAACTCTTATATATACCTCATTATGGAGAAGAATAAAATAACAACATAACATATTCAAACCCAAATATTCATATTTTAGCATGGTATCAGAGCAATCGATTCTTGATTGTCTCTAAATTCTCATATCAAAATTTCTCCTCCCCTCCTCTTCAAGGGGGGGAGGAGGAGTGAAAAAGGATCTGTTTCTCTTTCTCATGGAGATTTTGCCTCTTTCTTGACTTCGACATACCCTTCTCTTCAGGGAGAGAAGATGATTGAAGAGAAGTTTCTATGTTCTTAAGGAGTGTTCACAGGGTTTCTGTGTCCTTAGCCGTGTTCACAGGGTTTCTGTGTTCTTTAAACTCCTCATATCAAATTTCTCATATTTATCCTAAATCCAAATCCCTCAAATCTAAAGTCATCAAATGCCTTATCTCCAATTTCTCATATTCAAATCCAAAACCCTAAATCAAATTCCTCATATTTTTCCCCAAATCCAAATCTCTCAAATCTAAAGTCCTCAAATGCCTTATCTCAAATTTATCATATTCAAATCCAAAACCCTAAATCAAATTCCTCATATTTTTCCCCAAATCCAAATCCCTCAAATCTAAAGTCCTCAAATGCCTTATCTCAAATTTCTCATATTCAAATCCAATTCCTATATCAAATTCCTACATCAAATTCCTCAAATCAAATTCCTCAAATCTTATACACATATCTCTCAAATCCAATTCCTACATCAAATTCCTCAAATCAAATTCCTCCAATCAAAATCCCTCACATTCTCATATCACATCTTACTTCCGCTGCGATGTCAGGAATCCCTACGATTCTCCTCTTATTGCAGACTCACAGAAGCATGTGGTCAATCCTACTGACCCGGCTACCCGGACTTGTGCTTCTATTAACACCACCAAAGGTTCTATTTTTTCATACGTCCTCTCAAAAATCCGCATGAATTATCGAATCGGGTTCTACGAATCACATAACATTTTCCTGACTAACTTATTAATTGCAAATCATCCACTTCGTCGGTGGTGTCTAATGCTAATGGTACCCCTCCCCTGTGGATCAAAAAACTCTTGACGGAATTGGGCTTCAAGCCAAAAAAGCCAATGGAGTTGCATTGTGACAACAAGTCAGCCATTGATATTGCCCATAATCCAGTTCAACATGATCGAACCAAACATGTTGATGTAGATAGACATTTTATCAAAGAAAAAATTGAGAAGAAGATCATTCGCCTACCATATGTAAAATCAGAAGATCAACTGGAAGATATCTTAACCAAAGCTATTTGTGGCAGAGTATTTTATGACTCACTTACCAAGTTGGGCATTTGTGACGTAAATGCACCAACTTGAGGAGGAGTGTTGAAGTGAGTCTCCTAATTAATAAACGAGATGTATTTCCTTGATTAATTAAGGGATTTACGTCCTTTTTTTATATAGTTGTCAAATCATTGTATAATTAGAAGATACTTTCCTAATCTCTTACTATATCTAATTTCTTGTAAAACACTCATGTAAACTCATATATATACCTCCTTATGGAGAAGAATAAAATAACAACCTAATATATTCAAACCCAAATATATATTCATATTTTAGCAAATTTGACTAAATAAAATACAATAGCACCGATGCCTTTTGTGATAAAACCCCACACTTACTGGCTTTTAAGGTGATTAAATTGGGAACAATATTGGTGTTGCTAGTAGTGGGCAGCTGACCCATCTCTATGAAAATTAACACTTTATATAAATAAATAAAAAGACTCATTCTAATATGATATTTTATACAAAAATCCTTCGAGAGTTTCAATGAGGTGAAATACGGCAGTTGGAACTCTTGCGTTTTAGTTGGAGCTAGCTAGGGCAAAGACTTCCGTTTTCCACTTCTTTTCGAACTCATGCTTTTTGTGAATGCTCTTGTAATATTGTTAGGGGCAAAGACTACTCTTCCGTTCTTCAACATCTAACGTAATTATGAAGAAAAGAATGAGTGCAGTCATCTGCGAGCTCCACTCTCTTAGCTCGCTTTATACATGCATATATCCTCATTACTTACGTAGAGCAAAACTTGCTACGAATTGAAGCACAAGAAAAAGAAATATTTGGTCGATTGGGATCGTTGGTTGGTGAAGTGGCATGTTGAGTTTTTGGGGAGGCAATGGAACTTTGTGGACTTAGCCACCTTGGCTGGCCTCGTCTATTTGCATTACCTTGCTGTTCTAGCACCGTTTTATTTCACCTGGCCGGCGTTTTGGTCGGCCATGGCACTTTATTATATCACCAGCGTTGGTGTGACTCTATCTTTCCACCGGAACCTCTCACACAAGAGTTTCAAGCTTCCAAAATGGCTTGAATACTTCTTTGCCTATTGTGGGGTTCTCTCATTTCAGGTGTTAATTTGTTCAAATCTAACATTTCTATGGAAATTTTGTTTTTGTTTTTTTAATTCATGGTCTTAGCAAACAAATATGTTTTTGGGTTTGCAGAGAAGCCCATTTGAATAGGTGAGCATACAAAGAGCCCACCACCAGTATACTGACACGTGGAATGATCCCCACAGTCCAATAAGGGGACTATGGTTCAGTCACGTTGGTTGGGCCCTTGATTATCGTACTCGTTTTGGAAGTGTATAAAACCCTCTCTCTCTCTCTATAATCTATTATATATAAATCTCTCTCTCAAACTATAATATATCAACAATTAGTTTTGTTGATCTTGATTAAACATTTAAAATTTTGCAGTATGAAGCAAGATTAAAGAACGTTGCAGATTTAAAAAGCCAAGCATACTATAGATTGTACACAAAATGAACTTTTAACAACTGTTTAATTAGGTTAATTGGATTGATGGCACCATGCTTTTGAGTACTCAGCTCAACACGGATTTGAATGGTGGCAAATTGATCTTACTTGGTATCTGATCAGATTTCTTCAAGCTGTTGGTTTGGCAACAGACGTGAAACTCCCAACAGAGACTCAGAAGAAACGGAAGGCTTTGTACAAGAAAAAAATCAGCGAGGACAGGCTTGAAACAATAGTCAACAATGGAAAACTCTAATCTAAACAATGAAATAATGGAGACTCTAATTTCAGCTATGAATATTTTTGCTGTTGCTTTGTTAAGATGCCTTTAGTTTTTTCTAATAAAAATATGCAAGGAATGTTGGTATTCTTAGCATTGTTATTTGTTCACACAAGCGAGAAATGATACAGCTGGGCCTAGAGACACCAAGGAAGTTGTCAACTAATAAATTAAGAACCAACCAGCTCATCAAATGGGGTGTGAAAAAGTGGCAAACAATAGAGAGCCCAAGCCCAAGAGCAGCCAAGCAAGCTGGAAATTAGATGTGGTGTATCAAAACCTAGAAGGGGCAATAGGGTGGCGCATGCACTTGCCCAATTTGGTTTGGAGGAGGACACAAGGTTTTTTTGGGGAGATGTTGGCTTGATTCAAGTCCGGATCAAGATAGGGAAATGTCGTAGATTGTTTTTTTTTTTGGCCTTACGAGTAATTGGGAGGACAGTGGTACTCTTTTTCAAGTTTGTATAAGGCTTTATAGGACAATGTTTTAACTAGGGGTGGTTGCGGTTCGGTAATCGCGAATTTTTGCCCAAACCGCAAATCGACCGACTATTTGTGGTATGGTGATTTTTGAAATCGCAAACCGACCGCAATGCGGTAAATCGCAAAAAGCGATCGGTTACCGTTAATTGGCGGTTTAAAACCGCAAGTTCTTTTTGTGTCATAAAAATCCAATATTTCACATTTTAGGCCTAATTTTGATACTTCTTTTGAAGCATTTTGAGTTCAAGCATACTTTAATCCAAAAATATAAATTACAACCTAAAGAAATAAATTCACAACCTCAACTTCTCAAGCATATATAAATTCATAACCTCCTCCACTTCTCAAACATTCACAACCTAAAGAAAATTAAAGTTATAATTCCAAACATTCCAATTAGGGCATGTTTACATATCAGTAATGGGTATGGGAGGAAAGGGAATGATTTCCATTCCTGACTTCCCCTGCATTTACTTGCAATTAGGAATGAAAAAATAAGTGGTCCCTACCTCAAAATCCGTAATCATATCCCCTCAAAATTGGGTATCAGATCACCTAGGGGGGAGTAGTCGATACGATTCCCATACCTGTTTTCTCTTAATAACTTCCAAAAATACCTTTACTACTTTACCATAATTCCAAAAAACCCCAAACCCTAAAAAAAAATAAAAACTCACGCCAAGGAGTTCCAAGACGCTCCAACTTCTTTTTCACGTTATCGTTGCAGACACAACCTCTCATAAGCAGCAGCAACGCCTTGTGCTATGTAAATCATTCTATCTATCTATCTTCTTCTTTTATCTTCTGTCTTCACATTCATCACAAAACATAGTATGGTCATAGATAAAGACTTTTGTGGAGATTATATATATCTTTTTTTGGTAATATGAAGATTATGCAAGTCATTATTATTTGATTGTTTACTAGTTACGTATGTGAAAGATATATATTTATTGGAGTTTATTTTTTCGTTTGAAATTGGCTCTTGACAAAGGTGTTATTAACATTATCATTGAACTGGCCTCTTGTTGTTCATCTTGTTCAACATATTGATTCCTCATGTTTACACCGCCTTACTAGTTTGCTACCAGATTAGTTTGGTCTCCTTAGCCAATTAGAGAATTATATATGTGTTGTGGTGAAAATGTGCATGGCATTTTAGTAATCAAATTAATTTGGATTCTGATTCATGAAAATTAATAAACAATACCAATGGGAATCAACTCTATTCCTTTGCTAATTCCATATGTTTAGTAAACAGCTTAATGGGAATGATTCTTCCCACACCGATTCAGTAGTTCCCCGATTCCTAAATTCTCTGATTCCTTACTTTCTCTATTACTGATACGTAAACATGCCCTTAAAGTTAAACTTCTCAAGCATTCATAACCTCAACTTCTTAAGCATTTCAATTCCTTTAAAGTTACAAACCAAAAGGAAAATGGAATGCAAAATGAATTAAAGTTACAACCCAAAGGAAAAATCCAATTCAAAGTTAATTAAAATTACAAACTAAAAGGAAAATGCAATGCACCAATGTTACAAACTAAAGTTACAAACTTAAGTGTTGGTGGTGGTGAGTGGATTTGAAGGACCCCGTTGTGTTGTGTTGAGCACTAATGCTATCTACAAATAAAACAACATAAGTTTAGTACATTTTATTATAAGAAGAAGCATAAATAACATGAGCATAAATAAACTAATTACTTACAAGTTGTCATATGTTCCATTTCCTTGTAGAATTTAAAAAAAAAAAATATAGTCGCGGTTTGCGGTAACCGCAAGTTTTGAAAATCAAATACCGTAACCGCAACTGCAAATGCGGTTCGGTTTCCCGCGATTGCGGTTCCATTACGGTAAATTGTCGGTTGATTTTTGCGGCTTTTTGATCTAAAATGCCACCCCTAGTTTTAACAAGGCCATATTTTTGCCCTCCGGTGTTTCAAGTTTGTTTCGTTGTATGGTTTCTCACAGTTGAATGAAGTTCTCTTTTGATAAAAAATATATATTTAAAAATGACATCGTTCTTAAGTTGAAGTGTGTAGAGATAGGGAGAGGGTGAGAGAGTGACAGCAGAGTAAGATGTTTCTCTCCATGAACACCAAGTTGTTATCAAATGTGAGAGAGCACGTCAGCATATGTTTCGTCATCCATAGCCATAAGCCATGTTATGTTGTGGCCAAATCTTGGCTTTGTTTTCAAGGCCAAGTATTATACTGCAAGTTCTGTCATGCAAAAATTACAGAGAAAATATCACTGGCCTGGGGTGCGCGCGGTTGGCTAATTCAAAGAAAAAAGGTTAAATTTATTTGATTAGATGCAGCAGCAGAACAACTAACAAGTGATGGGGCCTGGAGCAAAGACAAACACACAGATGCTAAACAATAGATCAGAAATTTATCAATGGTGTAGACCCATTGAAAATCAATCAAGCATGCATGTGTATCATTCACAGTGTATGCCAGATCATCAATATAAAAAATGGGGTACATTTCAATTAATACCATACCATCAGGCCTCACAACACACAAACTCAACCGTTGTGTACTTGACTTGTAGCTACGTGCCCCCATTTCAATTTTTCACTTGCTAGGGTTTAGACGACTTTGGCATATGTATGGATGATCAAATGAAGACCCTGTTTAACATATAAGTATGGTACATGCAATTTCCTCTGTGTGTGTGTGTGAGAGAGAGAGAGAGTGGAGGTAAGACGAAACAAGATATATAATAATGTGTTGATATCCACAATTAATCTATAAACCCCTCACAGTTATACGTACGATTGAACTCAATGCAAGGGTTACTAGTTTTCTGAAAACAATAATGAAGATTTGCTACTAGCTAGGTTACATTTGTTAAATTCAGAGAGACGGATCAGTGACCCACTACTAACAACACCAATATTGTCTCCAACTTAACCCACCTACAAAGCCCAATAGGTGTGGAGTTTTATCACAAAAGGCATCGGTGATATTAGTAGTGGAATCATTAATTATATATTGTATTTTATTTAGTCAAGTTTCCAATGTGGGGCTTATATTCCTCAACAACATTAACTTGCTTATTCGATTACGAATTCAACCTCTCAACTGAATCGAAGTTGAGGTTCCACCCCAAAATCAATTGGCAATTGGGGGAATATCTCAACTCCTTGTAAGCCCTTGCTAAGTTTCTCAACTTTCCAAAATATGGGACATTTCTTCACATTCTCACATCAACTGCTGTGAATTCAAATCAGGCGATTTTGTACCTTGGTTTGGCAGCTGCTGCCTCAACTTCTCTTCTTTTGTGTTCTTCTTCTTTTCTACACTGGTTACCATGGCAATTTTGGATTATGCAACAATCATAATCTAGGTGTGTGTATGAAATACACACTTATATGCATACATTAATGTTCATACAAAATCAGCATATATAATGTTTGTTTTATTCACACAATCATATATAATGTTTGTTTCATTCTATATTATTCAAGATTTTTCTAGACTAAATGTCCTATATTGTTTTTTTGCTTTATGTGTAATTAGGAGGGCAGTAGTACACTTTTTCTTTGACTGAATTTTTAAATTTGGATAAGGCAATGTTGTAACGATACCGTATTTTTGCCCTCCGGTCTTTCAAGTTTGTTTCGTTGTATGGTTTCTCACAGTTGAATGAAGTTCTCCTTTGATAAAAAATATATATATTTAAAAATGACATCGTTCTTAAGTTTAAGTGTTTAGAGATAGGGAGAGGGTGAGAGAGTGACAGCAGAGTAAGATGTTTCTCTCCATGCACACCGAGTTGTTATAAAATGAGAGAGCACGTCAGCCATAAGCCATAAGCCATAAGCCATGTTGTGTCGTGGCCAAATCTTGGCTTTGTTTTCATGGCCAAGTATTATACTGTCATACAAAAATTACAGAGAAAAGAGAGAGAGTAATATCCCTGGGCCTGGGGTGCGGTTGGCTAATTCAAAGTGATGGGGCCTGGAGCAAAGACAAACGCGATGCTAAACAATAGATCAGAATTTATCAAAGGTGGAGACCACATTGACAATCAATCAAGCATGCATGTGTATCATACACAGTGTACGCCAGATCATCAATAAAAAATTGGGTACATTTCACTTTTCCACTAGCTAGGGTTTGGACGACTTTGGCATATATATGGATGATGAAATGAAGACTCTGTTTAACATAGAAGTATGGTACATGCAATTTCCAATGTGTGTGTGTGTGTGAGAGAGAGAGAGAGAGAGAGTCGAGGTAAGTATATATGTAACCACATGAACCCCAAATAGATATTTACTTTTTATGTACTGATATCAGAGTACTATGTGAGTTTCAGAGTGTCAAGTTTAAATGTTTATATTTTTTTTCTTATATTGATCATAATCAAGACCTGAAACGATGTGACTTTCTATAGTAAACACAATAACAACATGAAAAGTAAGACGAAACAAGATATATAATAATGTGTTGAATTAATATCCACAATTAATCTATAAACTCCTCACAGTTATACGATTGAACTCAATGTAAGGGTTACTGGTTTTCTGAAAACAATAATGAAGATTTGCTACTAGCTAGGTTACATTAACTTGCTTATTCGATTACAAATTCAACCTCTCAACTGAATGAAGTTTTGGTTTCACCCCAAAACCAATTGGCAATTGGGGGAGTATCTCAACTCCTTATAAGTCCTTACTAGGTTTCTCAGCTTTCCAAAATATGAGACATTTCTTCACATTCTCACATCAACTGCTGTGAATTCAAACCAGGCGATTTTGTGGTTTGGTAGCTGCTGCCTCAACTTCTCCTATTTTGTGTTCTTCTTCTTTTCTACACTGGTTACCATGGCAATTTTGGATTATGCAACAATCATAATCTAGGTGTGTGTATGAAATACACACTTATATGCATACATTAATGTTCATACAAAATCAGCATATATAATGTTTGTTTTATTCACACAATCATAAGTTATAACACACAAATATCAGCATATATATATATATATATAACACACCTATATATATATATATGCATATCAATTGACGAAAGTAAACTTAAGTAATCTTTAAAGCATATATATATAGGCGCTGCATAGCGAAATAAGGTTCATAGCGTTTCCATCTCCAAACTTCAAAGCTTTCCATTGTTGATCACTTTTGTCTCAAGCTTTTCCTCGCTGATCTTGTAGTTGTTGCTTAAAGCTTTTCGTTTCTTCTGAGTTTCAGTAGGGCGCTTTACGTCTGTTGCCAAACCAACCACTTCAAGAAATCTTATTACATACCAAGTTACATCAATCTGCCACCATTCCAGGCCGTGCCGAGCTGATTGCTCAAAAGCATGGTGATTATTGTGCCAACCTTCTCCATGTGCCATCAATCCAATTAACCTAAGCAAATTCAAATTCAAATTAGAGAGTACATTTTCAATCACACACACATCTAAGTAATATCATCAATTTGCTTCAATACCAGTTGTTTTTGGATAAATCGCCAGTATCCCATACTACTTGTCCCCAAGTGTGGCAAATTGAATTTATTCCAAAAGTAGCGTGGAGAAAAACCACAGATCTCACACCCTACAAAGAAAGAAATCAAATCCAACTAACTGCGAAAATATAAGGAAAGGGCAACACCATAATTGAGAAATTATATCTTGTACGTATATAAACAGTACTGAAGCTACCATTATTTAATTTACAACAACCAAATTGTTCACCATGAGATTTTTTATTTCGTTTTCCTTCGACTATTTTCGTGTTTTTTGTCAAAAAGCCAAAAAGCTAGACCTTGACTTGACAAGAGCATTTTTATTACCAGTCCCCAGACCAAAAAAGGTAGTCCTCCTACAGCATACAGCAGTGCTCCAAAACTGATTGCATGAAGGGGGTACGTATGCTGAAGAAATCTATAGAATGGATCCTTTATCAAATCTCCAACGTTCTTCATTCCTGCTTCATACTGCAAATTATCAAGGTATAAAATTATTATTATTATTATGTCAATTTTCCATGTTAGGTGTATAACCAGTTATACACAACCGTATGTTTTTATCTCTCTCATCACATAATTAAGAATATTTTTATCTCTTTCATTACATGATTAAGAATGTTTTTATCTCTTTCTTCGTAGAATTAAGAACTGGTGAAAGAGAAAGAATTCCGTACACTTCCAAATCGAGAACGATAATCGAAAACCCAACCAATGTGACTATACCATAATCCTCTAACGGGACTATGAGGGTCTTTCGGTGTATCTGTAAATTGATGGTGAGATCGGTGTATGCTCACCCATTCAAGTGGACTTCTCTGCAAACAAATTCGAGAAGACAAAAAAGAGTCCAAATATTATTAAAAAATTCCACTAAAATTCAAAGATAGATAAAATGAAAACATATGACACACACACACACCTGAAATGATAGAACAGCACAATAGGCAAACAAGTATTCAAGCCATTTGGGAAGCTTAAAACTCCGATGGGAAAGTTGCCTATGGTAAGACAGATTCACACTAACACCTGTGGCAAAATAGAGAGCCACAGCCACCCAAAATGCATCCCAGTTGAAATGAAATGGAGCTAAGAGTGTAAGGCAATGCAGACCCAAAACCACAACCACTGAGCTTATGTCCACGAAGTTCCATTCCCTCCCCAAAAACTCTACCCTCCACTGCGTCACCCAACTTCTTCCCATTTCTTTTTATATGTTGAAATGAGATTAGTATTGCATGGAAAAGAAAGAAGAAAGCTTTCATATTATATAGACTCAGAGTTGTTAGCAAATTAGGGAATGTCACGTCATCTCTCTGGCCAACTTGCCAAGCATATCATGTCATCTATGGCCATGTTGTTTCATTGGTCGGATGAATTAT
Organism: Prunus avium; assembly: GCF_965620075.1. Lineage (NCBI taxonomy): Eukaryota > Viridiplantae > Streptophyta > Magnoliopsida > Rosales > Rosaceae > Prunus > Prunus avium. The sequence goes on from NC_142286.1 coordinate 33,643,346, forward strand.
GCCCATCTAGCTCTAGCCATGCATCTGCATTCTTGCTCCAGTGCACCTTTCATTAAAATATATATATAAATAAATAAAAACTATAGCAAAGGTTTTTCCTCTTTAGAATATTCATTTTTTAAAATTCATGCAGTATTGAAAAAAATAATAATAATAATAAGTGAGGACGGTTGAAATAAATATTTGGAATCTGAATGTCGTTTGGTATGGAACATCCGCACCCGTTCTTTATTTATTATCACATGTACGTTTGTTGTTCTTGACTTTTATATTTAAAAAAAATGTTGAGTTCATCACCTGAGCCAAAATAAAACTGCAAAATTCACTTTCTGAAAAGATAATTATTGGGTGTGTAAATCAAATTATAAACCCATTATAGCATTTGGCAACGTAGATAGATAGTTTCTCTTCTTCCTTTATTAATCCACAAATGAAAATTTTACAACATTTATAATGAGTGCGTTGCATCAGGTATATGTTATGCCGGGAGGCTAGAATGAAGGGTCTTTGTTAGTCTGGCCCAAGAAACAAACAATACATACAAAAACAAATGGCTCCCAGCATCTTAAGGCCTAAGGTGATTAACGAAACATTACTATCTTCACCTACAAAACGACGGTACACTTTATAATTCAGAAAAGGACATTATTAATTTTGCCGAAAAACACACATTATTTGTTGGTAACTAATAAATCAACTTCCAAGACAACGACTGACTGCAAAAATTAACCAACTTTTTACTTCCCCAATCTACGTGGCAAGCTAGCTATAATATATAGTGTACTGATATTTGTTGAAGAATATAAGTTGGGGACAATATCGGTGTTGCTAGTAGTGGGATGTTGACTCGTCTTTTTGAAAACTAACATTTTATATTAAAAAAAGACTCATTCTAACATGATATTTTATACAAAAATCATTCAAGAGTTTCAATGAGGTGAAATTCGGCAGTGGGAATGAATATACTCTTGCGTTTTAGTTGGAGCTAGCTAGGGCAAAGACTTCCGTTTTCCACTTCTTTTCAAACTCATGCTTTTTGTGAATGCTCTTGTAATATTGTTAGGGGCAAAGACTACTCTTCCGTTCTTCAACATCTAACGTAATTATAAAGAAAAGAATGAGTGCAGTCATCTGCGAGCTCCACTCTCTTAGCTCTCTTTATACATGCATATATCCTCATTAGTCATTACGTACGTAGAGCAAAACCTGCTACGAATTGAAGCACAAGAAAAAGAAATATTTGGTGTGGCAATAATGATCGATTGGGATCGTTGGTTGGTGAAGTGGCATGTTGAGTTTTTGGGGAGGCAATGGAACTTTGTGGACTTAGCCACCTTGGCTGGCCTCGTCTATTTGCATTACCTTGCCATTCTAGCGCCGTTTTATTTCACCTGGCCGGCGTTTTGGTCGGCCGTGGCACTTTATTATATCTCCGGCGTTGGTGTGACTCTATCTTTCCACCGGAACCTCTCACACAAGAGTTTCAAGCTTCCAAAATGGCTTGAATACTTCTTTGCCTATTGTGGGGTTCTCTCATTTCAGGTGTTAATTTGTTCAAATCTAACATTTCTATGGAAATTTTATTTTTGTTTTTTAATTGATGGTTTTAGCAAACAAATATGTTTTTTGGTTTGCAGAGAAGCCCACTTGAATGGGTGAGCATACATAGAGCCCACCACCAGTATACTGACACGTGGAATGATCCTCACAGTCCAATAAGGGGACTATGGTTCAGTCACGTTGGTTGGGCCCTTGATTATCGTACTCGTTTTGGAAGTGTATAAAACCCTCTCTCTCTCTCTCTCTCTCTATAATCTATTATATATAAATCTCTCTCTCAAACTATAATATATCAACAATTAGTTTTGTTGATCTTGATTAAACATTTAAAATTTTGCAGTATGAAGCAAGATTAAAGAACGTTGCAGATTTAAAAAGCCAAGCATACTATAGATTTCTTCATTATACGTACCCTCTTCACTCAGTTGCTCTTGGAGTTTTATTGTACACTAAAGGAGGCATGCACTTTTTGGTTTGGGGAATGGTAAATTTAATTTGCAAGTGTTAATCTCTTCTTTCTTTTTTTCTTTTTTTTTATTGCATTTATTTAATTGGCCTTTTTATAAAATTAAAAATTAAAAAAATTGTAGGGTGTGAGGACAGTACTTTTTCTCCATGCTATTTTCGGAATAAATTCGATTTGCCACACCTGGGGACAACAAGTATGGGATACTGGTGATTTGTCGAAAAACAACTGGTATTTATAAGCTTCTCCAATATTAATCGCATGAATGAAATTAAAAAAAAATATAGATATATAATTTTAATTTACATGGATAATAGTTGTTGCAATTAATGAACTTTTAACAACTGTTTAATTAGGTTAATTGGATTGATGGCACACGGAGAGGGTTGGCACAATAACCACCATGCTTTTGAGTACTCAGCTCAACACGGATTTGAATGGTGGCAAATTGATATTACTTGGTATCTGATCAGATTTCTTCAAGCAGTTGGTTTGGCAACGGATGTCAAACTTCCAACTGAGACTCAGAAAAAACGAAGAGCTTTATGCAATAAGATCAGTGAGGAGAGCTTGAAACAAAAGTAGAAAAATTAATTCATACAGAAAAAAGTATGCAAAAAATAAAAGCTTGGGGTTCTGTTTTACTGCTAGCTCATTGTTAGAGAATAAAATGTATTACATCTCACTTTACTGCTCGCTCGTTGTTGAAGAATGTACGTCCCACATCGAAAATTTACAAAGTAAAAATACAATATATAATCAAATAATATTTACACTAAACAGCCTGTGCCACCATAAAAATGGCTTCACATAGCTGATGACAGCTGATCGAATATAATGTTTGGGTACTTGGCCGGCCACCTATACATGCATAATGCAACGATTGATTATTTTTCTCACTTGAAATTTGAACGGTTTTCCTTTTCTCTTTGTTTAATTGTATTTTTTTTCTTTCTCATACAAGTTATATTAGAGAAGAGGAAAATCAAACATAATACGTAACGCGGGTCATATCCGTTGTTATTTTTATCAAACTTTTGTCAAGTTTGGCCTACAATAGTGGATGATTTTGTTGGGAGTTTTGATCAAACCATTTGTCAAAGGCATTAACGGCCTTAGTTGATTTAGATTTTAAATTGTTCTTGTGGGTACTGGGAACTCGGAAATCTGGCAAAGTCAGTTTTTTTGGTGCTTCTTGTGGCTGTGAAGGGCGGGCATTAATTAATTAGTTGCCTTTGGTTCTTGTTTTCCTTCTCCTGTGGGGCCAACTTTGCTTTGTTTTCCCCCGGGCCTCTAGCAGTTGAGTGTCATTTTCATTTAGCAAGCAAGCAATTTGCTATGACTGAGTTATAGGGCCCAAGCTAGGGCTGGCTGAGCCGGGATGTCATAGCCCACGAGACTTCCCTCACCCCTTTGCACATCAAATTAAAAGTTAAAAAATTAAAAAAAGGGAAATTTGCATAAATACCACCTGAACTTTTAGGCATGTGCGCCATTACCATTTGAACTTTTAATTTTTATTTTTAACCACCTGAACTTTGTTAAATGTTGTAATCCACCACCTAAGTCTAACTCCGTTAAAGTTTCCGTTAAATATAAGGGCATTTTCGACAATTCAATAGAACTAAAAAATAAAAAATAGAATTTAAAACAAAATAAATAAATATATACAAGTTAACCTAATTATACCATGCCTTCCCCTACCCTTACCCCTACCCTTTTCCAAAGCCACTTTTCCCCAAATCCCCCACCCTCTGCATACACCCCTAACTTCTCTTTGTCTTTGTCTTTTGCCGTCTCTTGGAGTGGATTGTTGAAATTGAAGGGGCATGCTTTAAATGAAATGGATCATAACTTCATATATATACTGGGGAGGCACCAAATTGTGATAGCAACAACCTCATGCGAATCCAAACAAAGTTGCAGGTATGCATAAGGAAGATTTGCAATTCCTATTTTATAGAATATAGTTATAAAATGACTTATATGTATATAAAGGGTGTTTTGGAGGGGAGTGGCGTTGGAAAATGGGAGGATGGGGTGGGGGTGAGTGGCGTTGGAAAAGGGAAGGGTGGGGGAAGTGGCGTAGGTTAACTTTCTTTTTTACTTTATTTTTTATTTTTTATTTTTTAGTTATATTGAATTGTCGAAAATGCCCTTATATTTAACGGAAACTTTAACGGAGTTAGACTTAGGTGATGGATTACAACACTTAACAAAGTGCATGTGATTAAAAATAAAAATAAAAAGTTCATGTGATAATGGCGCACATGCCTAAAAGTTCAGGTAGTATTTATGCAAATTTCCCACACAAAAAAATACTAGTACGTTCTTACACATGTAGCCCATTAAGATCTTGTGTCCCTTCTTCCCTACTAATTTCTCACTTTGTCTCGGTTGATATAAGCGATATTGGGATAGGAGAAATTGAACCATATAAATACCTTTAACCAATTAAGCTACAAAGTCCCTGCAATATCTCATTTTTCTAGCGTTCAAAGAGAAATACACATGATATAGAAAGGAAAAAAAAAAAAAGATTTGATAAGGGTACTAAGGGCTAGTTTGGCGTTGTTGTGCTTTAAAAAAATTGCTTCTGATGTGCTGCGAGAATAATTAGTTGTGAAAAAAATCAGTTAAACATTTGGTAAACTATATTTGAAAAAGTGCTGTGAGTAATCAAAGTGTTTGGTAAACTTTTATACAGAAGCACTTTGAGTATGTATAATGACCAAAAAAACTCAGCAGCACAGCAGCCCCTCCCCATCTTCTCTTCACAGCCCCTTCACCATCACCACCACAAACTCTCACCCCCTCCCTCCTCTCCTGACCCCGCTGCAAACAATCGCCAGACCCATCCAACAACCCCACCCGACCCGACCCCAATACCATATCACCACACCCAACCCCTTCCCCCACGCCAGCCCCACAGAACAAACCTCACCCAACCACCACCTCTCTCTCTCTCTCTCTCTATCTCTCCACCCAAGCCTCCCCCGTCTCTCTACTTGATCCCCCATGCTGCCTGAATCCACCAACCCTTACGCACTGCCCAAATCCACCAAGCCATACCCACTGACCAAATACAAATCTTAGGGTTTTTTACTCTATTTTTATTCAATTTAATGAAATGTACGAATCAACACATGAAATTCAATTTAATTCAGACTGATTGCTAGTGAAATTGCTGTGGCTATTGTGGCTCGCGATAATTGGCCCAACTTGCAGTGAGAAGAAGGAAGAAGAAGAGTGTGTGCAGAGGGGAGACGAAACCCATTTTGGAATGGGAGGGAAATGGGCTATCATTTTGAAAAGGCTTATTATCACAAAACGTCCTTGACATTTGCGAAACTATCACATTGCATCCTTAAAGTTTTTTTGTGTCACTTATGGTCCCTAACGATAATATAGGTGCTCTTAAATAGTCCCTCCGTCAAAAAAACTGTTAAATCCAGGGATATAATCGTCAAATCAATCCAAAATTATATAATAAAAAAATATTTTTTATTTTCTTTCCTTCTCTCTTTCTTTTCTTCTTCTTCTTCTTCTTCTTTCTCTCCGCCTTTCTTTTCTTCTCTTCTTCTCTCTCTCTGTTTCTCTTTTTTCTTCTTTTTCTTCTTTTTCTCCTTTTCTCTCTTTCCTCCTCTTTTCTTCTTCTTTTCCTTCGCATGGCTGTTTCTTTTTCTTTTTCTTTCCTTCTTTGTTCCTCATTTCTTCTCTCTCCAAAAGCTACTGTGACTGCAAGATGGTCTCCGAGCTCACTCTAGCTTCGTTTGGCTTTAAATTACGGAAATTGCACTAAAACCTTCCCCATTCTTGTACGGATGCAACTGGGAAAGCTGGATCATCGGGCTCGAGTGCTCTGTGTTGCTCAAGGTAGAGAGAGGCCTGGGAATGGATTGGAACCCCATCATAATTGTAGTTCGTGGGTCGGGTCAAACTCGACTGCTGATGGGTTTAAGGGGTGGTCCGATTCCGATAATGGAGAAGATGCATTGGATTCACAGAGGAGGAAATGGTTTGGAGGTAATGCTTGTTTGAATAGATTGCCGTTTTCTTTTTACCTCTTTTGCTCTGTATGGCTAGTGACACTTGTGGAGTAGTTTGCTCACAGGGACTGTGGGAGCTAGAGTAGCAGGAGCCGTTTTTGTTGTGGGGCTTACTTTTGCAGCATTATCTTTGGGAAAACAAAACAATTCCAGTGAGGAGAGAAGAAGAAATGAGGAACAAAGAAGGAAAGAGGAAGAAAAAGAAACGGCCATGCGAAGGAAAAGAAGAAGAAAAGAGGAGGAAAGAGAGAAAAGGAGAAAAAGAAGAAAAAAAAGAGAAACAGCGAGAGAGAAGAAGAGAAGAAAAGAACGGGCGGAGAGAAAGAAGAAAGAAGAAAAGAAAGAGAGAAGGGAAGGAAATAAAAAATATTTTTTAAATATAATTTTGGATTGATTTGACGATTATATCCTTGGATTTAACAGTTTTTTTGACGGAGGGACTATTTAAGAGTACTTATATTAACGTTAGGGACCATGAGTGATACAAAAAAACTTTAAGGACGCAATGTGATAATTTCGCAAAGGTCAGGGACGTTTTGTGATAATAAACCTTTTGAAAAAGCAATAAGGGCATTATGGGAAAAATGAAAAAATCATTAAAAGGAACAGTCTTTTTTTTTTTCCAAAGTAGCTTTGAGAAACTGGGTCCAACCTGCTTTGAAAAACTGCTTTGGATGACCTGAGATTTTAAAATAAGCTGAGTTGATTTCTTTCACCAAACACTTTCAGTTGCAAAAATTATTTTTAAAGCCACTTGTTTTTAAAGCACGGTACTCCCAAACGCTACCTAAACCAACGCCCAACTAACACACACATAATTTGGCGCTCTTAGCATTATTATTCTGAATTAAAAAAGATATCAAGAAAGAAATTGCATGGCCCACCCAACTTCAGATCAGACTATGAGCACCGTTTAGTCTATATAATACGCAAACACCATCATTCATTCCCATGCAATCTCGTCATAACAACCGTATTGTAACCAAAATTTGCTACTCATCACAACGAAGAAGCAATAGAAGCAGCATCGGTTGTGTCTCCAAATGGGAGATTGGGTGGCGCAGTGGAGGGTGGAGTTTTTGGGGAGGGAGTGGAACTTCGTGGACATAGGCTCAGTGGTTGTGGTTTTGGGTCTGCATTGCCTTACACTTTTGGCTCCATTTCATTTCAACTGGCCTGCATTTTGGGCGGCTGTGGCTCTCTACTTTGTCACAGGTGTTAGTGTGAATCTGTCTTACCATAGGCAGCTTTCTCACCGGAGTTTTAAGCTTCCCAAATGGCTTGAATACTTGTTTGCCTATTGTGCTGTTCTATCATTTCAGGTGTGTATTTATCTATATAATTTTAGTATAACAAAACTTTCTTTTTTATATATATATAGACTCATTCTTCCTGTTGAATCTGTTTGCAGAGAAGTCCACTAGAATGGGTGAGCATACACCGATCTCACCACCAATTTACAGACACATTAAAAGACCCTCATAGTCCCGTTCGGGGATTTTGGTATAGTCACATGGGTTGGATCTTCGATTATCGTTCTCGATTTGGAAGTGTATGAAATTCTTTATCTCTCGCTAGTTGTACACAATATTAATATTCTTAATCAGGTGATTAAAATGATCAAAACACATAGTTGTATACAACCGGGTAACCCAACATGGAAAATATTGACATCCTAGTTTGAAAATTTGCAGTATGAAGCACGACTAAAGAACGTTGGAGATTTGAAAAGGGAACCGTTCTACATATTTCTTCACTATACGTACCCCCTTCATGCAATTGGTTTTGGTGTTGTGCTGTATGCTGTGGGAGGACTACCCTTTTTGGTTTGGGGACTGGTAAAATAATGGTTCTTGTAAATAATGGGTTTCTTCCACGTGCTAATTTATCAAAAGGCTTACACATTTGATGTTTGTAGGGTGTGAGGTCGGTAGTTTTTCTCCACGCTACATTTGGGATCAATTCAATTTGCCACACATGGGGACAAGTGGTGTGGGATACTGGTGATTTGTCCAGAAACAACTGGTATATATGTATAGTAGCTTCTATATTAATTTAGATATGATGTTCTCTTAGTCAATATAATGAATGAATTTGAAAGTGTTTTAGGTTAATTGGATTGATGGCACATGGAGAAGGTTGGCACAATAATCACCATGCTTTTGAACAATCAGCTCGGCACGGCCTGGAATGGTGGCAAGTTGATGTTACTTGGTATGTCATAAGATTTCTTGAAGCTATTGGTTTGGCAACAGACGTAAAGCTCCCTACTGAGACTCAGATGAAACGAAGAGCTTTAACTGTCAACAACAAAATCAGTGAGGAAAAGGATGAGGCAAAAGTGATCAACAATGGAAAGCTCGAATAAATAACTATGTATAATGGAAACTTAAATTTACTAAGCTATGAACATTTGAAGTGATGAAAATAAATAAATAAATATTGTCCTCTTGTTGAGGTAAATGTTGCTTCACTTACTAAGCTATGAACATTTGAAGTGATGAAAATAAATAAATAAATAAGTTCCCTATTCTATTGTATTTTTAGTTATAACTAAATTACTTTATTTTAATATGCTAAATAAATACTTCATTTAGCCTTATATTTTTTAACAAATATTCATGGATTGGCCATTGCACGCATTTATATTCTTAGTAAGTTTGTACGTAAGGTAAATTTAGCCCACTCTAGTTTGAAATCCTGGATCTATCCCTACTTCACTTCACATGGAGATTGAGGTAGTGATTGAGTTGTAGCATAAAACGGAGAGATGGTTATGTCTAAATATGCTAGTTTTATTTTTTTTAATTTCCTTTCCTTTTGGCTACGATATGTTTTGCTTTCGTATAGTTTATTTCGAATACTAAATGGTACATACGACGGAGTTTAATCCAACAATCCAATAATAACTCTGTATTGGATCGAACGGCTAATAAGGACGCCCTCACTATAACCCCCTCGTGCCATCAAACTACGAATCATTCTATAGTGAGGACCTTATATATGGCAATTTGGTGAGATTCTATCTCTTAACCGTGGGATCAGGCTAACCAATTTGATTTGACGGTTAAGAAACCCCTCACTATAGAGTTCTTGATCAAACCACCTCCTCAAGAAGTATGTCTGGCCAGCATTACGAACACAAGCACATACCCACCAAACCAAGCTCATATGGACTCAAGACACTTGGTCTTCTTCATGGCGGTCCAGTAAGCCCAGTCAATGCGCTCAGCAAAAAGCCCAAACACATTGATATCAGAAGTGAGACCGTATGAGTCGTTCAAACCGCCCAAATCAAACGAATTCGAGGGATTTACAAAATAAATAAAAAAGTGTAATCTTAAACCGGGAAATTAAACGAATCCGAGCGATTTACATAGAAAGTGTAATCTTAAACCGAGCTGAATTAAATAATAATTTACTTTGGTTTGGTTTGGTTTAGTATTTTTTTTTGGTTTCAACCCTAAATAATGGAGGAAGAGAGAAAGAGAATATAATGTACCGCAGTGGGTAGTGGGATGAAACGTGAAAATAGAGTTGGGTGGTCCCTATATCACATGGGAGAACCAGAAATTACAAGAAAAATTGGGACACCTTTTGGGTAGTCGTGAAAGTCCATCGTCGATTGTACCTGCTTTTCAGTAAGATGCATCGTACAAATTTGTTGTCACTTGTCTCATAGCCAGCTATATATATATATTATTACTCTTAATTTATTGTTACTTGTAATGTTTAGGGTGATAATGGCCCCCTTACACTGAAATACCATGCCACTAATTTGAGTACTGCGCCGCCATGCACATTGCCCCCACTAATCTAATCTGATTTAAGCAAGGCATGTTCGTGCTTAATTGTTATTATTTAATAACATTATGTGAAGGTGACGGGAACAGGCACACTCGAAAATGTGCAAGGGGTTTGGTTTCAGAGAGTTGAGTTTGTGGCAATCCCTCTCTTGACAGCCATCTGTGTCCCAATTGTTTTTCACGTGCCCAGTTCAGACTCAGAGTCTCCATCACCTTGTTTTGTCACCGTGCAAAACAATCATTGTCCACTTCTCCTCCACACAACTCCAACTCATCAAATTATCTAAATACAACTTATTTTTATATAGTAAAAAGAAAACAGAGATTGATAACTAAGTATATAAAGTTATGAACATAAGAGTCAAAGTTAAATAGTCTGAAACACAAAAGTAGCATACTAAACTACCCAACAATACATACAAAACGAAACCACCACAAAGAATTTCATTTTAAACCAATAAACCCTACTACTTCAGCAATTAGGCTAAAAACCCCTTTGCCCCCAAAATTGCTAAATAAAACCCTCCTGCCTGCCTGCCTGCCTGCCTTCTTCTTCAGTGGGGTTCAGTATCCAGTGGGCAGCTCACATTTCCCATACTCTGCAACCAAAAACATAAAAACAACATCATTATATTTTACCCAAAAAAGCATTATCAATATAAAGCAAAATCAATGCTCTTTTCTCCAATCTACCCTCGGTAACACCAATGTGTAAACAGTAAAAGATGAACACAACCCCCAATAAATCATGATCACGTGATGTCATTTGACCACGCGTGCACCATTTTCCCAACATCTCGTGGACCAAGAGTCAAGGTTTCACACGGCAGCGCATTTTAGTATCATAACCATATTATTTCACTAACATGCACCAGTGCGTAATGAAAAATTACAGTCAGTAAAGTACTTACTGGGTGGTTGAGAGACCACGTAGGCCGCCCCGCCAAAATAACACGTGCCGACCCCACGTGCCTTCTTTTGATAGTAACTGTTGAAAGCGTACGATGCGTGGGCCTCCAGTGTGTTAGGATCGTAACACGCGGAGCCTGGCTGGATCTGATGGCAGTTTGCCCCGCCCTCACCGCAAGCGTAGTCTAGAGCCGCCTGCAGCTTCTCCTTCCCAGCCTCACCATTCGCCACGCACCACGTGTTCCCGGTCAAACTCTTCGACACGTCACCTCCCCCATTGACCGGTGCTGTCACGTGTTGGTTTCCAGCGACAGGCGACCGGTGGTCGTGGTAGTTCTTCAACCCTTCCACGGTAAACGGTATATCGTAAACTTTGCGTTCGTTGGGGAAGAAGAGGCCGTAGTTTCTCTCTGATGTGGGTCCGTTTTTCCTGTCCTCGTTAAACAGAGCGAAGAGATAGACGGTCAAATCTGCCTTTGGCCTCAGGGGGGTCCCACCGCCGGTTAAGATCCGCCGGACGAGGTTGCCGTTGTAGGCAGCTGCGTTCTCCAAGCTAGCACCTACCTCGTTCTCATCACCCTTGGAAGGCCAGCCGGTTTCTGATACGACCATGTTAATGTCGTCGTATTTTAAAGCCGACATGGCAGCAAAAACGGCGTCGATCTGAGCGTCGAAGAGACTGAGGTAACGGAGACCGTTACCGGCGTCAACTACGCCAGGGTTTTCACGGAAGAGAGCATAGTCCAGTGAGATGACGTCGGCGTTTGACTCGTAAGCGAAATAAGGGTAGGCGTTGACCATGAGGTAGGACCCGGTTTGACGGAGGAACTCGAGCATGGGCTTGAAAACGGTTTCGACGAGTTCGGGTCGGAACGACCCGGCTGAAGCAGGGTAGGAGTTTTGAAGGGCGCTCAGGGCAATGGGGGAGGAAACTTTGATGGCGGAGTGGATGTCGAAGTGGATGAGAGCTGTGTGGATGTTTTTCATGGCGGGGATGAGGAACTTGGTGGTGTTGTGGGTGTCGACGAAGACCTCGTTGCCGACGGCAATGGCTTCGATTTGAGTGTTGGGGTGGTAAGCGACGACGTTTCGCTGGACCCAGTTGGTGGCGAAGGACTGGGACTTGGCGACGGAGGAGAGGAGCTCGTTAGGGACGTCGACGGTGGCCTTGATGTTGGATCCGGCGAGAGCTCGGAGTACGGCCGGGTCGGAGTCGAAGACCTTGACCCGCTCCAAGCCCTGGGACTTAAGAAGCTGCACCACCTTATACGCCGACGGAAGATCGTCAGCGATTCTGCCGTAGTTCACTCCTACAGAAGCTGCATCTGCAAAATGTAGCACAAAACGACAAAATATAAAAAAAATGAAAAACCCAAGCACCATTTCAAGATACAGAGAGTTTAATTTGCTCAGCATTTTAGTTACCTGCATGAGATGATAAGACGGAGAGAAGGAGGAGAGATAGAGTGAGGAGGTGGCGGTCCATGCTCTGGTTTTTGGAGAAACAGAGCATTGCAGAGAGAGAGCTGCTTCTTCTTCTTTGTTGTTTCAGGTTTGTATTGTATGCAGCTAATGGGAGAGTGGAGTGAGTGTGGAGAGTGAGGCAGAGGAAGAGGAGAGGGATGGTGCTTTTATGGAGTTAAAAGGAATAACGTGGGGATCGAGATGCGGGACCCACGTGCTTGACAGGGACGGTAAAAAAAGACTCCCAACGGACCAGTCGACTATCTTCTTCTTTTCTCCACTAGGCCTTGTGGGCCCTACGTGGGCCCGCCCTCACGTTCCCCCACAAAATCGACCGTTTTATTTTACGATATAATAACATAAACATGGATTAATAACACTGCTACGCTCCTAGGGTTCATCAAAATTGTGGTTTTATTATTGGACTTTTATTATTTATTTTTAATTTTATGGGTATTTGGGTTGATGAATATTCATTTTCTACTGTTGAGTGTTTGGCTTGGATTGCTTCCACCTGTCCAATCAAATGAGCTGGAAGAATGCAACGGATCTAATTAATTGTACAGTGATATTTGTACATAGGATGCTATGGGGTCCATTTGACTTCGGACGTTTGGGGAATAATCATGAATTTAATTACACCATCATATTATATATATAAATAAATAAATATCTTATGTTTTATTATTATTATTAATCATTTAACTGGTTTTCGAACGTTGGCTGCTACTACAAGCAATGGAACCGCTTAGTCTTAACCGGAAATCGACCGAAAAAGTCTTCACGGGAAAGTCAAGTAACAATTGGAGATAATCATATGGAAATTTTTACTCATCACTCTTCCAAACACTTGACACGTGTATTCGGAAATAATCATAGAAAAGTCAAGTAAACAAGCCAACAATTGGAGATGATGATATCCAAAATAATGCGTGTTTATTGGCTAATGGCATCATGAAAAATGTTTTTGAAGAGAAACCACTTAACTTTAGGCATTCGTTATGTCGAGTTTAGGACATTTGAGATTAGCAAATACGCAAACGTTGAATCCAAAACTTTCCTTAAAGTCTAGATCTTCATGAGTATAGTGACGAACGGAACACGGATGGTTTTTTTATTTTTTTTATTTTTGTGTGTGTGGAGATGTACAATGAACGGATCTCCTCCCCAAGGAGCTAGTATCTTTAAAAAAAGAAATTCTTAAGATCTCTTTAATGAAGGAAGTCTTAGTATCTCTCCCTTGCCAGAACTTCAAAAATATTTCTCCCTTTGAATTTCTTATTGTACACATTCTCCACCCTTTACCCCCTAAACTATCATCCATTAGGTCATAACACCACCACTACACCCCAAAAAGCCAACTTATGCATATATCTATAGAGAAGTTGCTTTCCCTCCCTTTGGCTACATCCCAAAGGTATTTTTTGATCTTGTCCATGAGAGAGACATTACATGCATGTTAGCACATCTAACAAATTGTCATCAATCAATAAATAAAGCAAAAAAAAACAAATACCCTAACATGAGAAGAACTTTTCCTTTGTTTGTTTCTCAAAGCATTAATGAAAGAATATAACACTAAGACTAGACAAAATGTTGTCGTAATTTACCTGACCTTGACCCAAAAACTTATCTTTGGGCCTAGAGGGACCTTGAAGGCCCTATTTATGTAATGGGCTGATTCCAATTTGCCAATTTTGTTGAGTGGGGTTTTTTTTTTTTCTGAAGAAACTTTCAGTGGGTTATCTGAGTTTTTGCACTTTAGCCCAGACCCATGATTTTACGAATGAGACTGTGACACGTGTACAAGCTCTATTGCACTGTGGCACTCAAAAGGCCGTCGGTGGTAGCGCCGTGGTGGTACAACCAAGAAAATAAAAACCAATAGGAGAGAGAGAAGAGAACCCTAATTTCATTCGTTTTACAAAGACTATAGAGAGACCGAGAGAGACAGAGACTCAGAGTCAGAAGACGAAGATGTCGACTCCGCAGCAAGAAGAGGACAAGAAGCCCAACGATCAGGCTGCCCACATCAACCTCAAAGTGAAAGGCCAGGTCCTTATTTCTTATCCCGAACTTCGCCCATCTGAGTTCTTTGGTTGTTTTTTCTTTTTAAATTTTAAATTTTTATGTTTCTTCTGTTGATTGTAGTTTTAGGTTCTTAAAGTTTTGATTTTTAAGAATTAATTGAAGTTGATATGCTGCATGGTCTCTTGGCCTTTTTAGGGGTCTTTTTCGCAAAATGCCTGCATATGTTTGTATATCCTTTTTTATTCATAAAGATTGTCAGTTTAATTTTAATAGGATTCAGATTGTATGATTTCTGAGAAAGCTGACCACGGGAAAGAAAATGCATAAGAGGGTTGTTGTTTTTCAATTCTCACAGCCTAGTTTTTGTTTGGCTTAAGGTATTTAGATCCTGATTAGGCTGTGTTTGGTTGCTGTTTTATGCTTATATCTGTGGTCCATCATCTCTTCTTCTAATTCCGGCTGTATTTCATTTATCCTTTTATTATTTTGTAATACTATTGTTTTTTATTCTTGCCCATTATGATGATTTTGCTTCCTAAGTAATTGAATTGTGTGTGTTCTTATCTGCTTGCAGTATGCTAGTCATTGTTCTATATTGTCTTTTGTCATGATAATAAGATAGTGGGTGATTTGTTTGGTGAGTTGCATTTAGTTCCATTTATTTATGTCTCCATTCCTTAACTTTACTGTCTTGTGTTAATTTAATTCCATTTTTGCAATAGAGTTTGAGATTTTCTTGTTGGTGATTCCAAAAGTATTGAATCATAATCTACGAATTTGTTTGTGAGTGTTATGCTCTCAAGATAGTGATTATTGTCGTGAAAACTTTGGTGAGCAGATGAATGATGATTTTGTATTTCATTTGCAGGATGGGAATGAAGTGTTTTTCAGGATCAAAAGAAGCACTCAACTGAAGAAGCTTATGAATGCATATTGTGATCGCCAGTCTGTGGAGCTGAATTCAATTGCCTTCTTGTTTGATGGTCGCCGTCTACGAGCAGAGCAGACGCCTGATGAGGTCCCTCTCTCTTCTATCACATTTACATAATTTACATGTGTCTCCTCATACACACACGAGCGTTCACTTGGAACCACTTGTGTACACAGTCACTCATGTTTTCTGCAAGATAATGAATTGTTTGTATTGTTTCCTTGTTTCAGCTGGAAATGGAGGATGGTGATGAGATTGATGCAATGCTTCATCAAACTGGAGGAGCCGTACAGATTTGATACTATATGCTCTTATTGGAAGGAAGCTGTTATTATGATGAAGAGCACTGTGTTCTATGGATCTAGGGTATCAAGCATTAGGTTTTTAGTTTTGTACAAGACCTTTTGTAGTAGTATTTTGATTAAGTAAATTGATGTGGAACTTGGCATCTGAGTATGGTTTTCCTTTCAATTTCGTAGTCTTGTGTAGCAAGGCTGTATTTTAATCCAATTAGAATTTGATATATAATTTCTACTCACATAGTGTTTCCATTGTTATCCCTTTTGCTCTCCTGTTTTTTCGTTCTTCGTAAAAATTTTGACTGCCTAAACGATTACCATAATTTAATGAAATCTTTTGTTAGCATCAATGGATTGCAATTGTTTAACATATGCATACGAATTGAAAGATTAGATAGGGACCTGAATCTAATCAGATTAATAAAAAAAAGAATGATGATTTCAATTTTATAGTCCAATTATGATGCGAATCAGATTATGTAGAAGAAAGTTCCTTATGATACATTATGTACAAATATAAAGATTGTCTGCCCCAACAATTAACAAGTGGAAACAAAGACTGAAAAGAATGAAAGAAAAAAAAACGAAGCTCTTCCTGTGGTATTAACATGTCGCAGTCACTACATCTCACGAAGCTCTTCCTGTGGTATTAACATGTCGTCATTGCTACGTCTCTTACATATTCTTCTTTGGCCAAATGCATCTCTTACATTGTTCAAGTCAAGGTTGTGTTTTTACACGGTGTCGCTGGCACTTCTCAAACAAAGTACTCTCTTGACTGTGTTCCTCCAAAAACTATCCAAACCCTACTCAAGGTTGATTTTCCTTCTTAATTCTGACTGCAAAGCCAAAACCAAAATATAATAGGTTTATGTTTAGGAGCATGCAGACTCAGGAATAAGAAAAGAAAAAGTGAAAACACATGTGTTAACTTATGTTGATAGCAACTATGAAACACATATTGTGTGTGCAAAATGACTGTACATGTGCCTAGCAAGTGTATTCTGTGCTGCAATCTTGTGCAGGGAAGTGAAATCCATAATCTAAAATTCACACATTAGACTACTAACCAGATTCCGTGTCTCAACGGTCGGCTTGCTACATCGTGAATCTTCACGCCGTGATCTCCGGGTTCGACCCAATAATCTTTGGATAAACTCTTGTATATGATTATAAATGCTGTAACCATCACATAAAATAACCATCAGCAAGGCAAAGGAAATTATTTGCATGCAGACTGAAAGAAACGGATTATTATTCGTCATGCTATAAGCCGGAAGCCAGCAATAGAAGTTCAAAACAATAAGTTTAAAAAGAACATGTATATATAAATAAATAAAAAGGTTAATAGTATCTTCCAAGGCCACCACTGACCACCATTTTTCCATTATAAGTGATCTCCCAAGATTCTTAAGGGCAGTTGCCCCAACACTACTGCACAAGTCAAAAACCCTTCAAATCTTGCATATTTTCCAAAGCAAATGTCCAGCACAACCCCCACAATCAGGGAGGACAGCTACAATGAGGCTGTTCTGAGTTCTATGGTCTGATAAACCCAATTCTGAAAAACTTTATTTATCCTTTTTTCTTTTTCTTTTTAGTTGCTATTTTCAGATTTCCACTTTGGCCTAAATATCTAATTGAATATGTACATTATCACAGTGGTATAGTGCAAGATATTACCATGAAACTTTGTAATGATGCCGAAATTAGCCATCAGCATATATTGTCCTAGCTATCAAATAAAGTTTAGCAATGGCTTAAGCAACCATGACAAACGTCTATGCATCAAAAAAAGCTAGAGAGCAGAAAAATGCAGATCACTAAACAAGATGTAAGTAGTGCTAAAGAAAAGAATAAGCATACCTAAGGCGATGCCTGTTACAAGCTATGAAGAATGCAACAAAACCATTTAAGATACTCCGGATCGCACGGAAAACCTGAAACCCAAAAAGAAAAGAATGGTGATCAATAAAACCATCTACCTGACATTGTCAAAAGGCATAACTGCAATTTTATACTTTCTCTTCCAAACCTGAGAAAAGAGGTCATTCCAAAGTGAACGCCATATGGAAACTTCAACCGTTCTCACAGTTGCCTGAGAGGCTGAAGCAAACTGGAATATGCTGCTAGTAAACTGCCATATGTCTCGAAGCGTGTCATATATACAGGCACAAATAAAAGCTAGGACATTGGCTACTGCAACGACCATGCGAACCGGAGCATAGACTATTTCCCATAGCATCCTCAACATAGGGTATACAATGGAAGTTCCTGCAACACAATGCAAACAAGACTACACGCAATTAATACAAGATTTTTTGTCAATTGTATGACGCCATTGATAATATAACTTAAGAAAAATGGGTGATCCAAAAAATTTGATGACCTACCAATGCTCCAGATGGCCGATAGGAGAAACCATATTGGAACTAGTAAAATCTGTACCAGGTTCCCCACTAGACTGCATGAAGATCCAACCAGAATCCAAATGATTGAACAGAGGCTTTCTATTACTTCAATAAGCACATTCCATACTGGAATGAGGAATCCAAAACACTCCAAAAGAGGTTCTGCCAATGGCTGAGCGAGAACTGAAATAAAGGATCGAGTGGTGCTTCTGATTGTCAGAAACCACTGAACAGCTTTCTGAGAGTTGTGTAGAAATAGCATTGTTCCCAAGTATTTGATCCTTGATATCATCGACCAGGTCTCTATCCAATCAAATAGAGGCCCACAAAGACGAGATGCAGTTACCTTGAGAACTGGAACATTTTTGTATAGGTCATAAAATCCTATTAGAACAGTGACAACTGAGATCAGCACATATAATGCTCTTGCAAGAGGGCACATCCATGGGCGATAGATATGGCAAAACCCTGGGTATGACTGAAGGAAGACAACCCAAGATGGAAGCCCAGCCTCAAGCAAAGTCAGTAACCGAAGATCAGACATTATTATTTCTCTTAGTTTAAATGGGAGGTCGCGGTCATTGAACCTGAACAAAATAAGTACATCCCTGTACTGGGTAGCTTCAACAGCATCTACAGAGTCACTGGTATAGGTATCCACAGTTACTGGTATAGCATCTTCCCTGAACTGGGTAGCTTTAAAAGCATCATCACAGGTTGTCTTCACAGTCTCTGGTATAGCATCTTCACAGTAGCTGGTAAAGGTCTCGGAGTTTTGCATTTCATCTTCACAGTCACAGGTATAGACGTCAGAGTTTTGCATTTCATCTTGGCAGTAACAGGAATAAGCCTCAGAGTTCTGCATTTCATCTTGGCAGTAACAGGAATAGGTCTCAAAATCTTCAGAGTCACTGATATAGGTCTCAGGATTTTGCATTTCCTCGGAATAAGTATCTAGTTCAACTCCAGTGCTGATGGACGTGGTTATTTTCCGTCTCTTATAAGGCCCAGTAGGTGGAGGTGGTGTATGTGCAACACTGGCCCCATTTTCACTGGTTTCCGGATGTACACTATAGTTGCTACTGAGGCAGTGGAGAGAGTTTTCCTCCATAGACAGATTGAGATTTTCTTCAACAACCGGCATAGTTTCTGGATATTCTTCAGCATCTGGATATTCTTTGGCATCAAAGAAGACCTCTCCTGGAAAAGTTTAAAAACAAAAGACCATTGCATACTCATTTTCATTTGTATTAGAGAAATACAGTAGCGTCAGCAGCCATCATGTAGCATAGTGGCACCTATGAAAATCTAACACTTTTTCCAGACAAAGAAATTCTCCAATTATATGTTTATCCAAATTTTCTAATAAACCAACAAAGGAAAAATTTTCAAAAGGAAATTCTCGTTCTGAGCTTCATGAATTTACCTTCTGAGTCCTGTGCAACAGAAACACCCTTGTGGAGACTACCTATGGCAGAATTCAGATACTCTTTCAATTGTAGCTGCTCAGAGATTGTTCCTGAGAACCATGAAGATATACAACTTGCAGCTTGAGCAATACTGTCAAATTCCCATCTTTGCATGAATTTAGCCTCTACAGCCAGTGATGTATCAGTCTGCACGTGACATCAAAACCATATAACACAACAACACTTACAAAGAACTGCAAACAACTATTTAAGGATATAGAAAGGGGGTGATACCTGAAGCTCATTGACGTAATTAATACCTCGAACATTGCTCCATGCAACTTCAAACACAATAAAACCATACAAGGTCCTATGCAACTCCTGGCTTAGAAGCAAAGAAGTCCTTAGTTTCTTTACAGGTAGCAATACCTTCTTCTGAGACTTGATCAACGAGAACCACCTAGCAAACTTCTTTGGTTTTGCAGTCTTGGGTCCGGAGCAAGCATCCTTTCCTTCTGTTCTCAACTTCCGTGCTTTAGAGTTGGCAAAAGGAGATAACCTTGACTGAAAATCAAACAAATATAAACTTTAGTCCTCCATAAAATTGAATTGAAAAAATAAAAAATCATACGTTGAACATTATGGGGGGTGTAGTGACTAGTGAGTGACCTTGGTAACCATCAATTGCCACAAGTGTGCTGACCGTGAGCCTAGCCATGGCCGATTGTCAACCAAGATATAGAATTTCTTGCTTTCAGGGGCCAGGAAAAGGCTAAGATCCGAAACGTAAGACTGCAAGTCTCTGCAATCAAATAGCACAAAACACATCACTTCATAATTTACACAAAAAAGAAAATAAGCAAAAACAGCAGCACATAATATGTTTTCCAGAGGTGAAAAAGCACAAGGTTTTCTCTGCATTTAGCAATACTAAATCAGTATCACAACAAAATACACATACATACACTAGAGCTGAAAATTAGAAACCAGCATCAACTTCACTTGTAAATTGACCTGGTTGTGAGTGTTAAGCAAATTAAAATTTATGCCATAAAACTCAGAATCAAGGCTGCTAAACCACTTCTGGCACAGACTAAAACATGCTTGTTGCCTCAAAACGAGAATAAATTAAGCAAATTAATAACAAATATAATTAGAATTTAAGAAGTACAAATAAGAAATTTAAGATTGTTACCCAATTTGCAAATTGGTGAGGGGGAAAATGCAGCGACCAGCGTCACCTTTCCCCATCACAATAAAGCTTTGCGCCCAATTTGTCACCAATCACTGCTTCACAGAATTCATAAATGCAATTAATACAATACACAATCCAACATATAAATACATACTATGTGTATATCATGCATGCATATGTTGTATGTATGTATGCATTTAACCCCGAGAGAGAGAGAGAGAGAGAGAGAGAGAGAGAGAGAGAGAGAGAGAGACCTTGTTGATGAAGAAGAACGAAATTCCATAGAAAGAAGAGAAAGCAATCACCGGCGAACTTCATAACAGAGACAAAGGCACGCCGAGAAAGAAAGAGAGACAGAGAGAATGGGGAGTCCACCTGGACGAATCAAGGGCGCGGATTGGAGGACGGCGGAGGAGGGAAGCGTTCACATTTCAGAGCAAAGCTTTCATCATCATTTTTATTTTTGGGGCTTTTGTTTAATTAATTCTGGAAAATTCGGTATTTATGAATTGCTTTGCTTGGATTGGAAGGCTAGACGAGAGAGGTGTCGCGTCCGGAGGGAGAGCCAGGGACACGTCTCTAGGGAATTTATGAGGAAGATTGAGGAAGGGGGAGGAGGGCAAAATGGTAAATTCGAATATCCGGATCTCATATGGTTCCTTCCCGCCACCACTATTCTCCTCTAGATTGTCGTTTTGCGTTGCGTGGATGGATAATAAAGTCTGAAATTTCCCAACGGAAGACGAAGACATGCCGGAAACCTCAACGAAACCGAAACCTGGGGAAATAACCGCGCCACTTGTGTGCACAATCTCCACAGGCTATTATCCCCTGCGCTCGTCCGCACGCTCTTTACCGTATGATCAAATCATCTACCGTTCTTCTTGTTTTATTATTAATAAAAAACGGGGTATTAATTACGAAATTGGAAAGCAATGGGTGGATAAAGTCAGTGTCACAGAGAAATAGGTGCCCATTGAATGATTAGGGATAGGGAGGGTGGAGTAAAAGCGCGTAGAGTGGTCCTAAGAAAAAGAATCCACTGGACTAACCCGGAACATGCTGTAGGTTAGTTAATTACACTAACTCACTAATTATCATAAAATACTAGATTAAGAAGCTTCTCACTTTGACATGAATTATATTCCGGTGTGGTGTGAGCCAAGGGCTCTTGTAGAATTTTATGAATGGAATTAGTTATAGTGATTATCATGCCTTGTTGGTTGAGAATTGTATGGTGTGGAAGTTATTTCTATATAAAACTTGAATTTTGCTCACTCTTGGATTCACGCGGTTTGATATCAACATTTTTATAATCAATTTTGTCTTTTGAAATTATTTACCTGTATCCGTAGTTGATACGAACTCTAATCTCATAATTAATGAGATTTTTTGTTGAGTCCACAACAAGAATGAATTTTCAGGCTAAAAGAAACATAAATATAAATATCTTAGGCTAATTAAACTCCTTTCACTTTGGTAATTTGTTAGACCATAATGTATTTTGGCTAGACATGCGGCGTCTGTTGTTAGCTACCCTATGGGTCGCCGCACCCAAACCCTACGCTCTCTCATGGTGCAAGGACCCACCACGATCAGGAATTACAATGATTAACAGTGGGACCCACGATGCCATTGGCCTCATCTGAGCCGAACAACTATGATTTGGCGGTGGGGCCCAGGGAGCCGTTGGAACGGAACCTTATATTTAGCAAGGGGCTAAAACTAAAAGGCTGTCCATAAAAATAAGAGAAGAGGACAGTGAAGCAGCGTATATAGCACGATGTGCATCATGTGGATGGATGGATATATGACAGTTTCATAATTTTGAATTTAGATCTACCTCTCTGGAAAATAAAATACCCAAAGGGCCATGGATGATGCATGTTATCGGAGTTGGATGATAATTCATCTTTATTCTTGTAATTTGCAGCCTGATCTGTCACTGTGGGGCCCAATAAAATACGCTTTGAATTTTTCATCGTTATCAGGATAGGCTCGTGAGAAAATACTAAGTTCATATATTTGCGTAGATGATTGACAGTTGTTGATTAAAAACTAATTGATTGAGGGTCAATTTGTCTAGCTCCTCATGTTGCCAAAAAGATATTATGTTACAATAGAAAAATGACATGAATCATTAATGACATTGAACAGCAATTGAAACATATCCCACAATTTTTAGGCTTTACAGGGACTCTAAGCAAAGTTTGATGATGTTTTTAGAAACTTTGAATGGTATTATGAATGTAAATTTCCTTTCTATGGGCATGACAGGCTGTTGATTGTAATTTGCGGTAAACTTGGTTATTATTAAGATGTTAGGTAGTTCGTTCCTTAGCCGAGAAGGTAACATAACATTGATTGATGGTTTGATGTTGAAATAAAGATGGTTTTTTCAAATTGATGTATTTTTATTTTCATCTGGAGGTTGACTTTTGAGATCATAACTGCAGATTGAATTGGTTTGGTGAATTCTTTGATTAGCTCCTTCCCTCTCCTCGTTTGACAACGTATCGTATGTATGAGAGATTTTCATGCAAATAAGAGAGATATTATTTTTTCCCATTCCCAATCAATAACGCAATGATAAGCATGATAACTTTTCTACGTGTCATTGCATTTTTGGCCCGTGATAACAATTTTTTCTGCATATGTACACCTTTTAAGGCTCGTAGATGTGAAAGGTGCATGGAAATTTGCAAGTTGTTTCCCAGAGAGAGCATATTGAGATGGGTGCATACGCGTATGACCTTTCATTTTCACATTAAAGCTCTATGCATACATGTCCTTCAATGCCACTCAAGGCCCACTTGAAAATAGTTGAAATCAAAAAGGAAAAATTGTTGCATATGATATTAGGTGTGGTAAGATAAGAATCAATTTTCAGACGATAATTATTGTCAGACTCGGAAGTTATACAATAACGAATAAATTGGTCCAAAAAGGGAAAAAAATTGACTATCATCAATTTTACCTCAAAACAGAGAGACTACCATCTACTTGCATAGAACTAATCAGAAGCTGCTGGTGTCTTCTTGAAGTCCTCTAGGAAAAGGCCGAAAGCAAATCAACACCTAGTCGTGATGGGAAAATCCCATCAAATCCACTTCCATAGTATACTCGATAAAAGCAAGCATGAGCTGCCTTATCTTTTTTTTTTTGTCATAAGCATGAGCTGCCTTATCATTCAAGCATACATTTCAAACTAATGTACAAAACCCAGCAGTTATCTGACGTACAGGCCCAGAAAGATTAAAATGGGAGAAGTCAGATGGCATCACTGAAACATTTCGACATAATAGAATACATGTATAGATAGCTGCACAAACTAATGAATGTCTCAATGTGTATAATTGTATTGGATTTTTTTTTTTGCATACTTCTATTATTACAATGACTATTTCACACAAAAACATACATTGAGTAACACGCAACGAGATTCAGCAAATTGACTAAACACCACTCTTTTTAACTGAAGGAGGCCATGATAATCTCCTGTGGCTAGTTCCATCCCCCTCACTGTTTTCATCGTCTGCTTCTTGGTGCTCGACTTCTGGCCTCCTTGAGCTTCTGATAGCTAAGTCATCAAAGCTTGGTTCAGTTCTCCAAGGCGGTGGAGTTACACATTCGGAATCCCCTGGTACTCTTCGGGAGGAATCCTTGCCTGGTGTTATCGGTGAAGATGCGTCACTATGACCAACTCTGAGATGCTGAAGTGTTGAAAATGATTCCCTCATAGCAGACATTGCTTCAAAGAACCGAGTGCACGATGCTAAGGCAACAGGAATTGGACGAAGCATTTCCTGCATCAGTTAAACAAAATGAGGATCATATCATGCAGAAGTAGCTTCCCATGCAATGTAACAAATTTCTTGAATCAACGAGACACTGGAAATTTTATTGGGATGAAATTATTTGATCTATACCATGCCATGAAACTAAAAGTTCTACAACATTAATGAGTTGGCAGGGCAATACTTCATGGGTGATCATATAATCTCATGAACCCCTTAATGAGATCTTTGATATTTGGCTTCTGTATCTTCATGGAAAGAAATTTTATATGACGAATAATTCCTTTAATGCTATTATCAGCAAATTGCAATAGTAACATACTCACGCAGTTGCCAACAATCAAATGTGGTCTAAACCAAACAACATCATGCAACTGGAAAACATAGAAGAACCAAATGCGCGACATGCATGGTCAGTTAATTTGGAAACAAATGAAAAGCTTTGGCATACATACCCCCCAAACTGAAGGAGGTTCCTTAAATGTCTGACTCCACTGGAAATCTGCAACTGATGCTGTCAAGGCCCCATAATCACTAGCAGCCTTCATCAGTAATTCAGAGAATTGTTTCTGCACAGGCCCAAGCAAAAGATACCATAAGCATTAAGAAAACAGTCTTCACTTGATGAGATACCCACATAATCCTTAAGTTTGTCAAAACAGTTGTTTGATGAATCTACACTCTTACAATTCAACAATATGACTTGGATTTAGTTAAAAACACTCTTTAGACTCGTCAAAATAAGATGGCTCTGATATAATCATAGCCTAGAATCTTTAATACAAATCAACTAACAAATTCACAAACTTTGAATAAGAATAAAAATTCAACAGGGATTTTACACTGCTGAACAAAAAGTGCAACCGACCTGATACTCTGCTTCCACTGGAATGCAATCGAGTGAATATGGTTGTTGAAGACGGGCTATGATGCGATCCTGCCAATGATTAGAAAAAATATATATAAATGAGGAGGTATTATTGAGAGACAAAGATACAGGTGAATGAATTCAACTATTTATGCCATAATATACACATATGTATGTGGTACCAAAGAGGAAACCCAGTGTGTAAATTTGTTCTTCTATGTCCACCAGAATTCAATTTTCAAAGAGCATGATAGCCAAAGCATCAGTTCACTATATTACTAGCCTCGACACTAGAGCATAATCTTGAAAAGAAACGCAGCAACTGTTTTTTCTCCTAACTGGTGTGTTATGTGCAAAAGGGACAGCGAGACTGTGGATCATCTGTTTCTGCTTTGTCCTGTTGCCTCTTCCTTGTGGGCTAACTTGTTTCAGGTGGCAGGACTAACGTGGGGTAGCTTCGCATCGTGTAGTGCGGTGCTTGAAGCTAGATTGAACTTCTTTGGTGGTAAGAGGAAGGGTTCAGTGTTGGGAAATTGTGCCATGGTGGCATTTTTTTGGGTAATTTGGGGGGAAAGGAATAGGAGAATTTTTGAGGATGAGGTAGAGCAGCTTTGGGATCATATCCGATTCTGGGCATTGCTATCGGCGTCTGTTTCAGCAGAATTTAGGGAGATTAGCTTTCAGCTTATCCATCTAGATTGGAAAGCCGTAGTTTTGTAATGTAGAGTTTTTTTTTAGCCTTTCTGTTTTGTGTGGCGGCCTTCTTGGCCACCTCTTGTTCCGTTGGTGCTTGTTCTTTTCTGAAATAAAATTATCTTTTAAAAAAAAAAAAAAAAAAATTGAAACGCAGCAACCACTCCAAAAGAGATGTTATAGTCCATTTCATTATTCTCCAGGATGACTTTGTTAGGAACTATTACAGATATCGAAGCATGCACAATGTACAGAATATGCAAATGATACTTAATGTTAAATCATTATATGGTTCGACAAAGACAATGGAAATCTAACATACAGAATGAGAGACTTCAGCAAATCCATTTCAAGAACACAACAACATACCACATAAAATTTACCTTATTCTGAATCACATCTTTCAATATGGTTGTAATCCTTGCTAAAGTTTCACACTTCTTTTCCATTTCACTCGCATGTGTCAAATGTGCTACGTTCTTATCATCCTAAGGATAATATAATTACCAAGTCAGTTCAACAGATAAGATAACGCAGTAAACTGAAAACAGTAAAGCAGAGACTCTAATAGCTCACTTTTCTCCCTTGAAGTTCAACTTGCAGATCTGCTATTTTTCTTTGTACAGAGGTAAGTTCCCTCAGAACCTTTATCAAGTCATCACCCTTCTCACCAGTAGTAGTGGATAGGTTCTGAAGCTCTTCCTACATCAAAAATATGATTGAGCTTTAGTGAAATTCGGAGCATGAAGTGTCCACATTGTAATTGACCAAATGATCAGCTTTGCTCTGGCACAAACATGAAACATTTGACAAAATAATTCATCTATACCCTCTACTGGCTACAGTAAGAGCTTTAGAAAAACTAATTTCCACCTATATGCCCATACCAACACCACCCTACTTGGTTCTTTCATTTTATTTCAATTGGGTGTCTAAAATTAAGCTTAAATATCAAAAGAAGTAGGAAAAGCTAAACTGGGTGGAGCTTATTATGAGCCAAAGTGAGCAAAAAAGAGAAATTGGACATGGAAGACATAGAGAAAGGAGACTGAGGCTTTACCTGGGTAGGAGGAGCGGCAACAGAAAAGCCAAGATCCGAAGCAATGGAGAGAGCGTCGGACATGCCTCCGATGCGTCTCAGAGGCTTCTTCCCAACCCAAGTGCTGTCACTCCCCATCGACATTCCCACACACCCAAACACGCCCTTCCAGCACAATTGCTCTGGCCTTCCAACCACCACTTTCTTCTTGCTTTCAGAGACGGCAATGCGCTGAAAAAATTCAAACCTTTGCAAGGTGAGCTCGGGCCGGCCGAGTGGACCGAACTGTAAGACCCGTTCTTTAGGCCCAATTTACAAGGCCTATTATATTGATCCAAAATATAGCCCATATTCGGAATTAGGGTTTACAAAAGATCATTACTTTTTCCTATATAAAGCCCCCTCTCTTTGTATCTTCCATGAATTGGCGACTCCTCGCTCTATTGGTTAAACTTGTTGCAGCCGCTGGTCTCTATTCTCAATTTGGGGTTTCAGGGCTTTATGGTTATAATGTTTTAGGGTTAGGGTTTTTGTAGTTGCAGCCTGATTGATACCAATGAGGAAGAATGCCCAAAGTGATAGGAAGTGCCGTATGACACTTTAAACAGCGGCGGCTACACGGAAAGAGCCGCTTCGTTCCCATCCGCCGATGATTGGTTCATTGGTCGGGAACAGGTGGCTCCGGTGTACCGCCGTGTGTGTGATTTGGAACGGGATTCTGAGGGTCTAAATTATTTTTCTTGAAATGATTAATTTCCAATTTTGTCTTCTTTTCCCGATAATTTGAAGGTTCGATGCCACGTCGCCGGTAGCTGAAATAGCCTTGACCGACGATGCTACATTGAACCAACAGCGATCCCTTTCGCATTCTGATAGGAACCTGTGGATCCTAATACACTCTGGTCCACGGAGCCGATTTACTGCGATTACATTTTTTTTAATTTTTTTTATAAATTTTGTTGGTCTTTTATTTTTGTTTATTGAGTAATTGAAGCCAATGAGGATTTATGTTTTAGTTGGAATTACCGACTGAATATTCTTTGATGAAAAACGACTGGCTTTCTGAGGCTTCAGAAAATTTATTTTTACTTTTTTCATTTTTCAAAAAAAAAATATATTGCATTCCTTTTGCTTCCAACTTTTTACGAAAAGAATTTTTTTGATTTTGGGGTGATTTATTTTGCCATTTTCACAAGGTTTGTACAGAAATGGCTTTTTGGGCTAAAATCTTGTACCATACCCAATTAGTGATATAATCATTCAATGCATTCTTATAAAAAAATAATCATTTAAAATATAAAATTGGGTTAACTACATTTTACTCTCCGAGGTTAGAATCATTATCAAAATTGGCTCCGAGGTTTCAATTTCGTCAACATAAAATCTAATGTTTAATATGACTAAATTATGCATTGCGTCAATGAATGGGTTAAACTGATTGGCATCGTGAAATATAGTGGCAAGGTGAAATCAAAATTGACCCTTTCACCAGGAAGAACAAACTAGTTGTGATGATGGCAGACCAGAAGTTTTAGTTCAATCTTCCTCTGAATCAAACTAAATCAATTTTACTTGGGACACAAATCAAATATAAAATCATTTGATGATCAAGCTATGGTGTTTCTAAAATGCCAATTCAGAACTATTTCCAAACCTTTTCTTATTGAGAGAGTGAAAATATACTAAATTCAATTTGACATTTACATAGTTTTACACTCCACTCGATATGTCAAATAAATAATTATTGTAACTGTCAAATCATTCAAGATAAAGAATAAAAAAAATAAAAAAGGAAGATAATAAATGAAAGTAACAACCAGCTGTCTTTAAAAAATAATAAAATATTCATTTGACATCTTGCTTTTGGGATGTCAAAAGTAACAGCTGAACCTCCAGCCTTCATTCCACATCAGCTTTGACAATTCGGTTGGAGTGAGGTGAGATGTTATTTCTAGCTGTTAAATGTCTATGTGGCACTTTTGACATATCGGTTGGAGATGCTCTAACAGGTATTTTGCAAATTTTCTAAACTTTTGTTAGAGAAAGAAGGAAATTATATTATTTCATTATTTTGGGTTGAAGAAGACATGGACGAAATGCTCTACAATCTCCTATTCTGGACCTAAGGACAGAGAGGCCCACAAAAAAAATAGTGAAGCTGAAGAAAAATTCGCATTTGCTAAGATAATCCTTGGATTGGATAATACTACTACTACACTAATGGAGATGAACCAATCATTGTTAGAATATTGGAATTGGATAGCTTGGCTCAAGTGTTGGTCTCAACTTTCATCCAAATCCTGCCTGCTACGTAGGTGGGAAGAATCTGTTGAGATTAAATGGCAAAGTGTAGAACTCTTCATTTCTGTTGTCTCCTCTGAACGTTCTGAACTTAACCCACCATGGCATTCCTCTATCTTTCTTTGATTTTTCCACCTCTAAGGTGTTGTCGAGAAACACCGCCACAATCAACCCCACCGTCGGAGGAGAGGAGAATATGGTATTCAAAAATGCATTGAACTGCAAAGACACAAGATTATAATATCAATGGCCAAAGAGTTGCAAAAGCCATTCTGTATTTTAGTTCAAGCAAGATGAACATGTGCTTCATTTACAGATATCCAGTTATATCCTAGACCTTAACCGGAATGAATACTAGAGTTTTGTTAGGATATTACTCACCCATCCAGCGTTGGTATGGACGAGACCATGGTGCGAAGGATTCCAATATTCGTTGAAGAACCGAGGGACAGATATCCCAAGGAACAGGGAAAGCCCGGTGATAATGAGGTTTCTCATAGAGTTCATGTTTGTGAACTGAAGAAATGACAATCCTACTGAACCTGCAAACAGGCAAGGAGTATTTGTGAAGTGAGTGAAAGAAGAAAATAATAAGTAATCTTACTTAAGCTTGCGTTGTGACATACCCACGAGGCCGAAGACAACACAATATAGTGCTGCATATATTGGGAAGGGTATAGATGCAAATACAGCCCCAAATTTACCTGCAAAAGGATTAGAGAGGGAAATTAATCATGGACTATCTTTTGAATCCCAAATGAGAAACCATTAAGGCTGACTACTATATGTAACTTTAGCTTTACACCTGAATGCTATAGCTAAAATCGAAAGGGAAGAGAAAAATGCAATGGCAAAGACTTGATTTCTCTTCAAACCCTTAACTTTTGAATGGAAAAGAACATGACAGTCTTTCTTAGATTTCTTTCAAGACCAAGCCATTAGATGTGGAAGTTCCATATAAAAGGAGATCCATTGAGCAGCTAAGAATTGCATTGCTCCCAATTAGGACCTGAACTTCCTTGAGTCTCATAAGGTTAATAATACTGACCTAAGATTGAGAAGAATATCATGAATCCAGCAGAAATTTCAACAACTCTACGACTTCCAACTCGGGTCAGTCCAAGAAGTCCTACATTTTCCCTGGTACAGATGATCAAGATCTTAGTCAAAAAAACCTTTAAATGGGAGAAGACCACAGAACAAGCTTTGCAGAACTCTATTGTGGTGTCTTACACAGAAACAGTAGAACCAGTGCCTGTACCAAAAAGTCCATCAAGCAAAATGCCAATTCCCTGAAAATGATACATATAAAAAACCAGTCAGCTTTTAAGCAATGCACATATTGATTTAGAAGTCAACATATTAGAATCACCATTAGATCCCCAGAAAAAAAAAAAAAAAATTGTTAAATGAGAGTTGCCTAAACAATATTCTATATCTTCAATCTTTGTATTATATTCACGATGCTAGCCTGATGTATGCCACAAAAGTCACAAGTGTTTGAGACTAGTTCACCTGCCAGCCAATACCACGGCTCAATACATAAGCAGGAGGAGGAGTGGCAATCGCCAATCTTGATGCTGCCTTGTATGCACCGGTTGACTGCAATATATAAGTAACTGTCAGGACTCAAAAAGTGCTTTTGATGAGGCAGTCAGTCCTATTACAGAGACATGTAAAAAGAGGAAGCTGACATATTCCCAACTCTTAAGCCACATAACAAAGATGGCAGACAAAGGCTTGTCGTTGATTAGTGAAGCAATGTAGCAAATCATTAAAAATAATAATAATAATAATAATAATAATAAATACCTCAACCACTGAAACAAGAACAGCTGACATCATTGCAAATGAGTGACCAGCTGAAAATGTAGGAGGACCCCACTGCAGAGGATATGGGAACTTGAACCTGATATGGCATAATAAGAAAAGATCTCAAAACCAGAAAATATTCAGAAGGCACATTATGAGAAGGCAAATTCTTCTTTGGCATACCATGGGGCAGTAGATATGAGATTTTCCCTGTCTGTACGGCAGCTGATTTGAGTTCTAACAGGTTTGTCACGGTAAGCCCCACCGGCAGTTAAGGTAAGGGAATAGATCCAAATGATTGCGACACAAAACAATACTGGAAACCGCTCAAAAATAGGGACACCTCTAAATGGTCTCACATGCTTCAGATACTGAGAATAAACAAAAAAAACTCTCATGAAGGAAAGAAATGATTAATACAAGTGTCAATGAAATGATAATGCAAAATGCAAAAGCACTTACTTGGGACAAACCAATGACCAACAACAGCATTGGAATTCCAATTTCCACACAATTTCCCAACTGAAACAAATATTGAAATTATATACTAGCATAATTTCCAAAGAGAAGGAACTACAAAATTTGCAAAAGTGGAATATGAGGTATCCATCAGATATATGGTAAAAAGAACAAACTACATGAAGTATGCTCATCTAGAAAATCATGATGTTCAGTTTTCATTAGGTTTAATAATTCGGTTGAAAATTAAAATACTACGTAGAGATTCTGCAGGAAAAGATGGGATGTTCAAATTTCATTGAAAAATTCATTGAGAGGGTATATACTCTATCGAAAAAGGTGAAAATTTTATATGCTGAAATCCTCAGATTGGCCTTCTTGAAGTTAGCTTCCGGAATTGTACAATATTCTAGAACAAATCGATGGTGATTGTCCAGAAAAAGAAATGCTGCTCCTAAAGAGGCACTAACCACTTGACATGTAAGCTCATTTGGGGTCAACTGAATGGAACAAAACATTGTCATAGAAAAACTTACCGCAGGAAACCCCCGCTCAAACAATCCCAAGCCAACCAATCCAACTACAGGTGCCATGCCAAGTGGACTGAAAAACCTGCAAAATAACCCATATGATGCTGTCAATCTATTTTGATTTAGAAGCTTAAACTTTTCACTATATCTTCTACTATTAGCATACCGTGAGAAGAGACCCCAAACTTGGCTGTAACCCAGAATGATTTGTATGCTTGAAGCTACAATTAGAGCTCCTTGGATAGCACGCATTGTTTGAATAAATCTCTGCAAACCAATGACATGGGAAGATCTCTTTCAATACCCTACCAAATCAGAAAGGTGCTTAAGTACAATTGCTGAATAGGAAATAAATGCAGAAATATCTGATGGGATTGAGGTTTACATTTTACATGAATTGTAATGTCAGAGTCACAAAACTTATGAATCAAATGAACTTATCTAACCTCCTATTCAGTCTTGAAATGACTGATATACATGTAAAAAGAAGAGGAAAAAAAAGGCCAACGGCTTATGCAAAGATTCCTGAACCAATGTTAAGCTCCTTGATATCATGCATTTTAAATGATTTCACTTCTGGAAGTCATCACATTTAGCAGGGTAAGCTTGTAATTAAGCTTCCTTTCTGCATATTCCTCTCAAAGGCAGGTCCTTCCCAGCAGTGAAACCATGGGTCCGCCTCTAAGAAGAGGTTAATACTAAAGGTATTAGCCGTTCCGAAGCCGGCTAATAGTAAATCAGTATACGAATTCTTTCTTAATTGGTGCATTAAAATGCCATGGTATTGTTGATGCATATATTTATTTCCACGAGGTTCCCAGACACACTTCCAAGGGGGTGAAGAGGAGTACTAGGAGAGTTACTTACTTCATGGGGTTCAATAATCCGTTGCAGTTTGGAGTCGCTTACAATATAAGCTATGGGAATGACATAAGAAAAGGAGCCTCCAACTACAGTAGGCAACCTGGTTCCAAAAAGTGCTTGGAGAAGTGTGTTAATTCCAGCTACAAAGAGGAGTGTTTGTATGACTCGTGCCTTATCACCCTGGTTGAGAACGAGAAAATGGTTTAAGATAACAGAAAGAATAAAATTTTATCACAGTGACTAAACATGATTGCGAGAGTAAAATCGTTAGTTTGCAAGAAGAAGGGGCTTACATCGCTTCCACCCATTGCAGGGA
Source organism: Prunus avium (assembly GCF_965620075.1). NCBI lineage: Eukaryota > Viridiplantae > Streptophyta > Magnoliopsida > Rosales > Rosaceae > Prunus > Prunus avium. The sequence continues at coordinate 33,676,555 of NC_142286.1, forward strand.
CAAGGGCTGAAGGAATCATTACACTTGTACCCAGCATCATGATGTAGTTTTGAAATGCTAGAACTATGGTTTCAACTGCAAAACAAAATTTAAAAATTATACATATAAGCAACTTGCATACTTTCTCAATACCCCCAATAATCTATCCTACAGGACAAACATTTCTTTACTTTTTTCATTTTGCCAATTGGTCTTGAGTACTAAACCTTAAGAATGCGCATATTTATCATTAGATGCTATGTCTAAAGCATGATTATTAACACGTGGGTGCCAGTCACAATTCCAACATCATCCTTCTTGCCACTAATGATACACAATAACAAAAGTACTAATCAGCAGCAGTTCCACAAGCAATGGAGAAGCTTTGCCCTGATGGGCAAATTGGTAACTACAGTCCACACATTACTATATTCTTAACATAAAGTATGACCCTGATGACTACCAAACCTCTGTTTGGTAACCAAGAAATGAGAAGACACACTCATTACACCATCAGTAGCACTTTAAGCTACAGCTTCAACTTGAGAATTTCCTAATATGTTGCTGCACTTCACGACGCAAGTCCTTTTAACTTGTAATGATGCCACATTAACCTTTTTATTTTCGGTCAAGCACGATGTGACATCAACTTACACCAACCAATTACAAATTTAATATTCCCAGCAACCAAACAAAGCATATAAACTAATCTGTTCCAAGTTCTAAATAATGAAACTGCATGACCCACCAGTTTGAAAGCGATACATTCCAAGATTTTCTCATGACTTATAGAAATACACGCAAAGAAACAAGGTTTTCTTGAAAAGAAATGTTTCTCATACACACAATGTCAAGTTAATAATGCCACATTGCTTCAAATTATAGTCGATGAAGAAATATCAAATACCAGTAACTACAATCTCAGTAAGCACTAAAGCTTCAAACTTGACAACAAAATCTTTAAAACCCACAATCCCATATCTCTAAAACAATGTTCTTTGGCACTAAAACCCCATGACCAGATTACAAAAAATGGAGGCAGAGAGAGAGAGAGAGAGAGAGAGAGAGAGAGAAGAGATAGCTACTGCAACATACACGCCCATTTGTTATTCAGATACTTAGTGTAGAGAAAGTGAAAACAAGAGACAGAGAGAGATAGAGCATACCCCAAGGAGGGTTGGAATCTATGCAATACTCAAGGTCTTGGAGCTGTTCCATGGGAAGGTGGGTAATGTCAGCCATTGGTGAAGCAGATGAGCTTAGAGTGTTTTCCACACAACCCAGGAATCAAAAGAAGAAGAAGAAGAAGGAATAACAAAGTAAAGTGCAGATATAAAGTGAGCACACAATAAAAGCAAGTGAGCTAAAAATAAATAAAGGCACAGAGAAAAGAAAGAAGGAACAACATGCAAAGCATAACACAAAGCCTCTCTGTGACGCTCTCTCTGCTGTCGTCGGCTAGCCTGCTCCTTTAAACAGTCTTTCAGATTACACATTTACCCTTCCCATTTGGGCCATTGCTCCTTCCAACAATTTTCTGATGGAATAACTCCGAAAAAGACGCTTTTATCCCCATTTTTTGTTGTACGGCAAATCTTTTGATAAGGTTTTTGGGGGCCCAAGGAAAGGATTTTCTGTCACTCTATGACTGTTGAGTACATCCATAACATCACCCTCCAATGTTTTTTTTCCAATAAGCATTCATCACTCTACCAATTATGACTGAGCAAGCATTGGGTTACATATAATTTTTCATTTCTTGTCCCACAACTTTCTTTTGAACAAGTTAGAAAATCATAATTGTCACGTGTACGCGAATGATTTGGGGCTTTCAATTGAGGCGGGATTCATCAATCAAAGATTAACAAGTGTAATTATTAAATGAAAAATACTAATTATATATAGTCGTCACATGTATATTTGAGTTCTACATTAATCAACGATCAACAATTATTTACGTATAACTAACAAAGTAGTTGACAAACCAACTAGAGCTCTCTAGTTGAGCTTCAACTATTGGTTAAGAGAAGGTCATTGTTGGTAATACATACAGAGTGAGTGATGGTTGTAGGTAGGTAGAGCAAGTTGTTGAGCTGCATTATGGCTCATTTTCAGGTGAATGATTTACCATTGAAGTTGAAAAGCATTTAATAACATTAATTGTTCTTGATTTTGAATTTGGATATTTCCCTTCTATTTCGTTTGCGATGGAAAAAGAAAAAGAAAAAAAGTGAGAGAATATATGTGCTGGACCTGCTAAAGAAGGGCAATGGAGGTAAATATGTGGCAGGAGGGGGACCAAATTTATAAAGGGTCAGCATAAAGTCAAAGAAGGAAGGGTTGCGAGGTTTGCACGTGCGGGTAAGTGAGCTTTCGGCCAAGAAGACTTGCCTCTTCTCTCTCTCTCTCTCTCTGCTTTTTTATTCCCACTTCCCAGTTTCCCACCATGAGCATGACATTCCATTCCCCACAAAAATCCGATTCCCGTGGAAGAATTTGAAAAACAAAAAAAACAAACACAACCCATTTCTAACCAAAACCATATCTGAGCTTTTCTTTCGTTTTCAAACTTACAAGATAAGAATCTCTTAAAAAAACCCCCCTTTCTCTCTCTCTCTCTCTTCCTCTATTGTCGATTTGGCTTGGTTTGGATGCATTGCCAGCCTAAAATATAGGGGGCCTTCAGCTTTGGATTTTTTTCAAATAAATAAAAAAAGGAAAATATTTCCCTCCTTTTCCTGTAAGCTGGAACTTTTATATTCCTACTAATGACAGTATAACATGCGTATATAAATTTTTCTTATTGTATTTTTGATGAATTAGTTTTGCACATGTATCTAACCGTGACTAAAGACAAGTTGTACATGTGCCAAACTGTAATTTGCAGAAAATACGAGCATCTCCTTCCAATCAAGAAAGCAAGCTGTATTAGAAAATAAAATACATAGGCCCGATGTTTTGGGTATTTGTAAGTCCTTTTATTGGTAACACCACTTGAATTGAGGTTTACGAACAAATAGGACAGATTGTATGCTGTATGATTGCTTGTACTTAACCAAAAAGAAGAGGACCACCTCCACCACCAGTTAAAATAGTCCTGCCATTGTAAGAGACTATTGAAAATTACATTGCTATGCAAGTGTTGGATGGTATATTGTGCATACATGTCTGTTATTGTGAAGAGATTATAAAATAGTACAGTATATGGTCACGTGATATAATATTGTTATTTTTAACATATGAGGTGATATTAGTAAGGTAAGGACGTCTTATATTGTTTTCAGTCTCACTTGATGATATATTTTCTCTCTTTATTTTCCAAATTTTTGGGGCACAATCAAGAGAGTAATGTAATGACTTGTCTTCCTTACTCATTTATGGCAACAACTATCATCAATTATGTGCCCGAGAAAGAAAATATCAGCATATCAAAAAGAGAATAAAGTCAGCTCAGCTGCTCAGGATTTCAATTTTCTGCAACTGAGTTGTCACTCTCCGGTCTCCCTATCAATTAATCCAGCAAGGACATCTCTGCCTCTGGGCAATAATGCTCTCTTTGATTTTTAAGTTTGTTCTCCAAATTATAAACTTCAGTTATGCACTTGATTAACTCTTCTTCCTATACGAAGAAATATTTTTGAGTTGTGCTTGGATCAGTTGACAACATTGGAGTGGTCGATTCCCAGTCATTAATGCATACGGGGCTCACATGCATCAACGACTAGAAATTGTCCACTGTTGGTGACTGCTCCCAGATACCTGTAATTGTGATCCATTTGCCAGAAATGAAGGCTCTATTTGTTAGCATCTATAAGGATAAGCTTGTCAATCAGTTGTTGTTGCAAGATTAGAGAGGTGGTAAAAAGAATCAAAGGTGAATCAAGAAACGAAGGCTCTATATTTGCTTGCTATCTTGCATTGTAACAATGTATACAATTTTAAGAACTCTACAAATGAACAGGTTGAGTACAACAAATTAGGTGCCCAACTTTTAACAAATCAGAAGAAATTGTATCTTTCATTCCATTTCTTTATCGGGTCCAATATACATGGTGCAACAAACAGAAACGAAAATAAGCAGACATCCGAAAATTCGACCAAACGATAGAGCAATCCTTGAGGAACCAATGCCCCATAATTGTGACAGGGCAGCCTGAAACAAAGAAAAACAAGAATAAACTGGGTAGCATTTTCTGTGGTTAAAAAGTTCTCCAGAGTGTTGATGAATCGTGGCTAACATTTGAACCAAAATTTCTTCTCATGTTCATGAAGCATTTTCTTTTGTTTCTTTATCTGATTTAATATAGTAATTATTGCCACTTTCTAGATTTTCCAATTGTGTTCTGTTTCCTCATACCAAACAGCCCATACTTTTACAAGATCTCATTCCCATCACATTTTACATGCACTTTCCATCCCAATTAAAAATCAAAATCATGCGAGTGATAATTACATTCAAACAGGAAAGTTACCTCCATGTATATAACATTTGCAACTTTGCCGGTTTTCTCAAGCTGCAGTCCACGAGCTAAAAATACCTGAAATTGACCACACAAGTTGAGAAGTCCATAACTGCTGGAGCATTATCAGAGAAAAAGAAGTCTATAGTTGAGTGCATGCTTCATTGCATCACAATTCTGTGTGTGACAGAAAAGGATAGGGAAAAGAAAAGTTCAGAACAGCACCTCTGCAAAGAAGGCCAGAACACCAAGTACAAGCATAACTGAAAATGAATAAACATCCGGGAAAACAAACTCCTGAAAGAAAAGAAAAAAAAGTAAATATTTAGCACACCTAAAAATTGCATATAACATCAAAAGAACAATAACCAGAAAGCATTGAAGCCAAATGCATGACTCACAGCCATTACGAAGTCAAAGCATTCAACCCAAAAAATTGTAAAGAAACTAATAACAATAATCTAGAGGAGATATCTGTCTAGACTGAGCCAAGGCTTCAACAAATTATACTAGATAACACTGGAAATGCACCAGAAACAGCCCCTCTCCAGTTAGCCCACTTGTTTGTAAGAAAAAGATATCATAATCAGCATCAATTCATAACCATAAATTCAACAAGAAAATAATAACCGCCATAATAATCCTTCATTTGTCATAAAAGTCAGCATCTGTTAATAATTTATAATCAGATAGATCTCTATGAATTGGTAACAGAAAATAAATCTGGATAACATCATAATGGCAAGATTTTGAATCTGCCCTCCCCCTCCCTTGAATAAAATAAAGATAAAAGATTAAAAAAAGAGGTAAATGAGGGTTTCAAGTTGCTAGGCAATCAGTGATATATTAAACAAGGAGTGTGGCAGACTCGAAATAACAACTTTATAAAGCACAGCGTTGCAACCATGACATCAACTTACCTCAAGGGCAAAAAGACAAATTCCTGAAGCAGGACTAGCCAGTATACCAAATGAAAAGACTGTCAACCTGAAAATTGAACAGAGAATTTATCTAGGTAGTTTTATTACATAAAAATAATTTTTCTGAAATTTCCAAGATAGCACTTGGATGCAATAGAATGTTGTGTTTACCCCCTTGTATGATGTACATTTTAGAAATGCAACATAATATCATATAATCTCTTACATGCTTTTAATATTTTCTTGCCTTGATAATCATGGAACTGAAACAGTTATAGACATCTTAATTAAAGGTTATGCTCTTTGTATAAACCCCATCTGAAACTGAAAAAGAATTAAGCTACATAAACGGTCTTGAACATAATGGGATAGTATGGCAATGTTCCAATGTTTATGCTTTTGAAGATAAAAAGAAATAGCACATTATCATCAATTTCATATTTGCTTAAAGTTTATAGCATTAATCAAGTGAAACATAATTGAAAAGCGCAGAGAATACTTATAAACCATTTTCATGCTGGACTTAAATTTACAAAGAAGCAATCAGCAATCTTACAGTGGCTGATCAGATGCTTTTGCTCCAGCCCTTGTAAGGCAGTAGCTGATTCCGCCGGTTATTGATGAAAATATACCGGCTAAGATTGCATATATATGGCTGCTTCCCTTGACACTTATATTCTTTCCTCCATTTTTATCTAATCCTCATGCATAATTCCAGAGTTAGTATTCCAGAGTTCAAGGAATAGTGGTAGAAAACACCCAAATGTTACATTATTTCATGCTAGTGTCTTCTACATGCCCATTTCTCTTACAAGCATTAATCTGCTCAAGGTTAATAGGCAAAAATGAACTAGTTTCACAGAATTTACTGAAATATGATCTATGCACATATATTACTAACTCTCACTCATGCATACAAATCTAAACCTTTTTTTGTCAAGAATCTTATGCGTAGCGTTCTCTCAAAAGGCATATAGAGGGAGTGAGACACATATACACTTTCTTCATGATTTGTAATAAAGTATACATGTACTTAGTGGACTACTGTCTCAGAGTTGTTTCCTTGCAGAAAGTGAAAAGGCAGGATATGCATGCATGTGTCACACCTAAAATTATCTATACACTTTTATACATATTGAAAGCATCCACATCTAGTGTATAATATAGATTATGTTAACTCACTTCTGTACCTTGTGTAGTAAGCATTTGTCGAAAAATGAAGAGCACACCAAAGAAACTGCATGCAAGACCTGGAAAATGAACGACAATTGACATTGGAATCACTTCCTGACCATCAAAAGGTAGTTTAAGAAATTCTTCCAAATTCTAACAACTTCATAAAGGACTCATATATGCAACATTATCTTCAAACTAGAGTAAGAATAAATAATTATAAACATTATATACTACATACCTCCAACATCTGCAATTTTATACTTCTCGTGTAGAATGACTCTGGCCACAATTGAAGCCATAATTGGAGTGGTAAAGCTCAATACAATAGCCTGAGACAAAGGTAACCTTTGAATGCTGAAATGAAACCAATTCTAGTTATTTCTGTGGTGTTTACACATTACAGAAACAAGTTTTAAAGCACGGAGCTCAGAGGCTGTCTTAAAAGCATTTCAAACATACTGTAGCGGACATGAAGAACATCAGACAGATAAACAAACTTAAAAATATAAGTTAGTCAAATACTTGGACTGCTCTAAAACAATAGCTGTTCCATTGGAGCCAATGGATGCATTAGTATTTCATCTCTTCCGATCCTACAGTATCCTAATTTTCTGCTCTTCATTATAAGATAACATATATTTTTTTGGAACATAGCCTCATTTTGATCAGCTCGTACACAGTTTACAAAACTACATTTACATGCCTATGGGTAAATAAACTGTAATTTGCATATTGGTAGAATACAGTACAGAAACTGCTTCTATCCACGTGGTAAGTATCATGACATGAATACATTAACACCAGAGAGAGTAAATCCTCCTACCAAACAAACAGTCAAAAGCATACTCACCAATAAATGAAACTTATCAATGAGAGATATCCCATAAGGGCTCTTGAGATCAAAAGATTCTTCACATTTGCCAGCCCAAATATTGGCTGTCCGCTCTTTCTCAACCACACAAATGACAATACCAAGATAATCGTACATCTTGTAAACGCAGCCTCAAGCAAAGGAATGGGCTGAGCTGCCATAATAAAACAGTGTGAAATATAATGAAAGAATAAAATAGAGAGAGAGAGAGAGAGAGAGAGAGAGAGAGAGAGAGAGAACACAAGGCTGAAACAAGTTATGTGCATCATATGCCATGAGACTTGCAATTGAGTCATAAATAGAATGCAAAACTTACTAACCAGAAAAAACTTCGGAAAAAACTTCCATGACAAAGTAGATGGTAGATGAGATGGCCATACACATTAGACCAGAGTATCTCGATCCACTCCATACCCACGAAATAAAATGAGCTACTGGGGATGTCTCTGCTTCAAGTGGTTTCCTTACCTGATCCTATAAACAAATATACAACATCAATGTAATCAACAAAAAAACAACATTGCAGACTTCAATCGTTGATTTACTTTTCCTTCTACATTTCCCTCCAAAATGACAAAGCAATCACTAGACTTAATTGAGACAGAACCAAAACTGAACGATCACTCTCCGGCACTAAGGCATTAAACTATTTAATGATGACCAATTTTTTCACTGCTTTGGTTACTAAACTAAATTTTAGCTCCTTTTGCATTTGGAGTACTAGAAAACTGAAAGTGCAAAATTTAAAAATGAGACTTCTTCAATTTTCACAGCAACCGAAAGGGCAAAACACACCACACTATCAAAAGCTAGAGAAATAAAACCCTAGCAATATTATCATCTATATACAATTCAAATTCGTCGTGAACAGTAACAAATTGAAAAAAAAGAAGGAAATATTAGATTAAATTAAAGTGAGGGAATCTTACCCTAGGTGCTTTTCGAGGATAAGAGACGGTGAATATGTTGATTTTGGGCTTCTCAGGCGGCGTTAAGAGAGGGGCTATCTCGTCCGTGGCGGCCACGCTGCCATCATCGGAACCTGATGCGTCGCGCACGATCAGCTCCAGCTCGTTCTCTCCGTCGCTGGTCTCTGCGGACGATGCCATTCGCGCGCTTCCAATTTCTCCAGAAACCCTAGAAAAGCTTTGTCTGCTTCGGAAGGAACAGCTGAAAATTCAATCTCCCGGAGGAGAAAAAATGCCAAATGCTAGTCTTATGCAGTGTGCGTGCGTGCGTTGGTTCGTTGGAAAGCAACGCGTAAACGGTCAAGTTGGTGTCACTGTCCACGTGGAGCGACCGCAGTGGGAAGCTGAACTCTTCGCCCAGCTGAGTTGGACACAATCGACAGTTGTAATTTCCCGGGCAATGTCAAGTTTTCGCCCGCCATCAGCTTTTTAATTAATTATGAGAAATTTGCTTCTTCTTTTTTGGGTCAGAGGATGAGAGCTTTGCTTCTAGAAAAATGCCAATCCGAAATTTTAACCCAATACTTTTTTATTTCATATAAATACACAAAAACTTGAAAATCGAAATTTTTTATGTTCTTCATTTGATTTTAATTTCTTTTGTCATTGCAATACAAACAATTTCTTACGATAAAATTACACTCAGCTACTTTAATATATAGAGAAAGGAATTAAACTTGAACTATCCTCGTGGAAAGAAAAATCAAACTTGAACGCAAGAGGACGGTAATACTGCCTTCCCTAACCAGCCTAACTCACACTTGCTGACCAAACCATATAAATAGTGACAATTCATAATTTGATGCTACTTTAGTTGCTACTTTAATGGACTCAAGGGACAACCAATTGGTGCAAATCATGGCTCGTGTTTTATAAGCTGGTATATGCTTTCAGCCTTAAGAGGTCGACATTTTAACTCATGGGAATCCGATGCCTTCTTATGTTTGGAAAGCATATTTAAGAATAATTAAGAAAGTGACTTTTCCCCCCCAAACTTTACGTCCTACTCTGCTTAGTTATATCGCAGCAGAGCTGGAAACGTTGCTGGTGGTCCGCAGAGAGTGACATGCGTATGCACATCCCATGTAATTTTAAACTTTAATGTGAAACCATGAAAACTGACCTTCAATCAACACCAAAACAAAAACAAAAAAATTATATTGAGTGGTTAATTATAATGCAAGTCTTCACCGTACAACATTTGCAGAATGCCGAACAAGAATGATACCGAGCGAAATGGCATCCTTTGTTGGCCTGGATGTGAAATGCCATATATGTTTTGAGTATCCCATGCAGCCTGGAGAGTGGGGACTGAGACATCAAGAGTCACTCTAGAAAATCTCCACCATAGAATACTAACGGGAGCTATGATTATCAGGACACTTCAATCCTCAGTAATCTTGATACAGCAGGCGTCAGACATGCAGTCACTTGTCTCTAGACATGAAATCAGAGCTTAGTGACATTTCAATTTCCTCAAGGGAGCGCCCTTTAGTTTCAACTATAAAGTAGGTCGCGAATATTGCTGCTAACAAGGAGACTGCATCATAAACTGGAGCAACTCCGAATTTCTCCACTAAATCGGGGAAAAATAGACCTATGTTCCACTAAATCGGGGAACAAAAAGAACAAAAAAAATAAACAGTTACTTTAAATAATTAACCAAGAAATGACCTATGTCGGCAAACTTTCGCAGAGATTGGTTTTTTTTTAAATATTTTTTTTTTTAAAAATGGTATAGCCGAACGGCTATGCTCAGTTTTTCCTAACTGTTTTTTTAAAAATCGTATAGCCATCGGCTATACTCCTTTTTTAAAAAAATAGTACAGATGGTCGGCTGTACCTTTTTGACACGTGACGCATAGGCGCTGGGTGGGTCTTCGTGTGTGTATAGTATAGCCGGTGGGCTATACTAGATTCTTTTTAAATTTTATTTTAAGAAATAGTATAGCCGAACGGCTATACTGGTTTTTCCTAATTTACTTAAAAATACTACAGCTGGGCGGCTGTACCTTTTTGACACGTGGCGCATAGGCCCTGGGCTTCACATGTATGTAGTATAGCCGGCCGGCTATACTAGATTCTTTTTTATTTTTTTTAAAGAAATAGTATCACCGCAGGGCTATACTCGTTTTTCCTAATTTATTTAAAAATAGTACTGCCGAACGGCTTTACTGTTTTGACACGTGATGCCTAGCACTGAGTGCGTCCTTTTTTAAAATTATATATAAATCGTATAGCCGCGCAGCTTTACCGTTTACATTTTAAGTCGTGGGAATCCGATGCCTTCTTATGTTTGGAAAGCATATTTAAGAATAATTAAGGAAGTGACTTTTTCCCCCCCAAACTTTATGTCCTCTGCTAGTTATATCGCACCAGAGCTGATAACGTTGCTGGTGGTCCGCGGAGAGTGACAAGCGTATGCACATCCCATGCAATTTTAAACGTTAATGCGAAACCATGAAAACTGACCTTCAATCAACACCGAAACAAATCATTTCTATTGAACAATTAATTATAATATAGCCTTACACCGCCATACAACATTTGCAGAATGCCGAACAAGAACGATACAGAGTGAAATGGCATCCTTTAATGGCCTGGATGTGAAATTCCTATATGTTATGACTATCCCATGCAGCCTGGACTCCTGGAGAGTGGAGAATGAAACACCAAGAGTCACTCTTGAAAATCTCCACTGTAGAAACTTCACTGACAGCTATGATTATCAGAACACTTCAGTCCTCTGTAATCTTGATACAGCAGGCGTCGACATACAATCACTTGTCTCTAGACATGAAATCAGAGCTTAGTGACATTTCAATTTCCTCAAGGGAGCGGCCTTTAGTTTCAACTATAAAGTAGGTAGCAAATATTGCCGCTAACAAGGAGACTGCACCGAAGGTACCATAAACTGGAGCAACTCCAAATTTCTCCACTAAGTCGAGGAAAAATAGACCCACTAAGAAGTTGCACACCTGAATTAAAAGTTCCAAATAAATATAACAAATAGCACCAAATGCAAACTATCATCCAAAAAATACGTGTGTAAATAATTGGGTAGCTCTCAGCCATGACAACATATCAATTGAAAATTGGAAATATAGCAACTATTGTACTTAATCAATCACAGAACAAAAAGAAAAAATAACAGTTATTTTAAATAATTAGCCAAGGAAAAAAACTCAAGGGCTTACCCAATGAGCAGAAAAACTGAATCCCATAATCTTCCCACGTGACCGGTTGCTGCTAAGTTCGGGTATGATAAGACCAGTAACTGGGCCAGCACCTATTGCAAAGGTGAATATGTACCTACGAAATCATGTGAAGAGAAAGAACATCAATAGAGTAAGCACAATACGTGTCTGCTTAACAGAAAGCATAAATAGAGAATTCAAACATCAGCAAATCTTCATAGTATTTGGTGGTGTTAGCCATCCTGATAATGAAAAGCATTACCCTCCATCCCAAAAGAAAGAGTAAGAACAAATGACAATTTTTTGTTAAAGAGGGGCTACCGGTTTATTGCAACTGTAATATGTGAAATCTTACATGCTGCAGAGAGAACAAATGCTTACATGACAGTTCCCAGTATTGATAAGTTGTCACTTAGTTGCTCATCTAATGGAAAACTGATAGCACATACCACAAGAAACATCGAAACTGCCTGCACATAGACAGAATTTCTTAGTCGGACATGTCCTTGCTAAACAAAATATATGCATTAATAAATACATTTGATTGATATTTTCCATGTTTGCATTTTCAAACTCATGAAACATAGAGTTGCCCTCCTTTGTTCAATGTATGCAACAGCGACATCGCGCTCACAAAGACACCAGCACTATATGCATAGTAATGTTCTATTCATCTCCAAGAATTAATACCAAGTACAGCTCACCATTCCCAAGTAACTTCCAATCAAGAGGTTCTGCCTCCCTTGCTTATCAATCAAGTACAAAGCACAAAGTGCCCCTGAATGACCACAATTGATGTGAATGAGAGGTTGATCAAGAAACATTTTTCATTTTACAAACATAGACTATCTCAAACCTGCAAAGTTGGTAACTCCAATAAGCAAGCTTGCCAAAGCGCTACTTGTGATTCCCACATCTTGAAAAGTCAATGATGAAAAGTAAAGAACTCCATTTATACCCGCAAACTGTTGAAGTACAAAAAGGGAACCACCAATGAATGCAACTGCAACCATGAAAAAATCATCTCAGTCCACAAGTAAGAATTCCCAAGTTTGTGAAAATTGATTATAAAAAAACTGCATATAATTAAGAGAGGCATATAACATCGACCAATCAAAGGAGTTCCCTATAATTTTTTTCATCTTATTAATCGCTCTTTGATTAAGATAAGGCAAGGTTTTCAAATTTAGTTCTGATGATTTTTCATGTGCAAAAGGCAACACTAAATGGCGACTGCTGCAAGTCTTATACAATGTTCAACACAAAGATGCCATTACATGCTGGCATCCTAAGTCCACCACCTTGATACAACCTCTAGAGTTTGGCTCCTTCAAAAGTTCCAACCAGCTGCTGTCCAAATCACTACCATCATTCTTGATAACTGACTGAAATTCTTCAATTGCCTTTTCAACCTCAGATGCTCCCCACACATTTTTTATAACTGCTTTAGCATCGTTCAATCTCCCTACCTGCAGAAACAACATATTAAAGCTTCAGGAACAACACACTTGAAAATAAAACGCCATAATTTCTACAAAGATAAAAATCTTACCTTGCATAGCCAACGGGGGCTATCTACAGCAAACTGCATTCCAAGAGCGAGGATAAAACCAGGGATACTTGCAATATAAAGCATCGTCCTCCACCTAAACAAGATATGCCAAAATATTAGTCGACACTTGACAGGTTCAGAGATTAAATTTATGCTTGATACACTAAATGTTCCAATAATTGCCAGAAATAATAATTTGTTCTTCAAAAATCCGTACATAAGCAAATTCCATATGTATCACTCTTTGTGGAAGGAAGCAGAATTGTGTACGCTCTCTTGAAACCCAACTATTTCTGTCTCCTTTATCCCAGTATCTCTCAGAAACTTTGTCCATTGTTTTGAAGGCTATTAACGTCTGATATATAGTGACTCTCTCTCTCTCTCTCTCTCTCTCTCTCTCTCTACCCAACTATTTCTGGCTCCTTTATCCCAGTATCTCTCAGAAACTTTGTCCATTGTTTTGAAGGCTATTAATGTCTGATATATAGTGACTCTCTCTCTCTCTCTCTCTCTCTCTCTCTCTCTCTCTCTCTCTCTCTCTCTGTTACTTGTCATTCAAGTCATAGGCACAAACCAGAAAAAATAAGTCAACAGAATCTCACCAGTGTGGATCACTTTCAGAGGGAATGCCAAGAAACAGTGATGATATAATCCCGAGACATGTACCAATTTGACACAAGGTTCCCAATGAACCCCTATATTTTGTTGGAGCAATCTGCAAGGTATACAATAGGAATAGATGAGTAAACTTCTCTTCAGCTACATAGTAGATATAATGCAGAGGAAAAGTATGGCATGGTATAACCTTCAATATCTCAATCTCAAACACAGGGCATGAAATCCAAGTTAACCGGTCAAATTATGAATCTAGTGCGTACTAATTTGGGACTGTATTGGTGGCTTGGTGGTAAAGCTCAATGAGCACTTACTGAAGGTTCAGCAAAGTCTATATGCTAGTAGTGCGAAATACTAGAATGAAGTAGTTTGGTCAACTTACATAACTTTCTCCCAGAATTCTACATATGTCATACTTGATCATCATCCCTATCGACCAGAACCAATGGTTTGCAAATACAATTTGACAACAAGTTAACTATCCCACCCGCCCCTCTTATCTAATAGCCTCTACAAATGGAAGATCTAGCAGTAGCAGAATCCTTGGTTTTGACTACATAGCATTATTGTATTGGAAATTTGCATGAACAAAGTATGCAAAGACAACCCATACCTCTGAGATATAGATTGGAACAAGAACAGTGTTAACACCTATGCCAAGGCCAACAAGAAATCTGCCCAGAATTACTTCATCCAAGGAATGAGCTTGTGCACTGTCACAAAATGAAAGGGACCCATCATCAAAAAACTGTAAGTGAACAACACCAATACAATACATTGTTGTGTACCAACAAGGACACAATGTTGAACTTGGAAAACTGCCAAGTCCTAATTCGAATAGCAAAGTTAAAATTACCTTATCAATGCACCCAGAATCAGAGGAATTGTAGCAATTTGAAAGGTCCTCCTACAGCCAAGTTTATCAACTATAAAACCGCAGCCTATGCTTCCGAGGAAGGCACCAACAATGAATATGCTCACTACAAGTCCCTCAAGAATCGAGTTTCCTTCAAAACCCAGTTCGCGGGCAATTGAAACAATAGGACCATTCATCACTCTGCAAAAAAAAAACACACACACACACACCAACTTAAAACTAATCAGAAAGCTGAATCTTTTGCTTGTAATTGCAAGTTACAGAGACAGAGACTCACCCAATGTGATAACCAAACAGAAAATTGGACATGGAAGCTATAAACACGTGAGGAAAAGCAGGTAACCATCCCAAATCAAAACCTTCACCTTTCTCTTCTCCTACCCTTAATTTCTCACTATCTGCAATATTTTTTATCATAAATTCCAAAAACTATAATAATTACTGTGAATATTCTAATTATCATAATATGAATTGCATGAGTTGAGAATAGATGACCTGGTTTCTGAGTCTCTAACTCGGGGAGCTGCTTCTTCACCGCCGACACTTTGTACTTGTTAAGGCGGAGCCGGATACCGAAAGCTCCGAAACGAAACGATTTCGGTTTCGGAAGATACTGACAAACGAGTTTCGGGTTTGGACGGGCGGTAAAGATTGTCGGAACCGGGCTCGCCGGTTGGTGGGGTACTGTAGCCACCCACATCGGTTCACTGTAGGCAGAGTGAGACGAAGTTCATTTCTCGAGGAACGCGATCATCGAGATGATTTCAGAAGAAATATTTTGTTAATGCCACATGCACCACATGCACAGCATGTGATCCACAGGAGGAATAAGCGCGGGGGCGGGACCCACAACAGAAATTTGCCTCGTCAGCTAGCAAGCGCCATGTGTCCCTCAGCTTCGGAGGGATAAATACAGGGGCCCATCAATCAACCCATTTTATTGATCGACTGAATGACTACTGATTTTCCCTTGTCTGGGCTTTCTATTTGTATTTCAATTGGGTCCTGATTAGCCTAGTAACCCAAGCTCAGCCCATTAATCAACTAAATAAGTTGAGCCACACTCGGCCTCAACTGAATTGTCTAGCAAGTCCCATTTTATATGAATTGTAAAATTTTCCCCTGTGATGTGTTCAATTTTCCATTATCGCAATATGTCTGTTATTGGTGTATATTTTTCTCGAGGATGGAATAATAAATTTTTCAAAGGATGGACTAGCTAAAGTTATTAGCTTAAAATCTAATGATTCTTTTGTTTGTTTTGTAATTACAATTTCTATAGTTTTTCTATAAATAAAAGTATAAACTATGTTAGTGCATAGTTTCATTTACTAATTTTCAATAAGTTTTAACATAAAATAAATACATCTTAAATGCAACAACAGAAAAACACATATTATCAAAATGGAAATATGTTTAACAACAAATTTGAAATTGAATCTATTCAAATTGTGCCCTACGATTCTTGAGAGAATTAAATATTTTATTATTACATCTGAATCGATATTGTAAGCAAGTCTTGTTTAATGTACACAATCATATAATATGCCAAAAACTCATTCTCCATATGAACCACACTGCACCTACCTCTAGGGCTAGCTAATTGTAAAGGGTGATATGATGGACGTTAACATGAATACTGATGACAAATTAGGAAAACATTGGGAGAAAATAAGAAAAGGTAGAGAGTCAAAGTCATGAGTTTTTAATGAGGGATAATATTTTTTAGTTGAGCAAACAAATTAATATAGGCTACATTTGAATGAACAATGTTTGCTAAGGGATTATAGGCCTGTGGAATGGACAATGGATTACTAACTTGCTAGGCTATATTTCATGGACTATTAAGGGCTCATTTGATAATCATTTCAATTTTCAAAAACTTAAAACTTGTTTAGTAACTAATTTTAGTTAAAAAAAAGTGAAAACTAAACAAAAGTTGTTTGGTAACTTATTTATGTTTTCAGTTTTATATGAAAGTCAGAAATGAAATTATTTTTTTTGGCGTCAAATTGTGAATTTGATATCATAAATTGCAAGTGTATGTTACAAAGAGTTCATAGTATTTTTCTGTGAATATTTTGGAATTATGATGATTTTTCAGTGAAGTTTGAATATGGAGTTCCCAAGGCTTGGATTGGGTCCATGGCTAAACGCAAGAATCGAGCAGGCCGATCTAAGTCGGGAGGTCCCAAATATCAAGTTTTGGTAATTGAAGTGCATTTCATGTGTGGTGATGTAAAATTAATGAATGAAATAGGAGCTGCAAAAAAAAAAAAAAAACCAAAATTAAAAAATACATTCAAGTTGTTTTAAAAAATAAGGGTGATTTTGAAAACTGAAAAATAAAATATGTTACAAAACATGTTTTCAATTTTTAGTTTTTCAAAAAAAACGTGAAACTTAAAACTTAACATGGAATAGTTATCAAATAGCCCATAACTGTGGGAAACTATTACAATGAAATCTTTTAATTTTAGTCAAATATAAATAGTCAAACAAGATGCTACATGAAAGCAAATTAAAGTCAACTTATTTTGGCATAGTCGCGCCGTGAGGAGAGGGGAGTCAAATAGAGTCATCAGTCAAGAGAGTCTCACGAGTCATGAAAATGTGCATTTCGAAAGAAACACAAAGGGTAAAAATTATTGACTTTTCTTTCCAATGTTTTTTCTTTTAAAGACACGTTTCAATTGTTTTGGTGGGAAGTTTCGCATTTTTTGTGCTGTAGTTGAAATCAAATTTGGTCCGTCACTCACCGTTTCCGTAATTTTCCCGCGATGTCGGCGAGGGAACACGCCCAGGTCCACTGCCAGTCGGTGCTTCCATTTGACCGGCTCAGCCGGTTTCGCTTTCGACACTCCTCCAGTCCCACCGCAAAAAGAGGAGCCGGACCTGGGCACTGCAGCCCGTACGGTCCAACTTCTTACACGTGGAGGTTGCACCGACAAATAATCTACGGAGTCAAAACGCGGCCGTATCGCACATTATTCCACCAGAGCTAATGATCAAATTAGCAATTTAAGCACTACCAGATTTCCGGAATTGCTCTGCTTTTTAGGAACACGCCCATTCCAACCTGCCAGTTTATGGTTTCTGACGATAGCTTTCATGTAAACAGTAATCACTTTCCTTAATTTTGCTCTAATTCGTAAGCTTTTCTACTAAACACCATGATTATGATATGATATGATACCATACAAAGACCACCACCATCATTCTTGATTGATTGCTGTAATCAATAACAAAGTCCATGGCCCTGCCTTCATAGAAATATATTCTTTTTCTTAATGAAATGATTCGGTTTGTTATGTTATGTTATGAGATTATTAATTCGAACTCGAAACCAAATCGTGACCCTATAAATTATTGTCAACCTATGTGATGATGAAGATTTAGTTATTTACAAGACAACATTGAGAAGAACCCTGCCCAAGGCATTTATGAAGACAACTTGGCACCTCCCCTCCCCCTAGAGACCAAGATGTCCGGGACCCAGAATTATATACTCGGAAAGAAACTTGTAAGCTATACCCCATGGTCCTGCATCACCAGTATTTTACACCAAACAATTTATGCATCAATGTATGGATCTTACAAAATATAATCGGTCTTTAGAAAATTCATTGGCCTTTGAACCACTGTAACATACTTTTATGAGTCTTCAATCATGTGTTGGGCTACTTAACCCAATGGTTCTCTGCCTATCTGTCAAAATTCCACAACAATAATATGCCAATTTGGAGTAATGGTTCATGAATTTGTTTTTTTTTTTTTTGTGTGGAGAAATTCTAGAATTGCATTCATAATTCAGCTAAAAAAGCCATTAGCCACAAGGGGCCAAAACAAACTAGCCATAAAAGGCAATTACAATAATGGAGCGGTCGAACAACAAAATTAAGACAATCTGGTGCATCTCCACTAATGAATTTGCTGTCTAGTAGCACGATTTTTAGTTTATGTAGTCCTTCAAAATAAAAATTAAGGGAAAAAAACATTTATATATAGTTATACTTAGAATAAAATCATATATTTTGAAAAGATAAAAAAAATCACATATTTTGACAACAAAAGAATGAAATCACATCAATTTTGATCTAAAAAGTTAAAATAATAATGTAATTACTTCAAATAAAATTGAAAATAAACAAATAAAATATTGTCACATCAATCGAGATATAAAAAGTTAAGATAATAACATAATTACTTCAAATAAAATCGAAAATAAACAAATAAAATACTGTCACATCAATTAAGATCTAACAAATTTTGATATTAAGTTGTTGGCTTGAGTAGTATTACTCATTACATAAAGCCTTCCACAATCCATGCCCCTTCTTTGTATTTTGTATAGCAGAAAAAGAGTGTCAAACCGTTGCAAAAATCACGCTTTGTGTTGTGCTGGACTAATAAAAAGCCACACTCATCTCATGTGAAAGTCTACATGCACAGGACACCTATCAACTCTTACACACAATTTTAGTACACAAACAAAGTAGTTCTGGAAGTGACAGAGAGAGAGAGAGAGAGAGAGCTTTTCCCATTTCCGTTTCACTGTTTCACAACAAAAGGGTCTTTAGGAGAGGAGAGGGAGGGAGAGAGACAGATACGATGGAGAAGAAGACGAAGCCGCACCATTGTGGAGCTTCAAAAGAATCAAACACTTTTGTTGTACAATTGTATCTTCTTCTTCTTCTGCTCATCACCCTCAACATTTCCACCACCTCCCAAGCCTTCAATTACACAGATGCCCTCTCAAAGAGCCTCCTCTACTTCGAATCACAGCGCTCCGGCCGCCTGCCCTATAACCAGAGGGTCACCTGGCGTGACCATTCCGGCCTCACAGATGGCCTAGAACAAGGGGTATGCATGCCCAAAATTGTCATTTCAACCGCTCACTAACTTCCTACTTAAAAAATTAAGTATGAATGAGGGTAGAGGGTAAGTGTTAATTTATGGCTGGTTAATTATATGTGTATTTTGTGTAGGTGGACTTGGTAGGAGGGTATTATGATGCAGGTGACCACGTCAAGTTTGGGCTTCCAATGGCATTTACAGTGACGATGCTCTCTTGGAGTGTCATTGAATTCCGGCAACAAATTGCCGCCGCCGGTGAGTTGGAGCATGCAATGGAGGCAATAAAGTGGGGCACCGATTACTTCATCAAGGCTCACACCAGTCCCAATGTGTTATGGGCTGAGGTACATCTAATTATTAATTTTTGCTACTTTCCTTTAATTACCTAGCAGCACACATTGAATTAATTAATTAAATTAGCCCTAAACTTCTGTTTGGGCACATGTAATTAATTATTCAATTGTTGTCACATGCCTAGGTGGGTGATGGCGACACTGATCATTACTGTTGGCAACGGCCGGAGGACATGACAACATCAAGGCAAGCCTACAAGATTGACGAGACCCATCCCGGGTCAGATCTCGCCGGGGAGACTGCTGCGGCAATGGCCGCAGCAGCCCTAGTGTTCAAGAAGACTAACCCACATTATGCCCACCTACTCCTACACCATGCCCAACAGGTACTCTAATTAAAAATTTTGAGCTAGCTAATTGGTCCAATTAATTAGGTTAAAATAATAGTGTACTAAGTGAGGTTTGAAACGCTTAAGTAGATATTTTTTTTTGTCTGTACGGTGTTGTGTAGTTGTTTGAGTTTGGGGACAAGTATAGGGACAAGTATGATGGGAGCTTGGGAGTAGTGAAGAGCTACTACGCGTCGGTGAGTGGGTTCAAGGATGAGTTGTTGTGGGCAGCTTTGTGGCTATACAAGGCCACCGACAATGAGAAGTATTTGAAGTACGTTATTAGCAAGGCTCATAGCTTTGGTGGCATTGGCTGGGCAATTACAGAGTTCAGTTGGGACGTTAAGTACGCTGGTCTTCAACTCGTTGCCTCTAAGGTAAGTAAACTTTCTCATTATGTATCATATTTACGAATCATATTTTTATTTTAAAATATATGAAAATGAGGTGTATTCTAGTTTTCCACAAAATTAGTGCGGCGTCTACTATTTTTGGTGGGTCTCACATCTTTTTCTTAAGAGCTCACAAAAATTCGAGAATAATGCGATAAACAATGTGATCAATAACTACGCCATAACTTATATCTAGTGTTAGAATTGATCCTAGTTGCTAGCCAGTTTTGATTTTTCTGGCTTTTCAAATTTTCAAATTTTCAATTTGAGTGTTGTTGTCTAGGTCATAGGTGCCTCAATTTTACCCTCACAAATCTTTTTGGGATTTGGCTTTTCCACCATTCAAACATGAAATAATAAAAGAAACTTTACATCACGCTTTTACTTTATAAAGTTCGTCCATGGAGTGAGCCCGAATTAAGGCACATAGCGAGGATTTAACAAGAACAAAATTAAAGGAAATAATCTTCTGCCACAAAGCCATGTGCCAAAATTGATGCTTTTTTTGCATGGAAGTTCTGAGGAAAGGCGTGCCACGTGGCAAAGCCTAAGCGGTTACAGAACGCACATAGGTCATCCCACGATCCCTGAGTAGAGACGACGGGCATTCAGATTAGTAGATGTCATCATGGTGGTAAAGATCGCTGGATCTAAATCAGTTTTTGTCTTCAACCTTCCGCAAATGGGGCCCAAAACGTTGCATGTGGATGGCCTACTTGTGAAACTGAGTGGATACAATCCTTTCATTTAAGGCTCTTCGTCTGTTGGACGAGGTACAGCCTCTCCAGTTTGATTATCAAAAGACCCACATCATATCAAAAAAACCCAAATTAAAGATGTAGACGTGAGTTAGGTCAGTTTGATAAAACAGTGATTCCGTCTGTTCGATTCCCTCAAATTAGAGATGTAAACGTGAGTTAGGTCAATTTGATAAAACAGTGATTCCGTCCGTTCGAATCCCTTTCTTTGCAGTTGGAGATGGTTCTAAATAGTTAATGGCTGAAAAATAATGTAACACATGGGTCACATGCGATGGTCTAGAACTATGATTCAAATGGGTTGCATCATGCATGCATATTTTGTCCCTGGGACCCTTTTAAACTCTACCCCATTAATTTTGGATTTTCATAGTAATTGACCCTAATATTTAGGGGCTAATCATGTTTTTTTTCCTTAAGCAAGTTCATTGTTTCATCTGCAGTTGCTGATTGAAGAAAAACACAAGCGACACTCTCACATTCTAGAGCTATACAGATCAAAAGCAGAGCACTACATCTGCTCATGCCTAAACAAAAACAATGACACAAAAAATGTGGAGCGCACACCAGCAGGGCTGTTGTACATAAGGCAATGGAACAACATGCAGTATGTTTCAACAGCTGCTTTCCTCCTAACAGTGTACTCTGATTTCCTCAAAAGCTCAAACCAGAAGCTCAGCTGCCATGGAGGAATGGTGGGCCATGAGGAAGTTCTTGATTTTGCAAAATCACAGATTGATTACATTTTGGGCTCCAACCCAATGAACATGAGCTACTTGGTGGGGTATGGTCCAAAATACCCTCAAAGGGTGCACCACAGAGGAGCCTCTGTTGAGTCGTATAGAGAGAACAAGGGGTTCATTGGGTGCACCCAAGGGTATGACAATTGGTATGGCAGGGAAGAGCCTAACCCAAATGTTCTGGTTGGGGCTTTGGTTGGAGGGCCTGATTGTCAAGATAATTTTGTGGACCAAAGGGACAATTATATGCAGACTGAGGCCTGTACATATAATACAGCTCCATTGGTTGGTGTTTTTGCTAAGTTTTCAAAGGTAGAGGTCCAAAAGATGGATCAAAATATGGGTTTGGTTGCTTCTTATTAGATATACAATATGGTTTGGGGAAACAGAGTGCTGGGTTTATTTGTTATAAGCCCTTTTTTTTTTGGCTTTGTAATGGTGGCTGAACAGAGGTGTTCTAGCCCATTTTGTACCCTTCATTGTTGCAAGTGTTTATAGCATAACCTTTTAAGTATAAAGCTCCACATTAAAAAAATAAAAAAATAAAACCTACAAAGCTCAATAAGTGTGAGGTTTTATCACAAAAGATCTCGGTGATATTAGTAGTGAAATTATTTATTATATGTAGTATTTTATTTAGTTAAGTTTCCGATATGAAACTTATATTCTTCAATAAGTAAGACTGTAAATGGGAATGGAAGTATAAAATTCAAATCCCAAGTTCGAATTGTTTGAATTCCCATTTTTGTAAATTAGAGTAATTTAGAATGGTCGAGAATATCGCTTATATATTAAAAACAAAAGCACAAAAAGACATGGTGGAATTCGTACTTCCAGTTGTGTCTCTATCTGACCTCTTCATTGATTATGAAATTGAAGTGGGCCAAAGTTTCTTTCTATGGGGATTGGATAGACCAAGATTACAAAGAAAGTACAGCCCTACGATTCACATATTATTGTCCGTCATTATGTTATAGGCTACCTCTCAATTTTAGACCATGGACATTGATCAACGTATGTGACTTTCATGTTTATCAGGAAATGCATAGACACCCACCACATGCTGCCAAATTTTGCCAAAGGTTCACGTAATGTTCAAATGGAAGCTACCCGATTCTCAAGCTGATACATGAACATAAATTTACACTATGTTCGGATTATGTTCAATCCTAAATTACATGGTTCGGCTCTTATATTGCACCGATATTGTCTTTAAACTTAATATATTCGATGTTTGATGTTCTCTGATACTGGAGAAGCCCTCCTATGGAGCACTAAGGTCTCTTCAATGACAACTTAAACAGTTAGACACTACTGAGTCCGATTGCTCAATGCTAATTAGTAAATCGGACCCCCATAATCAATATCTAAGAAGGAAATGGTATGAGTCATTACTGTCACATGATCTGGAGAAAAAGATACTCCACCTGTACACGATTTTGGCCAGTCCAACAAAAGTAGCTCATTCTTTTTCGCTATATCTCTAAGATTGTAAAGTTAAAATTATTATTGAGGTGCTTTTGTTTTATTGATCATCCCAGATGTGACATTATGACCGGTCAAGTGTCAAGAAGATTGGAACGCTTGCAAAGGCAAAAGGATTCAAATCAAGCACGTAATATACTGATATACCAAATTGTGAAAAATAGTAGTTTATACCATTACACCAACAGAATTCAACTGTCAAATCCTCAAAGAAATTACTTTTTAATTTTTGTCGACGTGAAAATATCCGAGTTTACTTGATACGTATAGTTTATGAGTGATTACATGAAAACATACGAAGTGTGGACCATTTGATTATCCATACGACAAAAAGTAGCCTTAGCATGTGGATGAGTCCCGTACAAAAATCTACTGCTCTTTAGGTGTGTCGTATAGCTTAGGTGCTTTTGTTTTGAATTTATCAACTCTCAATTTCGCAATGATGGAGAGGAAGGAAGGACAGAAGGAGTGTCACTTTCCATTTTTTGGGTTGCAAGCATAGAAACCACAAAACATATATACGTATGTTAAAAGTGTTCACATGCTTCAAAAATGTGGTGTAGCTCAGCTGCTCTTAACCACTAGAAATTGTGGAGACGATGACAAAGCCAGTAAAACACAGTCCTTACAGTGCTATATATAACCCCAATCATACACGCACTGTCATGCTTCTACTGCTCTGCTGCAAATCCTAAAGGAGAAAAATCTCTCTCTCTCTCTCTCTCTCTCTCTCTGCTGAAAGATGGTAGCTACATACTAACTCAAACAACTCAAATATCATACCAGAAACTCGAAATTTCAATGAGTTCCCTCTTTTGGATTTTTTAAACAATTTTTTTTCCCTACATTTCAACAGGTTTTGATACCAAGGGATGGTGAGAAAGAAGGTGCAAGTGATGGAGCTGTGGTGGATTTTAGAGGGAACCCTGTGGACAAGTCCAAAACCGGTGGATGGCTTGCTGCAGGGCTTATTTTGGGTGCTTTATTCTAACTTCCACTCAAACTTTCTCTTCTTAATCCCATGCTTAATGCTAACTAAACGATCACCATGCTGCAGGAATTGAACTGGCTGAGAGGATCTGTGTGATGGGCATATCTATGAATCTAGTAACTTACTTGGTTGGAAATTTGCATATATCTTCTGCAAAATCTGCGACCATAGTGACCAATTTCATGGGCACTTTGAACCTCCTTGGCCTCCTTGGTGGGTTTCTAGCAGATGCTAAACTGGGAAGGTACTTGACTGTTGCCCTTTCTGCAACAATAACTGGTCTGGTAAGTTTTCAGTCACTTTGGTTTACAAGTCCAATTCTGTATTATTTTGAAAAGAAAAGAAAAATCTGAATTTTCTTGCTTTAGGGGATAATTTTGTTGACATTGGCAACATCCATTCCTAGCATGAGACCACCTCCATGTGATGACTACAGAAAGCAACACCATGAATGTATTGAGGCCAATGGAAAGCAATTAGCTCTGCTCTATGCTGCTTTATATACTACAGCACTAGGTGGTGGTGGTATAAAATCCAATGTCTCAGGTTTTGGGTCTGATCAATTTGATGCCAGAGACCCCAGGGAAGAGAAGTCCATGATCTTCTTCTTCAACAGGTTCTACTTTGGCATTAGCATTGGCTCTCTGTTTGCTGTTATTGTGCTGGTGTATGTACAAGATAATGTTGGCAGGGGTTTGGGTTATGGAATATCGGCAGGGGCGATGATCATTGCACTTGTTGTGTTGCTCTCCGGGACGCCGTTTTATAGATTCCATAAGCCTCAAGGCAGCCCTTTAACTGTCATATGGAGGGTGATATTTTTGGCTTGGAAGAAGAGGGCTTATCCTTATCCTGCTCATCCAAGCCTTTTGAATCAATACCAAGAAGCCAAGATCCCCCACACACACAGGCTCAAGTAAGTTTATGTAAATCATCTAATGTATCTAAGATTTATGTAGAAAGTCATGAACCATGTAATATCATGCATCAAATCCAACTAAAACCATCACTTTCTCATTAAGGTTCTTCACTGCCATTGACAAAGGTTTTGTTTCCCTATGCACGTGAATGGTTAGGTGTCTAGACAAAGCTGCAATCCTAGATGAATATGCTTCTGCTGAAGGAAACAGAAGCAACCCATGGATAGTATCCACAGTGAACCAAGTTGAAGAGGTGAAACTGGTTTTCAAGCTCATGCCAGTCTGGTCGACATGTATCCTCTTTTGGACAGTCTACTCTCAAATGACTACCTTCACCATTGAACAAGCCACCTTCATGAACCGAAAAATAGGCTCCTTTGTTATCCCTGCGGGTTCTTTCTCTGCCTTTCTCTTCATCACCATTCTCCTGTTTACTTCCTTAAACGAGAAACTCTTTGTCCCCATTGCTCGAAAACTCACCAACACTGCCCAAGGATTAACAAGCCTTCAGAGGATTGGAATTGGACTCGTTTTATCAATGGCTGCTATGATTGCTGCAGCAATAGTAGAGAAACAAAGAAGGGAATTCGCTGTTCACCAAAATACCAAAATAAGTGCTTTCTGGCTTGTCCTACAATACTTCCTAGTGGGTGCTGGAGAAGCTTTTGTCTATGTTGGACAACTTGAATTTTTCATCAGAGAGGCACCGGACAGGATGAAGTCCATGAGCACAGGGCTTTTCTTAAGCACCATCTCAATGGGGTTCTATGTTAGCACTCTGTTGGTGACTGTGGTGGACAAAGTGACTAAGAAGAGCTGGCTGAGGAGTAACTTGAACAAGGGAAGGGTGGATTACTTCTACTTGCTGCTCGCAGTGCTCGGAGCTTTAAATTTCTTAGCGTTTCTTGCGTTTGCAATGAGACACCAGTACAAAGGCCAGCAGCATGGTAGCCCTAACGATAGTTTCAAAAAGGAGCACAAGAGCTCAAATGACATAAGAGTTGAAGAGATGGCAGAGATAATAAGAATTGAGGCAAAGGAAGGACCCTAGAACGTATGCTTCCAAAAGGATCTTGTGTAATACTGGTTCTAAACAACTAGAAAAGAAAAAAAAAAAAGATAAGATAATTTGTATCATGCTTATTAATCCCTATTAGATATTTAATCCTATTTTGGTCTGCAGTCTCTCAGTCTAAAACTTAAATACGGTGTGATCTAGAATGCAATGTGATAATAGATTTTTATTTATCCCAAAAAAAAAAAAAATGCAGCACAACAACAGATCCATGACGCAAGTCTGAAAATCAGCCATTCATCAAATCAAACCATCCACCGTACTGCATATGCAAATAGAAGCCCTGCTTAGTTGCAATAGTACTTGCTTCAGTATGAATTCACTAGTTCAGAACCACAGCAAATTTTGAGGTACAAAGCCAAACATAGAAATTGATAAACAACTGGATCCAGCTTTGGCTGCTTATAAAAAATACACTATAGGAAAATTAGTCCCCTCAATCAAGAGGCACATATCTAAGAAGCTGAAAGCTGACCTCTAAACAATTACATATGCTATTAAGAAGAACCACTTGCAGAAGCAGGTAGGTGATTTATGACCAAAGGGGGACGTAGAGCTCGGTGGTTTTCCAAATTTTGTTTGCGGGCCTTATACATCTCTTCTGTCTCAATCACGACCAATCTCTTAACCTGTGTGAAAACATAACATGCTAACATTATCAATTACAGACAGGAGAGATGCCTTAATCCATGAATGCATCCACTGTGAGCTTATATCAAACCTGTTGGAGCATTCCCCTAACTGTAGGAGTGTTCCATCGCATAACAGTTCGGTTGCACTTGCGGAGACGTAATGCCTCTAAAGTACGCCTGTGAAGTCTCCTGGTTCCTGGGATTCCCCTTACCAAAGTTATATATAGATTAGGGCTCCATGCAATTGGGACACTGGCTTTAAAAGCCTTGAAAGCATTCATTTCTTCTCCGACCTACACATCCCAAAGTGGTGCCTAAGCCATAACTTCAATATATGTAAAATTTACTAATACATGGCTGCATTAGAATGAAGAAAGGTCCAAAAAGAAGATAATCATAAGAAATTGGGAAGACAGAAAGTCTATGCAAAAAGAAGACAAGTTCTATCGTGCCGTTAAACATAGCTTACTATTTATCTATAGAAGATTTCCAGTTTACTAGAAAATGGTATAGCTTTGCTTAAAGGGTTTCAAGCACTATTAAAGCAGCATTGCAAAGATAAACATCAAAATATTAAAAACTGGCTAATGCAAATTATCTGCCTCGATTACATTAGAATCCATTTATTTATCGTCCCCTCTTTCTAGCATTTCCGAACATTTGTTGATAAATCATTGAACAAAAAAAGCATAACAAGGACCCACTTGTAAACCAAGCTCAGTGACCTTGAAACACTAATTTCTCTCCATTTTACCACAACCCACTTCACGGTTCAAACAAAGCCACCACATCATGTAACGATCCATTAAAAAAGGAAAAATGGAGACTAAGCTGAATTTTCATGAACTTGGATTAGTACCCAGTTTTAAAAAGTTAATGCTTTCCACTGAAATTATTAAATTATCCTAATCTCTGATCACTTAATCCTAGAATTGAACAAATGCAACAAATTACGATGTTGTATAATCTCTAAAGGTGGAAGGAAACTAAGCCCGTTGTCGACTAAGCTCAATCTTCTCAAGAACAAACCTTTTCATCTTCATATCACCCAAAATCAGATTTTTCAATGTTAGATTCAACGTCTACCAGCAATGGACGAACTATAACTAAATTTAAACAAAAAACGAGAGCATAGAAAAATATAAAAGAGCAGATAAACAAACTCAAAATAAGGAAGAAACAGAGAGAAAATATATATATATATATAACCTCAACTGTGTTTTTCGACGGAGTTGTTACCTGTGATGACGGCGGCGAGGGATAGCGCCTTTCCTTGTGTAGAAGAAGACTGAGTGGTGACGTTGATTTAGCTCCTTTGCTCTGTAGGCGTAGCTGGTACTGGGGGCCTTTTTGTTTGGGTCTATCACCAAGCCCAACATATATTTCCAACCCAATGCAATATTCACCTTCTTTTTTTTCTTTTTGAAATAAGGCAAATACTAACCAGCCTGTAAAACCAAAACAGAGTTGAGCAATTGACATCCCTTTCCTGGGAGGTTGCCAACCAATCCCAAATGCACAAATAGAATTTGTGGTTTTAGATTAGTAGTCACAAGTTCCTCAATAAGATGATTGATTCTTTGCTCCAATTTCCCACATTTAACTAAATTCAATACATATTCATTCAGGCGTCAATCGGCTTTTCTATCCTATAATACCGCCCACTTAAGGACTTAAAAATGATCTTAGATTAATAAAACAAACAGTTTACTAGTGTCATTGATCACAACATTACTTTTTTCTTTGGGTACTAAAATAATAATAAAAGCTTGACTACATACCAAGCTGTATACTAGATTCCATTATCCATAAAGCAACTTTCCGCTTCACAAGCCAAAAGCCAAAACCAGCACCGCTCCGAAACCCATCTATCTGTTTCTTCATTCTCACAGTCTCTCTCAGTTTGAAGGCGATCATGTCCTCGTCCTCTGTCAACCTCAAGGCGGTGCCTGGTCGATTGACCTCTTCGTACAGCGAGGTCCAGGCCAGTCGTCTCGACGTTTCGCTTCCTCTCCCTTCTGTTCTCAAAAGCTCCTTCAGCGTCGTCGATGGCCCTAAAAGCTCTGCTGCTGGAAACCCAGGTCCCTCTTTAATGTTTTATCAACTGTTTATGCACTTCATTTATTACACAAGCTATGTCTTATTGTCTATGTTATTTGGGCACTGTGCATGTATGTACGTTTCGCTTATGTATATGATCGGCGACTGTCCGGTTGGTTTACATGTTGTTTACGTCTGTCAGGTTTCATCCTGAAGACCCAATTACTACAATTGCTAAAAAAATACTTGTTAATTAATGCAGCCAGTCTTCCAAAACCAGACTGATACGAAGTTCTGAACTTTTTCTTAAAATGGGATATATGGGAGATTTTTTAAAATTCCCTCTAAGTCATATATCATAGTTCATGGACTGTTCTTCTGAAATTTGACTTGGTCTATAATGTGATAATTGGATTTCCATATTGTTTTTTAAATATGATTTTGTTCAATGTAATTTCAGAAGAGATAGCCAAGTTGTTTCCTAACCTATTTGGACAGCCCTCAGCAGTGCTAAATCCAGGTGGTTCTTCAGTACTTTCAAAGGATACAAGTTTGAAGATTGGAGTGGTTCTCTCTGGAGGACAGGCTCCTGGTGGACACAATGTCATTTCTGGGATTTTTGGTCAGGCTCTGGCTTTGCTTTAGACAACTTTTAACTTCAGTTAAAACGTTGCAATAAATAATTTCAGTAATTTATTTTTTCCCGTATTTGTGGTTAGATTACTTACAGCACCGCACTAGTGGAAGTACAGTGTATGGATTTAAGGGTGGTCCGGCAGGTATCATGAAGGGTAAATATGTTGAATTGTCTGCGGAATTTGTGTATCCTTACAGAAATCAGGTAGTCTTTGTTTCTGTATTGTGATTATCAATTAATC
Organism: Prunus avium; assembly: GCF_965620075.1. NCBI lineage: Eukaryota > Viridiplantae > Streptophyta > Magnoliopsida > Rosales > Rosaceae > Prunus > Prunus avium. The sequence continues at coordinate 33,706,620 of NC_142286.1, forward strand.
TTCTGCACTCTTTCCTTTCTTGTGTGGTAAGAAATATTTGGCCAAGTAGGTTGCTCTTCTATAATATGTTCTTTGTAAAAGACTTTGATCTAGTTTGCAGCATGTTTGACAAGTTTACTTTCAGAAATTTGTTTCTCACAGACTCTTTTGACAGGGTGGCTTTGACATGATTGCTAGCGGCAGAGACAAGATCGAAACTCCCGAACAGGTTACTTAATTGCTCTTACAAAATTGATCACATGCTTATCAAATTCATTTCTGTACAGATTGTCTTCTCCTGGATCAGATTTTAGATATATGGTAATGAAGTTTGGTTGTATGCCTTCCAGTTTAAGCAAGCAGAAGAAACAGCAAAGACGCTTGATTTGGATGGGCTTGTGGTCATTGGTGGGGATGACTCAAATACTAATGCTTGCCTTCTAGCTGAACATTTCAGGTACAAGTTATCCCTCCTCAAGTTAATGATCTGCTATGTCTATGCATTTATGCAATTCCTTAGTTTCTTTAGAGATTATGTTCATATGCTTTAGTATTTACACTTGTATAATCATCCAGATATATCTCTTATGCTATTAACTTTTAGGGGTAAAAATATCAAGACACGGGTAATTGGATGTCCAAAAACCATTGATGGTGATCTGAAAAGCAAAGAAGTGCCTGTCAGTTTTGGATTTGACACTGCATGCAAGGTACTTCTTAGGTTATCATTTGATGTTGTGATACAACCAACTTTATGCTGTACAATGTATCCTTTTTGTTATGTCAGTGCAATATTTTTCACAATTGTGTGTGTGAATTAACATGCAGTTATATTCAGAAATGATTGGTAATGTAATGACAGATGCCCGTTCAACTGGGAAATACTACCATTGTAAGTGCTCTGGTTGCAAAAGAATAAAGTTCGGACTATGTCATGCTTTATTTGTTGTTTTTGTGAGGAAATGTTTTACAAAATTATCAGTTTTTCACATTACTTTTTTTAATTTTATTTTAAATTTTAGGAATCACATTACATATTTATTTTTATAGATTAAGGGTGAGTATTAGCAAACAGTACTTGAAATTCAACATTGAAGTGACCTACTTCAAGACAAGTTCATTGTATTGGAAAGCTAGCAGGTTCTCCAAGCCAATCCTGAAATTTGTGATTTTTAAGTCCTATTTTAGTAGTAACCATTGGTTAAATTGGGGGAGAAATAATAATAAAAAGTATCCATCTTTACCTAAACTATAGCTAGGTGAATTAGTATATAGAATCTGGTTTTCTCTATTTTTATCCAATTATAGGAGTGCCACTTCTGTTGCACAACCTGATTTTTGTAATGTGATGTGTTTAGCCCCCTGCCATGCATATGAACTCATACCATGAATGTTTATTCTTGATTGTTCTCCTAATTGTCTACTTCTGCAGTTGTAAGGCTTATGGGGCGTGCAGCTTCTCATATAACCTTGGAATGTGCTCTGGAGACTCATCCAAACGTTACAATTATTGGGGAAGAAGTATTTTCTAATATCCTTTTCTCTCTGCCAATTAGCTACAATATAATTGAAAATGATTCTAGCCAACTTCCAACTTTTTGATAGGCCAAGCTCTCTTTTTATATTTTTATTCTTTTTAATCACTTTTCAAATTATGCTCCAAAGTTATTGGCTCTCTGTTGACTTGTTGATTAATTAAATGCGAACTGAGAGGTAGTGACTTATCATCTAGAAATGTGCCTGCTGATATTGCCTTTTCTGGGTCCTCAAATTTTTCTTCACATGTAGTGAGATATGGAAGAAAATATCTTGAAGTTTTGAGGGGCTACTGATAATTTTTTAGGTTTCATTTCCATACATCCATTTTATAATTAGAAGAACGCAGGGTTAAACCTTTAGTTTCTATATATCTTATACTGTTGTGACTTCACAATGTTTCGTTTCACGGCAGGTTGCTGCCAAGAAGCAGACACTCAAGAGTGTAACAGACTATATAACAGATATAATCTGCAAACGCTCAGAACTTGGATTTAATTATGGTGTCATACTTATACCAGAGGGCCTGATTGATTTTATTCCGGAGGTATCATTTTGAATAACGTGAGATGATATAACTTGCTTTATTCTCATATTTTTGACAGCTGGGGATTTCTTATAGTTGTTTTTTTCTTTTGGTGTTACCATAAAACTTGCAGGTACAGCAACTAATTGCAGAGCTTAATGAAATATTAGCTCATGATGTTGTTGATGAAGCAGGGGTGTGGAAAAAGAAACTCCAGACCCCATCTCATGAGCTTTTCGAGTTTTTGCCTCCAACAATTCAGGAGCAACTACTGCTTGAAAGAGATCCACATGGGAATGTGCAGGTATATTCTATTTATTGTCATATCTTTGCCCCATATCTGTTGGACTTTGTTGGAATATTGCATTTTCCTAAGTCTTACACAATGTTAAGAATTTAGGTTGCCAAAATAGAGACAGAAAAGATGCTCCTTCAGATGGTAGAAACTGAACTGGACAAGCGGAAGCAGGAGGGTAAATATAAGCGGGACTTCTTAGGAAAGACCCACTTCTTCGGGTACCAACATATTTGTGCCTCTGGTTCCTTCAGTTCTCATTTTTTGTAATGTTTCATAGAAGATACCGTGGATCATATTGCCGTATGTTTTGTTCCTGGTATCAGATATTATATGATACTTAATGTTTTACTTTGTAGTTATGAGGGTAGATGTGGTTTGCCTACGAACTTTGATGCAAACTACTGCTATGCATTGGGTTTTGGTGCTGGAGCCCTCCTTCATTCTGGAAAGACTGGGTTGATTTCCTCTGTAAGTTATAATTGTTTTAGTATCAACTATTTATTCTTTCATTTTTCTTAGTTAATCAAGTTAGTTTCTTTCTGTGTTTGTAACTCCCAAGTGTTTGCCTAATTTAAATTGTGTATGCAGGTGGGAAATTTGGCTGCTCCAGTGGAGCAATGGACAGTTGGGGGAACAGCACTGACTTCTTTAATGGATGTGGAACGGAGACATGGTACATCGCCACTCACCTTTTCACCATTCAATTTAGGCTAACTACTCCCTCCAAAACCTGTTATGTTCTTATATAATGTTTATTACTAGACTCTTCACCCCAAGATCTGAACCACCGATATGTTCAGTGACACATCATGATACTGAAGCATTTTGAGTTAAGAACCTAGAAATGCCCTTATCATGAACCCAATCAAAGCATATTTAAAATTTGAGAGTTTTAATTTTGCAGGGAAGTTCAAGCCTGTGATTAAGAAAGCAATGGTGGAACTTGAAGGTAAACATTTTTCTGAACTTTTATTATCTTATTGCCTCTATAAATTGAAGATGCCTCCTGCCAGCAATTATCTTCTGTAGTAACATGGTACACTGCTTAAAACTTTCTTAATTTCTTTCCTGGTGGAATTTCAGGCGCTCCATTCAAAAAATTTGCATCTTTTCGTGACGAGTGGGCGCTTAAGAATCGTTATGTTAATCCAGGTTTGTCATAACCCTTCTTCTTTTGCCATATCCCAGCTTGGCTCCTATTTCAGTAGTATGGATTGTGCCTTAGACGTGGAGGTTTATGGAATATAAATGCCGGGTTTCTGAATTACTCCATTTTCACTTTTGATCAGGTCCGATTCAATTTCTTGGTCCAGCAGCGAATGCTATCAACAACACTCTTCTGCTGGAACTCGGAGCACAAGCATAGGAACAAGGAAAATCAATGTCATATTTCAGTTTTATCAAACCACAATAACAACTTCAGCCAACATGTATCAACTGGAACTCGGATCCATTTGACTTGTAGTTGCTTAATAGGTTTCTTTTCTTTTTCCTTATTTTATCTGTAGCCTTAACTCTCTTTGTTGCCTTACTGTACCTGGCTTATAAAAGAACAGATAGTTCACTTTCCTGTCCTCGTTAATGAGGAGTAATAAAGTTGACTGTAAATATTGTTCAGATTAAATCGAGCAACATTTTCAAGCTTGGGCACAAATGGATAGGCCTATTTGCAAAGTTTTTTATCGTTACATAATCATCTCAACAACAGAAGCTTAGAAACTACTCACTATAAAAAAGACATTGTTTTTCATTAATTAGAGAGTCCATCAAAGTACCTTTTTCTTTTTGAAAGAGTGATGTTCGGGACGGGGATTGAATTCGGGTACAATGAGGCACATTGCCTTGGTCAACTGGCCTAATTCACGTATGTCCATTTAAGTACTCTTTTGAGGACAAAGAGCTCAACTAATTAAACTGCCTTGGTCAACTGGCCTAATTCACGTATGTCCATTTAAGTACTCTTTTGAGGACGAAGAGCTCAACTAATTAAACCGGACGGTACCCACTGGCATCCAAGTATATGCCTCCGTGGCATGGACCTGAATATAGCCAGGCCCCCAAACCCAAATTTGTGGGTCCAAGTCCAATGCTTTGGGTTTAAACACATCATTTACGTAGAGTGCCCAACCCAGAAGCTCAAAGGTGCACAAAAAGAAGGAACAAGTCAGAGGCAGAGAAGCTAGTGAGCAATGAGGAACAACACTTTGTTGACATTCCTTGCTAGACGACCATCGACAACAACAACCCAAAACCCAAATTTACGTTGGCGGTTCTTCTGTTCACCACCCTCTTCCTCCTCTACTGGCCCGAACAATAAGCTCTTCGTTGGAGGTCTCTCCCTACTCTCATACCCGTTGGAAGTCGTGTAATTTTCGTTTTGGTGTGTTTCTATGGTGATATGGCTTTTGGGTCTTGCAGGCTTGTCATGGTCGATGGACGAGAAGTCCTTGAAAGACGCTTTCTCTTCCTTCGGGGAGGTCACTGAAGGTAAAGTTTCCTGCTTTATGAACTAACTTGGCTACCCAATTTACATATTCTTCATCAGTCATCTATGTGTTCGATGAAAGGTCCAAGTGATAGCACTTATTTTTCAATGAGTTAGAAGTTACGCATTGCAAAGTTGAATTTTTTATATAATAATTGACAGAATCGATTCTATAAACTAAATCAGCTGCACGTTTGTATTGTAGTGAAGATAGTGTATGACAGAGACTCAGGAAGGTCTAGAGGCTTTGGATTTGTTAATTTCACCAAGGAAGATGATGCCCAGGTTGCAAGAGATGCCATGGATGGAAAGGTGATGCAGAAGTTATAATTGTCATTTACCCAATTTTGTTGTCTAAGAACATCTTCTGATTGATGTTGTTCTGTTCTGCTTGCAGGCATTGCTTGGTCGGCCATTGAGGGTTACGTATGCTCTAGAAAGAGTTCGAGGCGGACATGTTGTGGTTCCTCGCCTTTCCGACAGTGGAGATGCTAACAGTCGATATACATGAACTCATGTGGTAATTTATTTTACTTGTCAGGATGAAGAGGATGATTACTATTGATTGGTCAATCAATCCATCTATTTAATAATGAAATTTACTGAATTGTTTTGACTGATTATTCCAGAGATGGTTCATAAGCTTTATGCCATGTCTAATGAAAACATATTTTTAAGGGGAACTCAATCATCTTAAAACATCTTAACTGTACTTTGAATTACAGTTGCAGTTGCAATGATTTTTCCAAGCATGTAGCTCAGATCATTGTTTCCCCAGATCCTAGTATATAACTGTTTTAGAAACTACAGCAACCAGATTGGCGGCCACCACAGTAAAATGAAATTAAAGTTTCCTGTCATGATCCATCTCTTACTGCTTGCTCACATGCACATACAAGTGCCGCATAAAAAGAGGCCCATTTTAGACTGTCTTTAAACATTCAAAGCCGGTAGTTTTCTTTTCCCCTTAGAGTAACAACTATGTAGGTTAAAAATTGTAACTTAAAATGTGTGAATGCACACACACAAACCCCATTTCTCGTTCTTCATCATTAAATGCCTTCTAGGAGTTCCCTTAACATCTGAGTTTTCTGTTTGCAGGTCGAATGAAAATTTTATAAAGTGCTTGAAGAATCTTGTCAAAGTTCAATTCTTACCAAGTTGTGTTAATTCACGCCAAGGATCAAATGAAATGAGCCACATTATAAGAATACATATATCTCTACGAATGTATGAAATTATTTGTTTGTAAGGGAGCAGGGCTTTGTGCTACTTCAAATATTCTAAAAGAGAGTATAGCTGCGTCTTAAGCATAATATTTTAAAAGAGAGTATAGCTGCGTTGTAAAAATAATATTTTAACAGTATCGCCGAGCGGCTATACTCCATAAACAGAATATTTTAAAGGTATAGCCAGGCGGCTGTACTGCATAAATAGAATATTATAAACGTATAGCCGCGCGGCTATGCTTTATAAACAGAATATTTTAAAAGTCAGTGCAGCCGCGCGGCTGTACTTCATAAAAGAATATTTTAACAGTATCGCCGCGCAGCTATACTCCATAACCAGAATATTTTAAAAAATCATATAGCCGCAGGGCTATACTCCATAAATATAATATTTAAAACGTATAGCCGCTCGGCCGTACTACTTAAATAGAACATTTTAAAGTAGAGTATGGCCGCGCGGCTATACGTCATAAAAAGAATATTTAAAATTACAGCTGGACGGCTAGACTCCATAAACATATTATTTTAAACGTATAGCCGTTCGGCTATACCCTTGAAATGTCATAATCTGAATTTCTCTTTTTTAATTACTTTAATTAGTAGTTATATTTTAATTATTATTTACTTAGTGAATAATTAGTATTTAAATTTTTTTTAATACTAATTACTATTTATTAAGTAATATAATTTCTGAAGTTAATTAAAATATTTAATACTAATTATTCACAAAATAAATAATAATTAAAACATAATTACTACTGAAATTAAATAAGGCTAAGATTTTATTGAATTACTAAAAAGAAAATTTAAAATAAAAATTTATTGACATAAAGATACTAAGTTTATATTTATTATTAAAAAAAAACCTCTCCCGACTAAATGTCGTCGGTACGGATCTATCTCGGCCAAAGTTTGTCGGATTAGACCTCTCCTGATGAAAATTTGTCGACAGATGAAACTTTCGTCGAGAGAGGTCCAATTCGGCCAATATTTACTGGCTTAGATCTGTGCCAATGAAAATTCGTCGGATAGGTTTTCTTGGTTTTTTATTTTTATTTTTAAAATATAAAACTAGTTTCTTTACTTTAATCATACAGTTTCTTTTTCTTTTTGTTGTGAATGAAATATAACAAATTAAACTTCGTTTGAATGGCTATTAGGTCAAATTAAACTTCTAGACACGCACGTTGTGGATTTTGGAATTATTATGGATTTTTCTTGTTTTATATATGAAATAATGCCTGTGGAACGACATGCCGTTAATCACTTATTCGACGGAAAACAGACATGAGAAGCAACACGGCGTCGTTTCACTCATAAAGCGAAACGAGGAACAGATATAAAACATATAGCACAAATGCCTTCTCTCCCACATCACACTCTGCACTCCGAAGTCTTGGAGAGCAATCAAAGAATCCGATCAAGAGTGGAACGCCATGGAAACTGAAGCTCAAGAATCCAATCCCCAAAACGACGCCGTAATCAACTCCTTCTGCGAGATCACCTCCGCCTCCAAACAAGAAGCCCTCTTCTTCCTCGAAAGCCACAACTGGGACCTCGATGCCGCCGTTTCGACATTCTTGGACAACAACACCGTCGCCGTCTCTGCCGACGCGCCCACCAACGCCGGCTCGTATCCAATCCCGGCCTCCCACTCGCTCTCGCCATCGCCCTCACACTCGCCCAACTACTCTCCTTCACAATCGCCGCCGCGCTCTCGCTCGCCGTCTCCGACTCCCTCTCGCGCTCCCTACCAGCTTCGATCGAAGCGCGCCGCCTCCAGTGGGGCCCAAGATAAGGCTGATGATACCAAGCCGCCTTCTGCGACTCGTCCACGTGGCATACGTACGCTTTCCGATCTGAATCGGCCGGCAAAGGGTGGGTCCGGCAGTGATTCGGATGAGCCCCAGGAGTACTACACTGGTGGCGAGAAAAGGTACTCTCTTTTGCGAGTTCTTGTTTGGTTCCCGAGAATGTCGAGGAAAATCACTGGTTTTTTTCCTAATAAGGAATAAGGATAGTTAGTTGCTCTAACCCTATGTTCGGGAACCGACAAAATGCATAATGTGGAATGTAATGCTTTGTGTTTGTGTGCTGAAAATTCGTTTTCTTTGCAACCAAAACAGATAAGCTGAAAATTATGTTTGGTCGCTGAGAAAAATGAAGGTCAGTAAAATAAAGAAAATTCCAATTGTTGTCTTTTGTCTATAACAAAAGAAAATAGGAATGCATCTGAACTAGGCAGATTATTCTCGGCCTGAAGAACGCCCTAGGGAAATTAGCCTCACAGGGACCCAATTGTAGGTAGTCTTACTACCAAGAATCAATGTTTTGTGGTTAAGGAGTTGTCTTAAAATGTATTCCAATCATTGTCAAGTTGGTTCAACATTCTTGCTTTTGTTGACCTGCTACCACGTTTTGTTCTTTGCAATTGTTCATTTAATATTTGTTAGTTTTAATTTGTCCTATTGTTGGTTCCAGCGGAATGCTTGTCCAAGACCCTACCAAAAGCAGTGATGTGGATTCAATTTTCAGTCAAGCTAGACAGTTAGCGGCCGCCCAGGGACCTATAGACTCCCATCAACCTTCTTCAAGCTCAAAAAGTTTTACTGGGACAGCTAGACTGCTTTCAGGGGAGACTGTTCCAACTGCTGCACCTCAGCCACCTGAAGTTGTTATTCACACCATTACTTTCTGGAGGAATGGGTTTTCTGTAGATGACGGTCCGTTGCGGAGGCTGGATGATCCTGAAAATGCACCTTTCTTGGAAGTAAGTTTTAATGAAGCTTCTCTATAATGGGTTGAATTATTCTTGAATTTTATGATTCTTTCTGAAAAAGAAAAAATGGTTTGGTCGTTTGTATGAGTCTGCCAGCTTCTTTTCCTAGTGCATTGATATGAACTTGAATTTTTAGTATGTAGAGTAAATCTAAATAAAACTTTAATCCAACCCGTTTCAAATCAACTGAAAAGGGCTTAACGTGTTTCGGGAATACTTGGGAGTATGACAATCTTGCGATTGGCCGTTGTATTCTCGGGATTCTCTAGGCACGTGCCGCTGTCACGTGACCGGGGTTTTGGGATGAGTAAACATCTTTCTCAAATTTACTTCCACAAGTTTTGATCTCATTATTTTGTTAAGTGGGTTGAAAATAGCGCAGTTGGTAGCCAAACTAGAGCTTGTCCCAAATGAAACTTTCAAAATATTGCAATTAATTGTTATGTGTACAAATTTCTTAAGTTCTGATTAGTCGCTCTCCTTTCACCTTTTCTTGCAATTATAGGTTTTCATTTTACTTGCTTTTGTATTTTTTTCTAGTTTGATCTCTCTTCTGAGTCCTGATAATGTTTCATTGTTATGATTGCAGAGCATCAAGAAGTCTGAGTGCCCAAAAGAACTTGAACCAGCCAATAGGAGGACTGCTGTTCATGTTAATCTTATGAGGCGGGAGGAAGAATACCCTGTTTGTTCTTAGTTCTCTCCTACTTTTATATATGTTACTAATCTGCATCTGGTTCATTCTTTCTGATGTTTTCTAGCTTTGTTCCAGGAACCAGTGAAACGGCATGTTTCTTTTCAGGGTGTTGGAAGAACTTTAGGTGAGAGCAGCTCTACCTCTGCTGCAGCTACCTCTGAGTCAATTGCTGCTGATCTTCCCCTAAGAGCTGCTCCATTGCCCTCAATGGGCTTAACTGTGGATCAGTCATTACCATCAACCTCTATTCAGCTAAGGTTAGCAGATGGTACGCGTATGGTATCTCGCTTCAACTACCACCATACAATTAGAGACATCCATGCTTTTATTGATGCATCAAGACCTGATGGGGCAAGAAGTTACCGACTGCAGACGATGGGGTTCCCTCCGAAACAGCTCTCTGATCTGGACCAGACAATAGAGCAGGCTGGTATAGCCAATTCTGTTATTATCCAAAAACTCTAGGAGGTTGCACTGATCAATTCCAGAGCCATATTCAAGTACATGTGTCCTAAACACAGATCTATTTTCTGTGATGAATTTATGTTATATTTAAGGAATTTGAAAAATTAGCTATGAAACCATTCAACCGGTTTATGCTTTTTGATGCAATGACTATCTGTTTTTGCAAAGCGTACGAAGTAGAGTTTGATAAGTAGATTGTTGTTGAAATCATCAAATCACTTGGGAGTATGAGTTTTCATTTGATGAGATGCCTTTCATTTTAATGCTGTTTATTTTGTTTTCACTCTTGTATTTTCTTCAAATGATTTGATGTTTAACAATTATGGTTGGCCGAAACCCAATGTCATGGTATTAGGCCAACAAAAATAAGGCACTACAAACATCATATTTTGACACTACACGAAATGTGTGATAGCTGCAACCCGCATTCGCAGTTTATGCACCACTTAGAAGGGTTTAACATGATGACTCAATGGATCGGGTAACTTAGATATGGGAATTAAGGAACAATTACTCCCTCCTATATGATCCAATTTATAATTTTGAGAGAATTTTATTACGGATTTTAACGTAGAATTCATATAAATTTTGATTCCTTATGTGTTAATAAACGCAGGCGACGTCAAAGATTGGAATCATTTTGATACCTATGTGTTAGTAAACACATGAAGAGCAAGAGTTAGGATCATTTTAGCACTCATTCATGATAAGTAAACATGCCAATTATAAGTGGAATTTTTGGCATGCATCTATACTATTTGGAAACGAAATCTATTTTTCTTTTCAAAATATGAGATTGTGGATGACAATGTTAATGAAACCAAAGAAACCAGAGAAACAAAGGAAAACAGAAGAATGATTTTACTGAATAATCCTCTTCTCATTTACTTACTTTTCTTGTTAATTACATTTACATTTGAGGTGTATATATATAACCAAGACTATACAAAACTTTCCCTAACAACCTGCTGTAACAAACATAACAGCTTAACAAACTAAATGAGCTGTCATGAGTCATGACTTGGCATCTTTATCTTTACACCCCCTCAAGCTGAGCGTGGAAAGACTAGGAGTTCCAAGAGAAAGCTTGGATTGAAGAAAGAGAAACCGATTCTTAGACAAAGATTTAGTATGAATATCAGCTATCTGGTCTTGGCTGCAAACATACTGAACTGTAACCAGATTTGCAAGAACCAGCTCCCGGATATAATGATAATCAATTTCCACATGTTTGGTTCTGGCGTGAAAAACAGGGTTTGATGCAAGGGAGATAGCAGAAATGTTATCACACCAAATGGTAGGTTTAACAGAGGAGGAGAAACCAAAATCGCGAAAGACTTTGCAAATCCATGTAACTTCAGCAGCAGTGTGAGCCAGGGATCGATATTCAGCCTCAGTAGACGAACGAGCGACTGTAGGCTGCTTTTTAGCACTCCAGCTCACCAAGTTGGAGCCAAGAAACACACAAAATCCACCCGTGGATCTCCTATCAAAAGTGCAGCCAGCCTAGTCTGCATCAGAGTAGGCTGATAGAGTGAGAGGACCTTTATGAAACCATATACCATGTGAAGATGTACCTTTGAGAAATCTAAGTATTCGCTTGGCTGCCTGCATATGTGAATCAGTTGGAGCATGCATGAATTGGCAGACTTGATTAACTGCAAATGAGATATCAGGTCGAGTCCAAGTTAAATACTGTAGGCCTCCCACAATGGATCTATACTCTGTGGGATTTTCCAAAGGTGTACCATCGTGATCCAGTTTGGTAGTTCCAAGAGGTGTAGAACAAGGCTTAGCACCCTCCATTTTTGTCTTTTGTAACAAGTCCATCAGATATTTACCCTGATGGAGAAAGAGTCCCTCGTTGGTTCGTTGAACTTCAAGACCCAAGAAATAATGTAAGGGACCCAAGTCCTTTACAGGAAACAAAGAGCTCAGTTTCTGGATGAAAAGATTGCACACTGATGAATCTGGACCACTGACCAAGATGTCATCCACATAGACAAGGACAATAACAAGAACTGGAACCTTGAGAACAAAGAGAGATGCGTCAGATGATGATTGAGTGAAACCAAGAGACTTGAGAGCTTGAAACAATTTATCAAACCATGCCCTGGGAGCTTGTTTGAGGCCATACAAGGACTTTTTGAGTTGACACACATGATTTGGAAAGTTTGGATCACTGAAGCCAGGTGGCTGATGCATGAATACTTCTTCTTTTAAATCACCATGAAGGAAGGCATTACTAATATCGAGTTGATGCAGAAACCAATTGAATTGCACAGCAAAAGTTAACAAAATTCGGATAGTGACAGGCTTTGCCACAGGACTAAAGGTTTCTTGATAGTCCAAGCCCTCTTTTTGATGAAATCCCTTGGCAACAAGCCGAGCTTTATACCTGTCAATGGTCCCATCAGGCTTTTTCTTGATTTTAAAGACCCATTTACAGCCTACAACATTCTGGGATGAAGAAGAAGGAACCAAGATCCATGTTCCAGTTGATTGGAGGGCATTAAATTCAGCTTGCATGGCTGATCTCCATGAAGCAAATTTAGAGGCCTGATGATAGGTTGTTGGTACATAATCAAGAGAAGATGATAAAGGGTGTTTGGTAGCAGTATAAGCTTTAGGCTTAAAAATGACATTCTTTGATCTAGTAACCATAGGATGAATATTTTGACCTGGTAAAGATGGAGAAGAGGAGTGAGATTGCAAAGGGCTAAAATTGTGAGGTGATACAAATTCACTAGGATTAGGAGTATGGGAAGAAGGATGGATGTAGGGAGAACTTGGTAAGACAGAGTGTGAGTTGGGAATGGGAAATTGCAGGTAAATAACAGGAGATATAGGAGGGATAGAATCAGAGGGTGATGCGGACTTGGCAGTAAAGGGAAATGACTTCTCATCAAATAAGACATGTCGAGAGATATAAACTCTGTCAGTGGTCATGTCTAAGCACCTATAACCCTTATGCTGTAAACTATATCCAAGGAAAACACACTGCTTGCTCTTGCCATCAAGTTTAGAGGAAACATAAGGTTTTAACCAGGGGTAACAACTACATCCAAAAACCTTTAGCCTAGTATAATCTGGTAATGTATGAAATAAAAGCTCCCATGGAGATTGCGCAAGACCAGAAATGGGCAACCTGTTGATCAAGTAAGTAGCAGTGGATAGAGCTTCAACCCAATAGACTTTAGGAACATTAGAAGCTACGAACAATGTTCTGGCTGTTTCGACAAGATGCCTATGCTTTCGTTCTACACAGCCATTCTGTTCAGGTGTATGTGGGCAACTGAACTGATGAGAAATACCATGCAAATTAAGATAAGACTGAAAAGAAGCACTAGTGAATTCACCCCCTGAGTCAGAACGGATAGCCTTTATTTGATTACCAACATAATTTTCCACATATGTCTTGAAAGTTACAAAGGTAGAATACACCTCAGATTTCCTTCTCAAAGGAAAGAACCAGCTATATCGGGTGTAATCATCTACTAACAGCAGGTAATACTGAAAACCACTCACAGAAGTTACAGGGGCAGGTCCCCATACATCACAATGAAGTAAAGCTAGACTATGGGAAGTAGATGAACCAGCAGGGTGAAAGGGCAGTTTATGATTTTTAGCTATAGCACAATCCGAACAGAAGAAATCAACTGAGGATTTACCTTGCAGGGCAAGCTTATTACCAGAAATCACTTTTCGAAAAATATTGGAGGAGGGATGACCCAATCTACGATGCCAAATCTGCACTGGAGCTTTAATACTGACAAATGCTGATGAAGAAATTGAAGAAGCAGTACCAGGTGAAGGAGAGCTTTGCAAAGGATAGGATCCATCTCTAACTGGTCCCCGCAAAAGCATCTTCCCCGTAAAACGATCCTTGACAAGGGATCCATCAGAATCAAGTGTCAATGAACATGAATTGTCTTTGACAAATTGAAAAGCAGACAACAAGTTGTGCTTCATTTGAGGAACATGAAGTACATTTTTCAATTTAAAGGAAGTACTGGGAGTATGTAACAAAGAGGAACCAATATGGTTGATGGACAGACCTTTACCATCACCAATATAGACTTTGTCTTCACCGGTGTAAGGAGATGGAGAAAAGATGTTGGAGATGTCATTGGTAATGTGAGAAGTTGCGCCAGAGTCAATGAGCCAGGAAGGAGAGGGCTTTGATGTATAGTGCGCACACATTGCAGCAAGCTTGGTGGGAGGGATTTTACCAGAAATTGCAGGATTCATGCGATCATAGCAGTCTATGGCCTCATGACTTGTATTTCCACAGATCTGGCAAGGAACACGAGCACCAGAGAAAAAGGAACCACGAGAGTTGGAATTATGACCACGATTGAAACCAGAAGGGAGGCCAGAGTTGTGGTTGCCCCGATGAGAGCCAGAATTGTAGTTGCCCCGATTATTGCCATAATTGCCCCGATTGTTGGAAAATTGATTGTTCCTGCCACGATTGGAATTATATCGAAAAGAGTTTTGAAGTGGTGGATGTTGAGCAACAAATGCCTGAGGTGGTGTAGGAAGAAGAGGCGGTGAGACTTGGGCCGAGAGAGCATGAAACGGTTCAGTGGTTGCAGAGGAGGCAATTTTCTTCCTTCGAGTCATGGAAAGCTCCTTTGTGAGTAATAAACCATGTAATTCATCAAGAGATGTTGAAGAGAGACGGAGCATGATAGAATCAATGAATGATTCAAACTCATCAGGAAGCCCAGCCAGTGTAGCAGCAATAAGATCGCGATCCGAAACCGAAGCTCCGGCTGCAGTGAGGGAATCAGAAATTTCCTTGATCTGTTGCAGATAATCAGCCATGGATTGGGAGCCTTTCTGAATACTCTGAAGACGAGAACGAAGCTGATGAATATGAGCATCAGAAACACCACCAAAGCGCTGCTCAAGTTTGAGCCACAGATCTCTGGACGAAGAAACACCAACAGTAAACGGAATGACTTCCTCAGAGAGTGTTGAATTGAACCAGATGAGAAGATTCTGATCCTTCTCATACCAACTCTCGTAAGCAGGATTGAGTGATCGATCTGGTAAAAATGGCACCGGACAAGGCTCAGTTCCATCAATAAGTCCAAGAAGCTTGTAGCGACGAAGAATTGGGGCAAACAGAGCACACCAAGGCAGATAATTCGAACGCTTGAGCTTGATCGGCACCATGCTACCGATGTTTTGAATCGTAAGAGAAGTGTAGGTTTGGGGCGAATTAGGGTTTGAAAAGGAAGAATGGGGATTCTGAGTGGGGATTGACGGAATCGGAGAAGAGGATTCAAGAGGTGACGCCATCAGAGATGAAGGAGACAGAGAACAAGATCGAAGAACAGCAACAAACAATTGCTTACAGATCAGAGATCAAACCAGAGATCGGAGCACAGAAGCGGAAGAGACTAGGATCGAAGAATGCCGTGAGGCAGTGGCGATTGATACCATAATGAAACCAAAGAAACCAGAGAAACAAAGGAAAACAGAAGAATGATTTTACTGAATAATCCTCTTCTCATTTACTTACTTTTCTTGTTAATTACATTTACATTTGAGGTGTATATATATAACCAAGACTATACAAAACTTTCCCTAACAACCTGCTGTAACAAACATAACAGCTTAACAAACTAAATGAGCTGTCATGAGTCATGACTTGGCATCTTTATCTTTAAATGTTTGTTTTTCTTCTTTTGACAGTCATATTTAAAACTACTATAATCTACGTAAAAGGGGAATTCAAACTCGATTGTAAGCACACTATCTTGCTAACTAATATAATCCACATTTGCGATAATATTTTCTTTTCAACAAACTTGTTTCTTTTGGTATAACATTGAATTTTAGTGTAGAAACACATACAAACACAAAATACCATTCTCCCAGTAAGTTCTTCTTTCTCTTTTTCTCTCAACAGTGTAAGGAAAAGTACATTATATGCTGCTTGCTCCATTGGGGTACGTACTATGAGGGTTCTTTGTGTATGCCAACAAGGACTTTGCTTAGCTAGGCATTGTTTGCAATATTGCCATCTCCATATCGTAATATTTAACTTCACAGTGGGCATGAAATTGCTAGCATTTCTCTCAAAAAGTTACTAGAAAGAAGATTGGAGCCAGGGAGAAATGGAAGGGACGTTTGGTGTGTCCCACTAACTTTCTCATCACCTTTCTCTTTATCTTCCTCTCTCCTCTCCTCTCCACAGCTCCCCAAAGCCCACTTCTTTTTGTTCTTAAAAATTATTATGAATTAGACCCGTGCGATATGACTGCCCCTGACGATATTTTACTTTCATTCTGTATATTCAGATGGAGAGAAAGCCAAAGGGATATATATAGTTTCCTTTTTGTGGTTTATACTATCGCTTGAATTATAAAAAAAATTTTAAGAGAGAGGAATACGGTGTGACTATGATCTTAATCTTAGCAAGAATGCATGTCACAACAAATGCATATAAACGTGTGACTATGATCTTAATCTCAGCTAATTATTAGTGGATTATTTCTACTTAGAGAGAAGATAATTAAGTCATGGGGAGAAGTTTAAGGCTGAACTGAAATTAATTAATTAAAGACAGAGAAAGAGAGAAATACATATAGGGCCAGGGAGAGTATTGGACAATCCAAAATCACCAGAGAATATTAAAATATTTGGATAGATTATGAAATACCATCAATCACCAAGATGGACGGTTGACATCTTGATCATTTACCATCAATCATAAACACATCAGAGTAGGCCACGAGGAGAGCAGATAGTTGGACCAAACACCAGAGGCCGGCCATTAATCTTTCTGCATTAATTGGAGCATGCAATAGGAATAACACTTTTTACTATCTTATATCAATAGCATAAAGGTGTGTAAATTAATTTTTTCATGTGTGATTGTGTTATCAGTCGAAAATAACAAAACAGTGTCATCTCCGTTAAAAAAAAGTTTGTTTTTTTCTGAATTGTCAGAAATTACCATGCTCTCTCCATGGAGAGAACTAAGAGAAAAAAATGTTTGTTTTGCTTGTGCATTTGTAAACTATTCATTTAGATTCACAGATTTTATTTTTTGGGTCAAATTTAGATTCACAGTTTTAACTATAAAAAAGCACACATTAATTAAGGACCTTTTTCTCTTTTTAATTATTCTCTCTTCTTCCAAGTTCCCACTGAGGACTGAAGAGAAAAAGGCGGTCTCAAACTCAGTCAGTCTGCAGCGCAGCACCAGTGGCAGTACAATAAACGAGGAGATAGATATATGTAGATGAAAATAAAAATTAGTTTTGATTATTAATCTCATCGGGAAGGAAAGGTTCTCAGGTTTCTCCATTCTGAGCAGAGGTACACGTTAACTCCGCGTGCACCCTTCTGTTCATTTTTTAAGAACTCTAACTCTCTCTTTTTGTCAGTACACTATATGTAATTGTGAAGTTATACTAGAGTCTAGAGAGAGAGAGTACTGTTTATGTACAGAAAGGAGGAAAAGAAAAGTAGCCATTTCCGAGGGAGGTCTAAATCTATCAACCCTTTTAATTTACAGATATATATATATATATCAGTCATGTAAATTTCTGACAGATCTCCACTGTGTCTTTGTCCGTGTGTGTAATTTAGAGGAGAGGCTTGCTTCCTTCTTTCCTTGCTTTTCTGTACACATAAAGACTGTCACATATGGAGTTTTAGCTTAAAAACCGGGAGGCAATTCCTCTGCTGAGAAAGAAAGAAAGAAAGAGAGAAGTTCCACTTCCAGGCCACTGAGAGAGAAAGAAAGAGAGAAGTTCCACTTCCGGGCCACTGAGAGAGAGAGAGAGAGATGGAGAGAGGAGGAACCAATTGTAATAATAATAGTGGTGTTACTTATAGTGGTCTGATGATGGGGTTTGGGAACAACACTAGTAGAACTGGTAGTAGTAAGGCACAGTTTCTTTCTCTACCTTTGATGGTGGGTTGCAGCCATCCAAACTTGCAAAGTGATCATCAGACGACTGATCAGGAGATGATGGTTAGTTGCAGCGATAGCATGAAAGCCAAGATTATGGCTCATCCTCTCTTCCCTCGTCTCTTGGCCTCCTATGTCAGTTGCCAAAAGGTGATCACTAGTTTAATTCATTTTCAAACCCCATGATCTTCAAACTCTCTCTCTCTCTCTCTCTCTCTCTCTCTCTCTCTCTCTCTGACTCAGAGACATACCCAGTTTACAAAAGGGATTGAGGGAGTTTTGTGGTCCATGAAAGGAATAAATATATTATTTTTCATTTTTCGTAGGTTTTGGTTTGTTTTCTGTCTGCATGTCCTTGTTGTCTGATGTTGTTTGGGAAATTCTAATTAATTAATTAGGTTGGGGCACCTCCTGAAGTGGTGGCTAGGTTAGAGCAGGCCTGCAGTACTGCTGCTCACAATTCTGAGGCAGCATGTTTAGGAGGAGGAGATCCAGACCCAGCGCTGGACCAGTTCATGGAGGCCTACTGCGAGATGCTGACTAAGTACGAGGAAGAGCTCACAAAACCCTTCAAAGAAGCCATGCTTTTCCTCTCCAAAATCGACTCCCAGCTCCGAGCTCTCACAGTTCATTCTTCCTCAGATTCTGGTTGTCATTAACATCACCTTCTTATATCTATATACATATTATTCCTCCAATGTTTCTTTCCTGCATCTTCAGCTGCAACTTGAACTGTTTTAGAATGGATCTGATCAAATAAATCAAACGGTCCTGATCTGATTCTCTTCTCTTTCTTTCTAAGCTTATTTCAAAACTGTAGCAATTGAAATTCAAAACTTGAGTTTGGTGTTTGGTGTTTGCTTGTAAAGTTTAGCAGGAAGACTGCTTGAGGTAATTATGGTAGATTAAGTCTTTCGGAAGATTTTACTGTGATTAGGGTTACTCATTTTCGTGTTAACTTGGGTATATAGCCAGTGGCTTGATTAGGCTTGATTAGTACTTAATAATTACTATATGCATATTTATATTTTCATCTATAGTAATTTTGTTCTGCGCTGATTTTGTGGCATGCGTGATCAGCTAGCAGTGGTGATAATATTGTTGGGAGAAGTGGGTCTCCAGAAGAGGTTGATGCCACCATGAATGGGAGTTGCATAGACCCTCGAGCTGAAGATAGGGAAATCAAAGCTAAGCTTTTGCGCAAATACACTGGATATCTGGGCAGCCTCAAGCAGGAGTTTATGAAGAAGAAAAAGAATGGAAAGTTGCCGAAGGAAGCCCGGCATCAGTTGCTTGACTGGTGGAGTAGACACTACAAATGGCCCTATCCATCGGTACACCTTATACTCAGTCTATACTAATCTTCGTTTTGGTCCATTGTCTTGCCAAACTGTACTTCAAATCTGACGAAATAAGTATCTATTTGATAACCTAAGTCTTACAAGAGTGCGATATGCGATATATTGTACTTAATCTATATTTTTGTTACATAACATAATTCTAACAAGAGAACATTACACGTTATATTATGAAGGGTCAATTGTAATTTGTATATGCAGGAAGCTCAGAAGCTAGCACTGGCAGAGTCTACATGTCTGGATCTGAAGCAGATAAATAACTGGTTCATCAATCAGAGGAAACGCCATTGGAAGCCCTCGGAGGATATTCAATTTGCAGTGATGGATCCAACTCATCCTCATCATCATCCCCACTTCTACATGGACAACAATCTCACCTTCCCCATGAACAGCACATCGACTCCCCTTTGATATTATCACTGGGCTTAGATGCATGTATGTATGTTAAGAATTTGGTGTATCCTAATTAATTTACATCTCTAACTTGTTGACATTTTGAGACCACTCTTAATTTGATTAGGTGGGCACAGTCTTCTAATGTGGTCCTACCCCTAGCTTCTCCAAAGTGCTTTTAGCAGAAGCATGTGGTTTTGATATATTCTCAGCACCTTGATTTCTTTACCAACATTTAGAATTTCAGCTTGGCCAAGCATGGTTTTGGTCCAGTGGTATGCAAGCATTTGCACAAGGGGAACAAAGCACGCACAAATGGTTTTGTCTTCTTTTTCTACATCACACGTGATATTTCACACCACCTTGCCCGCTATGGGTTTTTTTTTTTTTTTTTTTCATTTTTAGTTCGATTATTAACGTTAATTTGTGAAAATTTAGATAAGAATTAAAATATCTTGTTTGTGTTGGGAGATAGTGTTGAAATTAAATTGTGAGATTAATAAAATAAAAATTAAACATTTGAGACCACCAGACACAAGTTTTAAAAAAGCTTACGAAAATGACAAACTAACGTGTTGGTTTGACTTTGTTACCACTTTGCTTACATGCTTTGTATTTCAATTCTGTATCTAAATCGGATAAGATATGTTAATTATTGAAGCTAGTTCTTCAAATTAGGCCTTACTTATAACTTAATCTTCCAATTAATTAAGGCAAAGTCGACCTATAAATTAATTTAGCGACCTATTGAGTTGAGATAAAATCAACAAATTCATGTTGATGATGATTGTTTAGAATGGCACGATACATACTATATTCATCTATCATCAATAATGACAGGGGCACCAATTCTTATCGCAACCTTTATTTATGTAAACTCAAATTTCACTCTTAATACCATATTCGCCTATTAACACAAAATATTATTAATAATGGTAGAGGTCATACCTCTTATCCAACTTTTAAAATTAAAAAAAATTGTATGTCAATTGAACATGGCAATAAACCTACCATATTCCAAAAAGCTCGGCTCCTTACCGAAAAATTAAGAAGGAGCTTATCCTCAAAGTAAATGGAAAATACCAACAGGAGTTGGTCCAAGTGGAAGGGGCTTGGATCCTTTAAACAAGAGGTCCTGGGTTCGATCTCAGGCGCTTGCGAATAGAGCAGACTTTGTTGGGAGAGGTCCCCGCTTTGCGCCCGACAGTACCTTGAGGGTTAGTCCCCGCAATCGCGCGGGGGATACCTTGGTTTTCACCAAAAAAAGTAAATGGAAAATTGCCAATTTTTTTTTAAACAAAGAAAATTAAAGAAAAACTTAAATGAAATTGAATCAAAATCTCATTTATTTTGAGGAGAAGCTCCTCCTCGGTTTTAAGGAGTCAAGTTTTTTCCTTCTAAATAACACATTTCGAATTCAAAAATGAGTTTGTTTAAAGCTATGTAAATATGCAACTAACAAAAAAATATGTGTTGTCTTATTTACATACATGTATGAAATGTGAATATATTTTTATTTAATGAAGTAATAGGTTGTTGTCAATGGATTATAGCTTAATTGGTTGAGCTCTTTCACCTCTAACATTTTATCGTATTAAAGGAAGAAAGTTTGCAAAAGAGTAAATAATAAAATAAATTGGCCAAAAAGAGAATAAGAAAGAGGAAAAACTATTAATATAATATTTGGTAAGTAGCTATTAGTATGTGAGTTATAGTACTTTTTGTGGGTAACAAAAATGTTGTCATTCGTTACTTAGGTTTATAAAGTCTAAGTCATAGATAACAAAATAATAACTTTCCCTCGGAGTCGACAAGCGACAAGCGAAGAAACCCTCGGAGCCACCGACCCCAAGGCTGCCACCCCCTTTGGGGTTGGTGGCTTCCCATCTCCCCTCCCTTCCTCCTTGCCCCTGCTTTCCTTTTGCTCCTTTTGATTTATTTTATTTATTTTATTTTTTATTTTTTCAGACTTGGTTGTAGCTGGCTATAATCCCATCGATTTTCACACCAAGGCATGTGACAGAGTGTGGAGGAGAGTTAGAACCAAAAGCTTCTGATCTAGGAATTTATTCCCCGTCGGATTTTTGGTATTCTCCCGTGCCTTGGCATACCATGACGCTCTTCTCTCCTATTGCAAATATGGTTGTCACTGTTATGGATATGGATGGCTTTGATTGTGCATCATTTTATAGAGAAAAGTGTTGCTGCTCCTTTAGTCAGTGTTGTTTGGTTTCTTATATTTGGTGTAGTTTAAATTCCAAAAACCCTATGAGTTGTTTGGTTTTCTCTTGTAATTCCCAGAAAATTATTGAATTTGCTAGGTGGTCTAGTTTCCCTAAGAGAGTTATGCCAGTTAGTGGCTAGGTTTTATCCTCAATGTAACTGATTTGATAGAGGACAACTTAGATGATAGATAAGGGTTTTTAAACAAGTTCTTTGCGATTTTTTTCTCCATATCATTTCAGCCCTAGAGGTGACTCTGGTCACTAGGAAGCTTTACCCATGTTTGTTGTATTGCTAATCGAGATGACTTTCTATGTACATTTTTAATTGATCTAATAAAATATTATCACCTGTTTGGTCAAAAGTCATAGATTGGTAACCTTGTATGTATACAACTCATGATAACAGTTGTAAGTAAGAAGTAGCTTTCTACTTAAGTCTTAAGCATTAAACTTTGAATTCTAGTTTTGAATTTATTAAATTGGTATGCTTTAACTTTTTTTTTTTTTGTCAAGGTATGCTTTAACTAGGAAGAGAAGAGTGCATGAGTACTATATATGTCACATTAAATAATGAAACTAGAGAGTTACCTAAATACAAAATAAGAAACCAGTAAATATGTAATCAATTTCCAACTGAATGTTGAAAGAGCTCCAAAGTTTAAATTCCACATATTTTCTTAATAAAGAAATGAATTTACAAAATAAATATAAAAGAGAAAAAAAGAATAGACTCAAAAGAGAAAAAGAAAAGAAAAGCAAAGAAACACATTTGTTTTAGTATTATAATTGCGCATGAATGTATGCAAGAATGGATGATGATGTTGATGATGGTGGTGATGATACATGATGATATGACATACATTGTGTTCATCCTCGCAAGTCGCATCCGCCCAAGGAAAAGCTCTCTCTCTCTATCGCTCTCTCCGAGCACTCTTCTCTTCCGCTCTTTCCCAGTTTGTTTAAACCTTCCACGTCTAGGGTTTCCTTTTTACTTCATTAAACCCTTACCATCTAAAGCCCTCAATCTAATCGACAAAACCCTAAGTTAAACTCCTTACTTTATACAACAATCTCGCCTCATTTGGCTCACATTTTCCCTAAAATCAGCTTATTGGTCTCTGTCTCTGTCTGCCTTTCTGAAATCGCAAAACTTCGAGCTGCACAACATTCATGGCCAAGACCAAACCTGGAAAAAAGGACCTGGACTCATACACCATCAAGGGCACCACCAAAGTCGTTCGAAGTACATCTCTCTCTATCTAAAAAACCCAGAATTTAGATTCCAGTTTTAGCTTCTGAAAACCCAAGATTGTCTGATATTTATTAAATCTAGCTCTGAGAAACCCAAAATTTCGATCTTTACATATATAGACAAGTTTTCTGTAAAACCCAGATTCAAAATTTCAATTTTAAGCTCTGAAAACCCATAACTAATCTTAGTTTTTTCAATTTTTTGGTGCTGAAGAATCGATTTTGTTTAACATTTTATACAGTTCATGTTTCTCTGCTATGCGTGGCATTGATTTTCGATTGAATTTGTGCTTGCCATAGCTGGTGATTGTGTGTTAATGCGACCATCGGACTCCGATAAGCCTCCATATGTGGCACGCGTGGAGAAGATCGAAGCGGACCACCGCAACAACGTGAAGGTTCGGGTTCGATGGTATTATCGACCTGAGGAGTCCATCGGAGGGCGAAGACAGTTCCATGGAGCCAAGGAGCTGTTTCTATCAGACCACTATGATGTGCAGAGTGCACACACTATAGAAGGGAAGTGTACGGTGCACTCCTTCAAGAACTACACTAAGCTTGAGAATGTGGGAGCCGAGGATTACTTCTGTAGGTTTGAGTACAAGGCTTCCACTGGAGGGTTCACCCCAGACCGCGTGGCTGTGTAAGCAATGTGTTCTTTTGGCTTTGGTTGGCTATTTTCCTGCTCACAGAAAAACACACATGTATATTTGATTGGTGATGTTGGATTTTGAAATTATGTTACTTTGCTTTTTGTGTTGAAGGTATTGTAAATGTGAGATGCCATACAATCCGGATGACCTTATGGTGCAGTGTGAGGGATGCAAGGACTGGTAAATGCACACCATTCGTTTCTTTTATGCTTGGTATTATTCATCCATTTCAAAGTTTGTATGCACTTTTTTCCATTAATCATCGAGTTCTTTGGCAATTATCGTTTTATAAGCTTTCATAATTAGCAGCGTGTAGAATAGAAAATGGAAATTGTGACTGCTAGTGCCATATGATTCCATTTGTAGAAGGTGATGATTGTTAAATTCATTTGCTACTGAGGTTTTGCAGATTATGAGATAAGATGTTTGTCCAAATTTCAGATCCTCTTGATGGCAAACACATTGAGCTTCACATTTATCTTATTGGAGTTGGTGAAACATGTGGAATGTTTCACGACGACATTTAATTAACAGCAAATATTCAGGTCTTATTGACCATATTTGGGTTTCAGAACCTATGCACTGGTTCATTCTCAGTAGCACTCAACACTTGGAAGTTAGTTATTTCTCTTTTTTCCTTTACGAACAATAGTGAGCTGTATTGTGAGTGGGGGCTCATCTGATTTCCTTTTCTACCTTCATTTCCAATAATCTCTAACCATCAATTTGCAGAATTTAAGACTATAAATGTTTTCTTAATATAGTGTGCGTCTCTTGCACACAGTCTTCTTTTGGTTTATTAAGTTTGATGATTGTTTGGCGGGTTCTTGAGAGCTTGATGTAAGGAAAGGTTTTAAATACTGATTGTAGTGGATATATTGAAGGTTTGAAATTAGGGAACTCTTTATGGAAATATTGATAAAAATATCAATATCAAGAGAAATTGGATTGGAAATTTGAATTGGTGCTTTATGATTTTCTTTTTCTATGTTAAGCTTTACTTATGTTACTTTTGTCAAAGCCCATCATATTGCTTAATTAATATAGGATCAGATGGACCAAATTGTGAACAAAATAGTGGTTGGTTGCTGTTAAAACTCTTGAAAATAGTGGAATAATTTCTTTTTGACAGTCTCATTAATGTTCACAATCTATGTAATGGTGTTTTTTTTTTACTGTGGCAATGCCTTTGCCTTGGCAACATAATTATTTGTTGGTGATTTCATTTGAAACTAACAATTAAAGATTTGTATAAATGGTAATAACAGATATGCTTCCTTTTTTGCGTGCATATTTTGCAGGTTTCATCCCTCTTGTATGGGTATGACCATTGAAGATGCAAAAAAGTTGGAGCACTTTTTGTGTTCTGACTGCTCATCTGATGATGATGCCAAAAGATCCTTGAATACATTCCCAGTATCACCATCTGTTGAGGCTAAGGTGAGAATTCTGTGTGTTTTGTTCATATGATTCCAAGACGTTCTTGATATAGAATAACCCTTGCCCCACCTCTTAAGCTTGAAGGTTGCATCACTGGCCATAATCAATTGAAATTTTTTTTTCCAAAAAAAAGAAGAAGATGAATTATAGAGAATTTTAATGACTTAAATTCGTAGTCGGTGTTTATTCCTCAATTGATGCCAATTTAAAATTGGAAAAATGAGGCTTCTACCTCTTTTGTAAGCTAGGAAAGGAGTTACCATCAATCTTCTAAGCAAGCTCATTTGGAAATTAGTTTACAGAACCTTGAGTTCTACCTGTGTGGATGTTGGAGATGTTGTCTTTACCTAAAATACTTGGACTTCCTTGCTCGACTTTGTTGGATGACTTTATGACTAATCTATGGAATAATAGTGGATAAAGAAAAATTAAAATTTTGAGAGAAAGAGAGGTCCTATTTATAGTCATGATGATATCGTGCTGGTTATTGGAATTAATTTTAGGTAATGCTGTTAAAACTGCACAATATTGTTCTGTGAAGTCTTAACCAGAGCATTACGTTTTGACTGATTCTGATGTAATTTTCTATAGGTTTCCTTGCTTCAATGAAGGATCATGGCTGATTAACCATGACGGTGTTATGTTTTAAATTTTATTTTAGGTGGAGCCAAAGCGCAGGAAGAGATGACCTATTGATTGTGATGCTTAGCGAGGAGGTATCCAACTTCTTTGGCATTAGCTCCAGTGTTGTGTGTTGTGGAAATGTACAGTGCAGAGAAGATACTGTGCTTGCACAATCCAAAGGATTTTTTTAGTTTTATCAATGTTTGTATGTGTGCTAGACCTAGGCAATGACTTTGAGATCTGTGTTGTCCTTGCAAGACATTAAAATCATATTTAAGCACAGAACACATGAGAACACACCAAATCAAAGATGTAGGAGGAACCTTGGATTTGTTGTGATGTGTTTATTGCTGGCATTACTTAGTATGCATGCAATGGCAACTGATTTAGTTTTTTTTAGCCCTTTTTCCCCCTTGTTTCATTGTCTTTCTGTTTTTGGGGATGAGAAAAAGTAGGGGAAGCAGGGGTTCTTTAGCAGCTCTTGATAGAGCTGCATCTGTGGATCAAGATCCAGAGATGCAGCTTTGGAATAGGGTTCTGTGTGTGCGACCCGAGGCATGGCGGGTGCAGTTTCAGGATTAACTAGAACACCCATTTGGCTTAACTGATGGGTTTGCTCCCGCCTTTGTCTTTTTAAACACATCATTTGCCACTGGGTTGATCTTACGGGCTGGTGGAACTGTGTTCTATTCTATCAGCCTGCTTGAGGTCCAGCCAATTTTCATGCCATTTCCCCCCAAGATCTACTACCAACACAGACCTGTGAATGTGCAACCGTACCACCTGTCGGAAGATCATCTTGAATTGTCATTATCATAACAGCAGGTTTTGTTGACTGTATGATGGTTAACCGGTGTTGTATGTTATTTGTGCATGTCTCAGATTTTGAAGAATCATGTCCTGGATTCTTGTTGAGTCACATCTTGCTCTTAGTACAAAGCTTTATGGTCATTTTAATTAAGCCATGCTACCATGGTACATGTTCACATCATTTGTGTATTGCTGACTCTTTCTACATCTCTCTCTCTCTGTGGTTATGTGGTTTGATTTGCTGATATTGGACCCCAAGTATTGACTGTTCTCAGAAAACAGATGAGATGTCTAAGAGGGCATCTTGATCTAATGCTATGGATGGCTCTACTATATTCCAAGTTGATGATTGGATCTTCTATCTTGGCCAGCCAGACTATTTAATTTACATTTCTATTTATTCTAAAATTTTGTTCGTTGTACATCTCTTCATTATAGGATGTGTTTGGTTTTAAATATGTTTCAGAGTGGTCCCGGGTGCCAACTTTGTAGTGGCCCTTTTGACTGTACTAATTTGTTAGACCTAACTTGTTCTTTTGCATTTCCAATGGATCTCCACATATTTATTTGAAAAAGAAAACAGGCTTTGAGTTACAGACAAGTGGTCTCACATTCGAATTCCCATGGTATTTTAGTTGTGTGTGTGTGTGAGAGAAACCCCTCTTCTCTATAAGTTGAGACTATTATTTGTATTAAAAATAAATAAATAATGATGTGGCATGTGAAAGAGAGAATAAATTGATAACATTAAAATTTTTAAAATCTTATTCCCAACCTTCCTTATAGCCTTAGGCCTAAATTGCATCCTTACAAAGGAAAAATAATTGAGAGGACGAAGGTAAATTCCATTTTATTCAACATAAAATTGATAAGTGGGTGTAAAATCTGTGGCAGAGGTTCCCCAACTCCATGCCATACAATCTTCCTTTGGTGCAAACTTGTGCACGTTTGCAGCTTCTATCATTAAGAAAGCAATTCACCTTTTACAGTTATACTCGTGACAACTTCTACCATTGAGTGCATTGACCTAATCCTATTTCTTTCTATACATGTTTTGTGTATATCTATATATGAGTCTTTACCTTTTTTTTTTATCAATGTATCTGTGCGTCTCATTCCCTCCCCCAACAAGCCCTTCTCTACCACAAATTAAGCCTAAAATGAATGGGGTGGTTACCCATTTTCTTTAAAGAAGGATCATCTTTATATAATTAAATTAAATTTATATGTGAATTTCAAAGTATAATGAAAAAATTAATAATTCAGACCGAAAAAAAAAAGAAGAAGAAAAAATTAATAATATAAAACATTTTTTTATATAAGCGACATTGTAAAGTACTCTAAATTAATCTTATCTATGAGTAGGGACACTTGAACTTGGGTGCAACCGGGAGTGAGACTCGAACTTAGGTGCAAAGGGGGCGGACTCACTGTCCTAACCAACTGACCTAATTCACATATGCATAATATAAAACTTTTTATATCTAAATCCTTAATTTTATTTTTCATCCAAATAGACTGGAGGACTGTATGTCTTTAACATTATTGTCAATGTTTTTTCATTTTTATTAACAAGAAGAATTTTTTTTTTTAAATCCAAAATTTATTTTGTAGAGATAAATAAAGATGAACAAAGACAACACTGTTTAAAGGGTGTTTGTGTAAATGGCAACACAATGAGCCACCCATTCCCATTTCCCTTGTTTCCCTTCCATTTTCGTTTTCTCCATCGAATCGAAACAACGATAAAAGCAAAGTTACAGTCTTTTACAAAGAGCTTTTAGATTGCACAGACATGTAGAGGGTATACTCCTGTATTTATAACAGACATTTCGCTTTTTTGTTTAATTAATTCAAATTTTGATTCTTTTTTGCTTTAGGCTTTTGCCTCTCTCTCTTCAAATTAAGTGCGCAATTAGATTTAATTAGGGTTTATCAGTTGAAGACCCGAGTTCCAGACTTCCAGTTCAGGCTTTTTCTAGTTCTTACCTCTCATTTTCTCTCGTTTTCTTTCTCGCACTTTCTCGGATCCCTTTGCTCATGTAGTCAATGTAAGTCAATTTCTCTTGTGTATATCTTCAATTTCTTCGGAACCCGCTGTTTGTTATTCAATTTAAATTCTTTGTCAAAAGTTATGAGAATTTTGTGCTCAGAAGAATCATCTAGGGCATGTTCATCTGATAGGGTTTTCATTTCTGTTGATAAATTGTCACCTCGTATGACTTGTATTATTTGATTTTGAGAATGCCAATGATTTGAATTAGTTTCCGAGCTAGAAAGAGTTTGGGGTCAAGGTTTTTGTAGATATGATCAAACAGATATTGGGTAAAATACCTCGGAAACCCTCAAAATCATCGCAAAACGATGCGTATAATGACGGAGGGGCCAATGGGAATGGGCCCAATTCATTTCACAGCTCAAAATCTACTTCGTCTTCATCAAAATCTTCAAACTTGGGTTCAGGCGCTTCACGCTCGAGCAATGGAACTCTTGCCCCACACTCATCGAGCTCGACTAAATCCAACCACTCGAAGAAATCAGCTCCCATTGCTGCCCAATTGGGTCCTTTGTTGTCTTCTGGAGCCTACGAGGCTTTGCCGAGTTTCAGGGATGTTCCCAGTTCAGAAAGGCAGAATCATTTTATTAAGAAATTGAATATGTGCTGTGTTGTGTTTGATTTTAATGATCCCTCGAAGAATCTCAAGGAGAAGGACATCAAGCGGCAAACTTTACTTGAACTTGTTGATTACATTTCATCCGTAACTTCAAAGTTCAATGAGGTGGCAATGCAGGAGATTACAAAGATGGTGGCAGCCAATTTGTTTCGTACATTTTCATCTTCTAATCCTGATAACAAGCTTCCTGAAATGTATGACCAAGACGAAGAGGACCAAATGATGGAACCAGCTTGGCCTCATCTTCAGATTGTGTATGAATTTCTATTGAGATTTGTGGCTTCGCCAGAGACGGATGCCAAGCTTGCTAAAAGATACATTGACCATTCGTTTGTGTTGAGACTACTTGATTTGTTTGACTCTGAGGACCAAAGAGAGAGAGAATACTTAAAGACAATCCTCCACCGCATTTATGGGAAGTTCATGGTGCATCGACCATTCATTAGGAAGGCCATCAACCATATCTTCTTTTGGTTCATTTTTGAGACTGAAAAGCACAATGGGATTGCAGAATTGCTTGAAATTTTAGGCAGCATAATCAATGGTTTCGCGTTGCCTTTGAAGGAAGAGCACAAGCTGTTCCTTGTCCGTGCCTTGATTCCCCTTCATAAGCCCAAGTGTGTATCTATGTACCATCAGCAACTTTCATATTGCATCAGTCAGTTTGTGGAGAAAGATGCCAAGCTGGCTGATACCGTGATTCGAGGACTGCTGAAGTATTGGCCCATAACTAATAGTTCGAAGGAAGTTATGTTCCTTGGTGAACTAGAAGAAGTTCTGGAAGCTACCCAGGCATCAGAATTTCAGCGCTGTATGGTCCCTCTATTCCGTCAAATTGGTCACTGCCTCAACAGCTCACATTTTCAGGTACTATTCAAACGATATATTTATCTTTTACTGGCTTTCTTGTTTCAACCATGTGTTATCTGTGGATGCACATGGACACGATGTTTCAATAATTTATTAATATTTCTAATAGTTATCAATTTTCATTATCTTTCTTCCAGTGAATGATTTTCCATAATGATGAGTTTTCTAGATTGTTGCCTTTTCAACTTGACACCCAGTTGGTTTTGTGAGATGTATTGGATGTGTTAAAGCTTGAGGCTTTTAATGTTTTATTGGGATTTTTGTCTCTAACAAATCTGTAAATATTCCACTTTTTTTAATGTGAAATTAAGCTTTTGTCTCCTTATTCACAAGATGCTTCTTTGCATATTTATCTGTGCTGCTTGGTTGAGTGAAAATATTCCCTTGATCAGATCTGTTGGGATACTTCAAGATTGTGGTTCATTGGAATCTGGGTTGATGTGTTGATGTAATAGTTGTCCAAGATGCATTTGCACTTAAGGCCAGTTTATATGAAGATAGTCTTATAGGTGTCATTAGTTGGTGAGTTTTGCTAGTGTACAATTTGGGAGGCAGATGGTGATAAGCATTTCTGCTTTTCAGAGGTAAGCATGATATGCAGATTCAATGTTCCTCATGTGGGAATTTCTGACTTAAGCACCCTTTCTTACTCAGATGCAATGCTCTTGAGCGTTTCGTAACTGAAAAGATGGTTTTTCGGTGCAAGATAGTGTGTATGTATGGTTTTATAACTCTTGTTATTTGGTCGAAGTACGGTTTTATAACTATGATCTGAGTTTTGGATTATTATTTTAGTTTTACGTAATGAGATGTCTTAACTTCTTTTCTACTGGCAGGTAGCTGAGCGTGCCTTGTTTTTGTGGAACAACGATCACATAAGAACTTTGATTACACAGAATCGCCAAGTGATTCTGCCGATAATCTTTCCAGCTTTGGAAAAAAACACACAGAGTCATTGGAACCAAGCTGTGCAGAGTTTGACATTGAATGTGAAAAAGATATTCTCAGATATCGACCAAGAACTCTTTGATGAGTGCTTGCTCAGTTTCCAAGAAGATGAATCTAAAGAGAAAGAAACACAGGACAAACGTGAATCAACCTGGAAGCGTTTAGAAGATGTGGCTGCCTCCAAGGCTTTGGGCAATGAGGCCGTGCTTGTTTCAAGATTTGCCTCCTCCGTTGCCATTGCTACTAACCCAAAACCACGGGCTACTTCAGGTAGTTGAGTTGAGACCCCGTGCAATTTGCAGATACAGTTTACCCAAATCAGCCGTAATTGGACAAAAGTGGGTAGGACCCAGCCTCATTTCTCTCCGGCTTGTTGTAACTCTGTATGCTGATAAACGCGGAGGTGGGGGGTTGTTGTGGATTTTGCAATTTCTCCCGGGTCACGCTTCCTTTTGTACTGAGATGTGTGTAATATAAAGGATTCGTTATTATAGGATGAATGATTATTATTACTCCTGATAATATTTGTTGTATAATGGTGCGAAAGTTTAACTACATTTTTCTGGATCTGTTTCAACCCAAGCAATGTATTATCTCTCTGGGGTATATGTTGTAATCCTTAGGCTTGATCAACTGTCCAGGCTAATGGACTGTGTTCCTGGAGCCGCAGCCTTGATACTTATTTTGGATCTTCATAATGTATCAAGCCAGAAATGGTAGATTTTGTTGTTTAATAAAAAACTATTCCAAATCGGATCTTTGTTGCTGTGATTTATGCTTTCTAGTCGTAAGTATTTACTCTTCTATTACCCTTCTCTTCAAGGGGTATGGAGGAGATTTGCGACCAAACCCTGTCCTTGGCTAGTCTCCATATGCCTCTTGAACAAGACAAATAGCTTAGGTGCCAAAAGGCAGCAGTATAGTTCTACGGCAAGGGTCTTTTTATAGAATAAATTTGGTCAACACCGTTGTTCATGGATTTCCAGCACATGACTAATTGCTTTGAGCATCAGGAATTTCCAGAAGATAGGTCTTGCCAAAATCTTGTTTAAGCTTGTTATGAACTTGATGCAGAAGCCAATTCATTTTGCAGTATATACGAATTAGAACTCATATACGATACAGGTGAATACTTGAAAGTTGGGCATGTAGGCTAGGATTTGACAAACTAGTGTTCACCCTAGCATTTGACATGGTAAAGCTCATAACAGGCAAACAAGCTAAAAGAGCATACATGTCACTGTCGAAATACATACTCAAAGTCTATTAATCATCTCCATAGGCTCGGAATCTGTAACGCTCTTGGTATGGACCATTGAAGAAGAGGTCAGCCTCCAACCACTTAGGGTAACGAACAAGATCTCCAGCAACAAATCGCATATATTGCTTGCTTCCTTCAGGCACAACTCTCACCTCTCCTTCCTCGATGTAAACCAATTGGTCCACCTGCCAGTCCCATGGTAGCTTGCACTTGCCAGTCTTCCACATTGACCATCTTGAAACTCCAAGCTCTGCTAGTCTCTCCGGTGACACCTTTCGTTCCACTCTCACTTGGTACAATTCCTCCAGAGGTTTCTCTATCCGCATTGCCTTTAATTTCATACCACGACGTTGTCTGTTAGTACTACTCCACTTACTGCAATCTCCGCCGGTTCTGTTGACTGAGATTGAGCTGAAGGTTGGGGCCATGATCACACTTGCCATGTTTATAACAATGTGTTATTCTGCCTTGATTGCCTGCTAGGAATTGAAAACAATGAGGCATTGCATAATTCATCACCACAAGAGCAAAACCAACATCATGATCTCTGAATTTAAGATATTCACTCTGGGTAGCCAAATCCCAAATGCAAAGTCGGTACAAATAAACAAAAAATGCTATTCTTCCACATCATATTTATAGAAAATGGTCCTGTTGCAGCTTACTAAGTGCAAAAGTTCCAAGAGCTCCTTCCACATCCAGACAGTTCATTACATCATTTACATTTTTCAATCACCAAATTTTGAAAACATTAGGAGAACAGATATTTGGACTAATCCCCTGAAACCCTAATCCTACATTTCAGACAAATATATAACTTAGATTCTAAGAATGATTTTTCCTCCACAACTATGAGACAACCAGGAAAAGAAAATCCTCCAGCCAAGAGAACAAGCAAGATTATCTGGGTTTTATTGGGTCAAAGGTTCTCCATTTCCTGGAACCCAAGACAGAGCATTTATAGATATTTCAATTCATGATTTTCAATTCCTTCCCACCACAAATGAACAGGAAAAGATAATCCCAGAAACCAAGGAGAACCTAAGAAACAAAATTTGGGAAGAAGAAAGTTGTGGGTGTTTACCTGTTAAACGGAACCTTCAAGTTGAGAGGAGAAGAGTGAGACTGAGCAGCGGCAGCTCTGAAACTAAAACCCCCTTGTCCAAGGTTTATCCAATACCAATTGTTTACAACTTACAAGGGCTTTGATTACATCACGCACCCGTGACCTATTTTTCTCAGCCGCAGTTAACTTTTTACCGGGAACCGGATATTCAGTTACCTTTCTATTTTATTTTATTTATTTTTGGAAAAAGGAAAATAAAGTGAGTTTTGGTCGTTATTTGTTAACGTGTCCAGTCCTGGGGAACGGATAGATTTGGGGCTGAGAAACAATGTGAGAATGTTAAGACGTATGTATGAAGAAGTGAGAATCACTTTGTATTCATAATTTTACAAGTGATGGCGTTGCTTCACGTTCAACTCATTAATGGGTTGTTTCAGGGCCCAAAGCAGAGCCCACTGTCTCAGAGAAGAGCAAGAGCTGGCAGATGCCTCTGCTTGCAAACACAGGCCCCTCCCTCAAGAACCCAGGTACCCTTTTCTTTAATTTCCCACATTTCATTTCTTTGTTGTTCATATATTCTTCATCTTCTTCTTGTTTCTGAAGGGTTGAATTGCATCATTGTATATGTCAACTGAGTTAATGAGTGTTTTAAGTTAATACTTTTTTGCAGAGGATAATGGAGAGTTTATCAGTGAGTGGGGAAGTTGGTGGTGCTGGTGGGGCATACTCATATAGTGCCTTGAAGAGGTTAGACCAACTTTGGTCTAGTATTTGTTCTGCTCAAACAGGTGCTGTGCACACTATTTCATTGATTATCTGTAATGGGATTGTGATTAATGTATGAAAAGTTCTTGAAAAGTTTGGTTATTTTGACATGTCTCTTTGTAGTTGTGGAGGAACCAAAGAAAGTGGTTTCGAGTGTTCCTGGTTTTTTTGGCAATTCTGATCTGGCTGACAAAGCAGTAGATACATTTGATGTGTTAATTTGTGGTGGAACTCTGGGAGTCTTCATAGCTACAGCCTTGTGTGCAAAAGGTCTTCGGGTAGGCATTGTTGAGAGAAATGTGCTCAAGGGGGTAAGAAACTGCTCTGTGAAGTTTCTTTTAGAGTAAGAATTGTTTAATTATAGAATTTTTCTAGTAATTGTGCCTATGATAGTTTGATCATCAATGATCAGAGGGAACAAGAATGGAATATCTCAAGGAAAGAGCTCTTGGAACTTGTAGAAATCGGAGTTCTGGTAGAAGATGACATTGAACTAGTCACTGCAGCTAAATTCAATCCTGTAAGTTCTTTGACTACAGTACATTTGTAATAGTTTTAAAGATCAAATAAGTTCATTTTAATAATTAGGTGAATTTATCTTTTTCACTTAAAGGGGCCTCTTCCCTACGTATTATAAAAAGTGCTTATTTTTGTAATTAGTATGCTAGAAGTTATTTAACCCAACAAATTTTCATAAATGCATAATAAACCACATATTCACAGCTCAATTTGCTTGTAATACCAAACATGGTATTTTGCTGCAAAGGAATTTTCATGCACAGAAGTTTCTATTTTAGTTGCATAGTCATGCAAAATACTAGCAAGCTACCTACTTCAACCATTTCTTTTGACATGTCATGAACTGCACAGAACAGATGCGGCTTTGAGGGCAAGGGTGATATCTGGGTTGAAGACATTCTTAATCTTGGTGTTTCGTGAGTTATCTTTTCTTCTTATTGGTTGCATTTATTTTGTTATCAGAAAACAAATCTTCTGGTTTACCTTTTCCTCTCCCCAACTAGTAGAGGGACTGATAGCCTGATAGGATCATGATTCATCAGTAATGACAGGAAACGAATGATGGTTTGCAACTGTAATTGTTTGGCTATTGTAATTTCATTGCAACTCTAATTGTTTACCCTGAATCACACATTTGTATAACCACAGACCAGCAAAGCTTATAGAGGTTGTGAAGAATCGTTTCATTTCACTGGGTGGAGTCATATTTGAAGGCAACAGTGTGTCCAGCATTTCCATTTATGAAGATGCGGCTGTGAGTTTCTAACAATTTCTAAGCAGTTCATTCTTGTGCCTTTTTATGAGTTGTACAACTAAGGATTCCTGTAATATTATGTTTGTATGCTTGAAAAAGATGTCTTTTAAAATAAAGTCCAATTATGGTTCTTAAAAGACTATCTGACTTATGCTAGTTAGCATGTTAGAAAATATAAGAATTGTCACAAAATTTTGTACTATTGTTTGAGAGATGAATGTATTTTGACAATAGTATAGCCACATAAAACAATTTTATATCATTTGACTAACATGAATTCCTCGCACTTTTCATTAGGTCTTACAACTCAATGAGGGAAACATTTTGTCATCTCGCCTCGTCATTGATGCAATGGGGAATTTCTCTCCCATTGTAAAACAGGTGGTTTTTTTTTATTTTCTGCATAATTGGTTGCTGTATGAGTACACATTTTGGCTTACAGTATTGTGTGTGTTTGTGTGTGTTGCTTGCATTTTTTAAGTGAGCAACTAATCCTTAGAATTTGAAGATGTTAAAGAGTAAACTCACAAATTCAATCTTGTGTCTATTGATCATTGTTGAACTTAGGTAGCAAATTAATGCATAACCCCATCGGGCCTGAAATTTACACTCAGTGTTGGTTCAATTGACAGATAAGATCCGGAAGGAAACCAGATGGTGTTTGCCTTGTTGTTGGATCCTGTGCTCGTGGATTTAAGGATAACTCTACAGGTGATGTTATATATACTAGTTCATTGGTAAAGAAGGTCGGGGCCTCAGAAGCTCAATTGTTTTGGGAGGTAACTTGGATTTTGTAGTTTGCTGGTAACGTCAAAATGAGAATTTTTTTTTTTTTTCCTTTTTTAATTTTACAGAATCAACCTTTTTCTGAACATTTCACAGGCATTTCCAGCTGGTTCAGGTCCTGCAGATCGTACAACTTATATGTTCACTTATCTTGCTCCTCAACCCCAATCTCCGAAATTGGAAGAATTGTTAGAAGAGTATTGGAAACTGATGCCAGAATATCAGGTTAGTAAAAGTTCCAGTTGATAAATGTTCGGATGTTACTTTGATTTTGCCTTATAGCTCAACTCTTAACCATTCACAAATGCCCAATATGCAGGGGGTCTCTCTTGATGACTTGGAGATACAGAGGGTTCTATATGGCATTTTCCCTACATATTGTGACAGGTAATGATGCAAGTATTGCTTGAACTGCAATGAGAGTCTATTTTTGTTGCTAAAAGTATGTTAGGTTATCAAATGTGAGCCATTGAGGAGAGGGTATGCTAATTGAAATTTGACTTGATAAGAAGCTGGTAAATCTGTAATTTAACTTGTAACACAATCCAAAATCTGATCACAGAAAAGACTGTCATCACTATTCCATGAATGCAAAATATTCTCATACCTTCTGCAAGTTAAATACAGTGGATAGTTATTTTCTTTCTATCTGACACCTTTCAATTCTTAACTGGGAATGGTGAACTTGACAGCCCGCTGCCGGCAGCTTTTAATCGTGTTCTACAGGTGTTATAAATTATACACTTACAAAGCCACCTCTAAATTATGGTAGAATACCAAAAAGATGAAGTGTGATAAAATAATTCTCTGCAGTTTGGTGATGCTAGTGGAATACAATCACCTGTTTCATTTGGTGGTTTCGGAAGCTTGACTAGGCACCTCAAGAGACTGTCAACCGGTATGTACTTAATGACTCCAAAGCACAGATGGAACTCTTATCTTAACATTGAGGAAGAAAAATACGATGAACTCTCTTTAGTTTGTGTCCAAACATTGATAACCTGTGCAAATGTTAGTACGAGGATGAAACTTAGCAGGATCTATCTTTTTGCATGGGTGAAAAGGAATATATGAAGCAATGAGCGACAATCTTCTTGATTCATACAGCTTGTCCCTGCTGAATCCTTACATGGTTGGTGACTTTCTGATCCCTGGCCAAAGGGTAACCCTGGCTTTTTGTCTCTTTTTTTCTTCATGAATATCTGAATTTGAATTGAGATTTGAAATCTATGTAGCGCAGCCCAACTTAAGTGCTTCATGGTTGTTTCAAAGAGCAATGTCAGCAAAGCAACAGTCTAATGTGTCACCAGATTTTATTAATGAGCTTCTTTATGCGAATTTCCGAAGTATGCAGGTAGGACTATTTATTTTTCTTTCTGTTTTTGTTGATTTTGCTTCCCATGCATATACCTCCTTTACATGTTTCCCTATAAATTAATATGTTTTCTTCAGAGGCTCGGCGATCCAGTGCTAAGACCATTTCTTCAGGTAATTTTCTTGTTTTATTATTTGTTCATTTGATTTGATATGAGTTGATCAATTGGCTGAACTTTATGTCTGTAATGGCAGGCTTGGTTTCAAATTTTTAACTATAGAAGCATGTATTGTGACAGGATGTTGTGCAGTTTGGACCTCTTGCTAAGACATTAGGCCTTGTCATGTTAACTAAACCTCAAATTATTCCATCAATATTCAAGCAGGTAATCACTGAGTTAATAATTCCTGTTCTGACAAAAAAAAGAAAAGAGTTAAGAATCCTTTTTTTTTTTTTTTTTTCATTTTTCTGTAATTTATCCATCGGGTCTAATTTTCAGACCAACAAAGTGTTAAATTTTTTGTTGTGTTTCAGGTTGGAATTCCTGTGCTTCTTGACTGGTCTGGACATTTTTTCATGCTGGGATACTATACGTTTCTCTCATCTTTTGCTGATCCTGTAGTAAGGTAAATAATTTTTGACGATCATGGTCAATATGTTAACATAATGTAATATATATCTCACTGTCACTGTTTGCATATTTCTCAAGGCCTTTCTTAAGCACACTTCCATCCAAGGAGAAGTATGAGTGGAAGCGACGTCTTGAGGCTTGGAAATATGGCGCTGGCTTAGATTATAAGTCATGAGGTACTGGAAACAGGGAGCAGCTGCGTTTGGATAGGTACCTGGCTTCCCTCATAAAAGTTCAATTTGGGACGGCTCACTGGCCAGGACCAATGGGTGTTGAACGGAGAAGATAATAGAAAAAGGAATGTTAAAAGGAAAAAGAAACATCAGGGGACTGAGACAATGTAATTGGAACCATGCTTATATTCACATCAAATTACAGTTTCTTTGAATAAACATTCATATTCTTGTGTACTGGAGAGTGGTTTTTAATATTACAATCCAAGTAAAAAAAAAAAAAAAGGCTTCTCAAGAGTTGAGTCTTCCCAAAACAAGTATATACAGGCAAACTAGTATAACTTATACAACATCATGCCCTCAAGGAAAGGCATCTTTTATTCATACAGCACTATTCCTATCATTTTTCCTTTCCCCGCCAGTCCAGCCACCCTCCAAACTTCGTAGCCACGGCCATTCACAATGCCACTGAGAACTATTTACAAAGATTATAACCCAAAAAATAAGTAATGATAATGTCAATTGGATGTCTTTGCACCCAACATTTTAGAAAGTGCCTTAATAATAGGCTTCTCTTGTATATTTTCTTCCCTTTCCAAGCGCCATTTCCTCGACGTTTTTTCAGCCTGGATTTAGCAGCTGTAAGTTAGTTCGTGTGCAAATGAAAATCCATGCAGGAAAGAGAAGGCAATCCCATTCAATACTTAAGACATACCCACGCTCTCAAGGGAGCCAGTTGCTCCTGAATCATCTCTAAATTTGGCTCGACAAGGTCTCTCCCTTTTGTTCGGATATCTTCACTCTGTTAATACAAATTCCAAGTTAAGGTTAAATTGTCACCACATAGTAAGACTGTCTTTGTAACTTTCATCATCATATCACAGAATAAGGATACCACACAGTAATTGGAAAATTAGGGGGAACAAGACTTAACATATCTGTACTTACATTATGTAACTGTAATTTTGAGACAGCCATTCCAAATAGCAAAGTCGCACCACCAAATACTACTGCTGTTGCAACTGCGAATGCCTTTCCAACTACAGAGAAGCAGAAGACACTGCACATTAGGACTTTGTTCACAGAAAACAAGCAAATCTCCTGATTTTTTCAGAATTAGGAAAATATGGGAATTGTCTTTCAGGGTACCGAGACAAGAACTGAAACGCAGGGATACAAACACAATGTCAAAAACAACAAGTTTCCCAGATATTATCTGGGCAATTATTCGATTCTTACCCTAATTAGGGATTTGATTTAAATCAAATCCCTAATTATGTCAATCTCTCCAAATTGGGGAAGAATAATTCCTTTCCATCTGTGGAATTATTCTTCCAAAACCATAGCCTTCGAGACTCCTATAAATACATGGCTACACCAAGGCTTGAGGTAATTCAAAACCTACGTCTAAACTTCTGTCTGAAACTCTATAGAAATTCCATCTCACAAACCCTAGCCGCCATAACTCTCTCTCTCTCACAAGGCTCCGACCACCACACACGGCTCCGGCCACCCGGTTCACACCATACATACATCTCCGTATCCTTTAGTTAGCTATTGTTTTCCCACAAACACTCAAACTAACTTAGGCATCGGAGGGCCTTTGGCCAACACCCCGGGTGTGGTTCTCTTATTCCGATTTGTTTTGCAGGGAGAAAGAGACGACGAAGGGGAAGACGGAATCTTAGACGAATATTCTCATGGGGCGAAAATCCTCGTCTAAGATTCCGTCTTCCCCTTCGCCGTCTCTTTCTCCCTGCAAAACAAATTGGAATAAGAGGACCACATCCGGGGATGTTGGCCAAAGGCCCTTCGATGCCTAAGTTAGTTCGAGTGTTTGTAGGAAAACAATAGTTAACTAAAGGGTACGAAGATGTATGTATGGTGTGAACTGGGTGGCCGGAGCCGTGTGTGGTGGTCGGAGCCTTGTGAGAGAGAGAGAGTTATGGCGGGGTTTGTGAGATGGAATTTCTATAGAGTTTCAGACAGAAGTTTAGACGTAGGTTTTGAATTACCTCAAGTCTTGGTGTAGCCATGTATTTATAGGAGCCTCGGAGGCTATAGTTTCAGAAGAATAATTCCACAGATGGAAGGGAATCATTCTTCCCCAATTTGGAGAGATTGACGTAATTAGAGATTTGATTTAAATCAAATCCCTAATTAGGGTAAGAATCGAATAATTGCCAATTAAATCAAATAACTCCCAATTAGGCCAAATAATTCCCAAATTGATTGGCTTAATTATTTGACCTAGTATCCGTAGATATTTTGCTTCCACAAGTAGTATAATGATATATCGGAAATAAGATATTTTCTTCAGCAAGAGACCTTCTTGACCTTCTTTCAATCAACCCTGTTTTATTAGTGATCATGTTAACATAGACATCTAGTTCAGGCATTACGATATGAATAAAAGAGAATATTGGACCTACTTTGTGTAAGCCCTTCAGTTGCAGCCTTCAACTTTTCCGGATTAATGGGGGTGGTGTGCCTGTCTCGGCGCAGTTCATTAGCCGTTGAGGCTGACACCGAGCTCTCTGATTCGGGCAGTTGCCACCTGCATTCAGCAATGTGATACATTATAAAAGCTAGAGCAATGCACGGTATGCACCAAAGCAAATTCATCTTGATTTCAACTCCCTATATATGTACTGATTAGCTCCTTCATATGCATTCCTTCCAGACACTACTTGGTATTCAATTTCCACATGAATATTCATCATAAAGCTTCAAAATTTTGCAAATTCACAAAATATTGAACAATTTTGAGCATTACCCACAAAGCCAATTCCACCAAAAGAGTCCTAGAATCTTCAATTTCTCAGTTCGCATTTTCTAGCAACCAACCAAACTCAAAATTGAACAATTAAGAAGACAAAAGGAGAAGATAACGAAAAAGAACTGACCTTTTGGGGCCAAAAGTGACCTGCGGCAGTGAAAGATAAGCCCTTAGAGGGTTGAGAGCCTCAGCAGAGACAAAATAGCCACCCTTGGGATCAGATTGAAGAACCCATTTGGAGCCTGTGTCCAGGGACGACGTCATTGCAGAGGGTTGGTGGAAAATCTTGGAGGGCAAAGAGTGCCTCAGCACCTCGGGAAGCACGTCAGCTTGGGCTTCCTGCTCAGTAGCCGAGGAAGCTTCAGAAGGCGGCGATGGGAGCTTCTTCTGGGTTGGGGTTTTCTGGGATGCAAGACGGCCCACAGCCTGTTTGGATTCCTGGAAAAAATATGCTGCCTCTTTCCCGGCTAGTCTTCCCGCGAGAAAGCTCATTTCTTCTTATTCCCTGTATAAGATAAAGCTAATTGAAAAAGTGTCAGATTGTTGCTATGTGGCTGAGCAGTGACTAGATTTCTCAGCTTAGTATCTATCTATGTCAGCTTAGTACAATTCTGTATATATAGTTTGGTTTGTGCCTTATCAATCAAGTATGAAGTCATTTTTTTAAATTTATATTTTGTTTGCATGAGGATCAAAGTTAAGTCTACAAGTCATGAATCTCCATTGTTATTTGAGTTTGATAACAAATTTGAATTTGAGTTTGAGAATAAATGTTTTGGCAGTGTGAGATACGTTTGACCAAAAAGGAAAGTTATGAACTTCGTAAAAAAATCAATCTTCTTTGCCAAATTTCATTTTGTGTGGCATGTATATTTGCATTTCAGTAGCTCCTTTATAAATTTTTTGAGCGATAGAAATTCTGTAGCACGTAGAACATAAAAATATAACATTCCCTCCTACCGTCGAGATTCTCTGAAGAAAAAAATCATGTATTGTATTATAGTATTATATGGTATTGGAGTCAAATTAATTTAAGGGGAAAAAAGGATATTGAACCAATCATCTTGATTTAAATATGTGAGAAAAGCCAAAGAATGAAAGAGAACAAAATTTAAGGAGAGTGATAAAACTTGTTGTCATCACCGTACAAAATGTAAAGTTTTGTGGCCTTGGTCAAGTGTAGCGGCTACTTTTGAAATAAACTAGAATTTCTATCCCCCCATTGACCAGATTAGAGCATTCTGTCTCCTTGCACAGCAAGCAGATAAGCAAATGTGTCCTCTAATTTCTTACTTGGAGATGAAGTTTCTTCTGTGCTATTATTATAATTAAGAGTAGAATAATTCCACTTCCATCGTCATTAATTCAACAAAACAAAATGATTATTATCTACTACGAATCTTATCGAAAAACCAAGTTGTCAAACAATAATGTAGTGATTAATGTCACATTATGTCATTTACGTACATTTTGTAAGTTATTACTAACTTATAATGTTTCAACGAGAAATGCTAGCATCAGTCGTGCGTGTGCGCGTGACGCATAAAGCTTGAATCACATTTTCATTTGACGTCAACCCAAATATGATCTTCACAAACAGCCACATAAACCATACAACTTTTTCATACTTAATTATTGAGTTATTTGCTATATAACTTTGATTTCCAGATGACAAATACACTTTTTTAACCCACAAAAAGGAAAAACACACATTCATCTTAGACTTCTGAGTTGGTGTGTGGGGTAAGCATTTGCTGCATTTTTTTCCATTGACTTGATATCCATCATGTTAGGCTAATTTTTTCAACTACGTAATAATTTGTTCAACTAATAAATAAGTGCAAATTTTACACGCGCACATATAGTAACAGTACATCAAAAGGCTGGTGGGATGCCTTATGCGTAGCCAGTTGGATCACTTACACTCTGTGGACCACACCCACCTCCACAACCCCACATCTCATTTCCTCTGCAATTAATCTGCAGTAAGATTAAGATTTCTACTTCCATTTCATGGTTAATTACATCTTTACGACATAATAAAGGCATGTTTGAAAGTACTTTTGAAAGGGCTGAACGCCATTCTTGACAATCAAAAGCGCTTTTTAGAGAAGCACCATTTCCAAGTGCTTGAAACAACTTACGGTCTTCCAATAAAAGCGTTTCTAAAAAAAATACTTATAAACAAAAGTGTTCCGTACAAAAACATTCACAAACGAGCCCTAAATTATAATTTTGATTATCTCTCTGTCTCTCTCAGATTTCAAAGGCTGTAAATTGATTGTAATTTACGAACCCTGCTGCATTTGGTGCACCTGAGTTATGGAGGTTGTGGACCCTAATCAGTCAACATATATTCCATATCTGCACAAGGGCCATCCTCTTCTTAATTGTATGGTGGTTGTATGGAGTAATGGGTATTTACACTTTGCATTCAAATTTGGGTTCTAAAAGCTCAACAGCCCAGCAGGTACTCAATTAGAGCAAGCAAGGCCATACCAGTTTTTATATTATATGTGTACCTCAATTATTGGTCACTATAATGTTACAGAGAGTGATGAGCAACTAGGCCTCATTCACCAAACTCAACCAAACCAGTGCTCTGGACATGCTCAATTTCCAACGGTGATCATGAGTATATACATACATATATATATATATATATATATATTTATATGTATATATATGCTGTGACATTTTGCTAATGCTTCATATGAAGCCTTATTTTTGTTCTGGTGCAATTACCAAGAAAAACCCAGAAGTTAAATGAGATGGGCAATTGGATTCTTGGTTGTGAGGTGCGTGAAAGTGACTGCAGTCTGCAGTTTCAAAGATGGAAGAACTGTAAAGCCAAATGCTTCACATGCATCAGATTCATGAAACCAATTGCTTCCTCTGCATCCATTTAAGTTCCCAAAATGCAAATATAAGATTGTTTATAGAGCTAAGGCCAGAGAAAGAAACAAAGATTATCTGATTATATATGTATAGAGCCAGAACAAGGCAAAAGAAAAAATTGTAATTAATCCTTTGTAGCGGTCTGTATGAACCTAATTCA
The DNA here is from genome assembly GCF_965620075.1 of Prunus avium. Classification (NCBI taxonomy): domain Eukaryota; kingdom Viridiplantae; phylum Streptophyta; class Magnoliopsida; order Rosales; family Rosaceae; genus Prunus; species Prunus avium. The sequence goes on from NC_142286.1 coordinate 33,750,904, forward strand.
TAAGAAAATTACAAAAGCCTAGAAAGAAAAATAATAGTCAAACAAACACATGACTGTATGAATCTAGATTCTAAACTCTTACATGGGTTTTCTTCAAAGCTCTTGAAAATCACCTTCTGTACATCTCTCTACAAATGGAGCTTCAAAATTCAAGCTCTATATATATATATGGTCATCATATATGTAGTGTATTATATATATATATATATAGAAGTTCTCCGACTATATTTATGTTAAACGAATTGACTAGCAGATAGAGAAAAAAGATATCTTGAACCATATATATGTAATATAAATTAATTAAACAAGATAGCTAGCTAGATAGATATATATTATCTGACATTGAAGCTCTTCAGAAACTTGAGAGATCATCGCTTGTTGTGCAAAGGGTTTGATCCTGTGGGCACCTTTCGCTTCTCAGAGTCAAAGACTCTGGCCTGGCGGGTAGAAGGGCCACTAACAGATGGCCTGAAAACTTGCTGGCTTCTTGCAGATGCAGGGCTCGGGAAGCTTGTTTGAATGGCACGATTGTTCGTCGGAGCAAAGAAGAGGAGCAGAGTGAAAAGGAGGCAAAGTTGAAAGCGATTCATTTTGTGAGTTTGAAGAAGAAGAAGAAGAAGAAGAATGTGTGAGAGTGATGCAGAGATGAAAAGGCAAGGTGAAAAGCCTAGGTGGTCATTATATATATGGACATGTGGTTGGTCCATTTTTCATGTAGCTGTTGTTTTGTTTGATGTTTTTGTGCAAACAATTAGAAGTTTTTGTTAGAATACATGTAAGTGAAGCACACGCAGAACCTCCACCGTTCATCTGGTGATGATCAGGAACAATTATGGGATCCCTGTGTGCTACAAATGACGGTTGGGGGGCGGTGGTGGGGTTATAATTCAATTGGATGGTGACATATATTGAAGCCTACACAAACTTGTATGTGAAAATCTTGGAGGGGTTTGCTGCCGCTTTCAACTGTTGGATGGACCAAAATGTCTTGCTGATTTCACATTGAAATTAAAAACTAAAAATTCCAATTTAATACTTGAAAATTGTAGAAAAACTAACTATAACACTATTACATGATGTTATTAATTCATATGTGATATGTTGGAGTAAATTTATATATTACAACTCGAGCGTACTGTAGTCTGTAATATTACACAGGAGTGTGATAATCATACCGAAGAAGATGAAAAATTCAACTAAAAAGTCACATGTCCAATGCCGACTCTTTTGATTAATCTATGTTATGGTAGAATATGAGGTGCATACATGAAACCGCGCGTCTATTATTACTTACTTAAATGTATCGCATCATTTACTAATGATCAACATAATTAACTATGTTTTATTGTTGATGAGATGAAATGTCTCTGGGGGAGGGTTCTGAAAGTTGACATTTTAGTGCAGCCTCAATGGAGAGACAACACGTGAGCTTGACAATTCCCCCAATATAAGCTTTCGGGAAGAATGATTTTTGGTCTCAAGAGCATAAGGTTCAAGCAAAGCCAAGGCAATTTACCTTTTTTGTGTGTATTAGGCTATGTTTAAGCCAATTCTATATAAGTTTCAACCATAAGTGGGTCTTTTTTTTTCTTCTCTTTTCAAGTTCGTGGATTATTCATGTCCCAAATCATGTAACTTTGAATGCTACATAATATTTCTGTAATATAAAAACGAAAAAAGCAGAAATTACTTTTGTTTTAAAAAATCTTTTATATTAAGAGAGATAATAATATACTAAACTCATATATAATACACGAATACTAGAACTTGAACTCAGGACATCTTCTGGAGAGCAATTACTCCTACACTAGTGGGTGGCCAAAAAAAAAGTCATAGTTAATCAACAACAAAATATGAACTTTTTAGGTGCACGGGGAGCAAAAGTTTTCTACTTTCCTCATCAAATTCCTTTACCATAAGTTTGATATTTTGGTCCTCCTTAGCTAGCTAGACCTAGACCCACAAATTCTAATCCCATTCCCATTCCTTTTGCAGGTAAGATTTCTCATAAGGAACTAGAAATACATGCTTTCAAACAATAGCAATGGCCTTTGAAGCAGATCCAAGACCTATAAGAATGAGTCAACCATAATTATAACAAGGAAAAAAAGAAGAACATTTGACCTTGAGAAATCTGCATGATTATTTTTAGTTGATGAAATCTTTGAATAATAAATCAAAGAATGGATGGATCGATCAACACCTACCAATAAAGAGGCAAATCTAAGAATTCATCATCATAACTATACATGATGGAAGTTTAATAAGAGACTATGAACGCAGAGAGAAGGTCAAGGCATGACTTTTTCCAGCTTGTACGGCATTCAGATTTGAGGTGAATTTATATATATATTTTCAAACCTAACCCTATTATATATTTATATAAATAATATGGGTATTGGATGGTAGCACAGATTTTCCGGGGGTCCGCCCACATAATAGATTTTCACTTTCAAAGTTGTGTTCATTAGCAAAATATATTTAGATTATTGACAGCAGCACCGACTTTATTTTATTTTTCTGGGACAACACCATACATATACTGTGTACATTAATGTGATGATGATCGCATGCATTGATGATGCCTAGACTTTACTTCTCACAATCTTGGCCGTTTAAATTTTGCACGGTGCAGCCACCTGCTCTCTGATAAATCATTCAATACTCCTTTTGTTTTTGGTCGAAATCATTCAATACTCTCTCCTTGATGAATTCGATATCATTTTGTTTTTCTATTTTTTATTTTTATGTTTAGAAATCACTCACTTCTAAACAATGTATGCTTAGAAGTGAGCTAAGAGGGACAACCAAGCCCTAGCCTCCTCTCTCCCAAAAAACACTATACAATCGTTTTTATTTTGAGGGGGGAGGAAGTCACCGTTCTTCCTCTCCTCTCCCCTTCTCCCTTCCCCGCTTTTCCTCTTTTCTCTAATTTCCAGAGATAAAAAGTTTCCCCTATTTGTCTTTATTTTTTTGTAATAATTTTCCTTTACTCATCACAAGCGAATGCATCTTGGCGTCAGATCTCTACCTGTGTTTCAGTGTCAAATCTCTCCCACCATCTTTTTTGCCCTTTTTTCATGTTTGGAATAAGTCGCAGAGTTTTATTTGTTTTGTTATGACTTGGTTTTTTCAAACTTTATCTATTTTTGGTTGTTCTAAGTTTGCACTCATAGTTGGGATGCCTATGTCAGAGTTTCTTTGATCTTGTCTGATCATTAGTGGAGAAGCCCTATATTGTCTTAATTTTGATGTTAGATCGCTTCGTTATTGTAATGGCCATTTATAGCTAGTTTATATTGGCAATTTGTGGACTTTTTTAGCTAAATTATAAATGCAATTCCAGAATTTCTCAAAGAAAAATGAAAGAAAAAGAAATCACTCACGTCAGTTTATTGTCACCTATCATTTTCAGTGTATGCTTAGAGGCTAATTTATTGATTACCATCAAATGGACCACTGAATTTTATTATTATGTAATTAAGGCAAAACCCAATATATATATATATATATATATATATATATATATATCTCCCTCGAGGTTTAGCGGTCAAAGAATTTGCTGAGCTGCATATAATGTTTTTTTATTATAATTTTATACAAAAGTAATAGAATTTGTACATGATACAAGGGCACACACCCACAAGAGAATATATTGTCATCAACATTCATGTGAATCGAACCTAAGACCTTCTTCAACTAAACATACACAAATTCCTAAACTAAAGGTTAGTTAGCAAGTGTATATAATGTTTATTTTAAATAATTTTGATGCTTGCCTTGATGAAATATTTTCACCTTTTTTTTTCTTCATTTGTTTCCGAAAAGATGTCAAAAAAATCCGAATGCTTGTAATTCCGGAGTACTCAATCAAACTATTCATGAAAACAATATAGTAACACATAAAAATATAAGCAATGCATCCGAAAGTTGGATGAAATTATAATTTGAAGCAGGATAATATAACATGTTATAATTAATGGTGTTATCATGAAAACAATTAACAATCAATCATAATTTTTTTTCATAAACCTTCTAAACATAATAACAAAACTTCATGAAACAATTGAAATCTATTTCCATCATCACATATCTCAGTCAGGCTCTCACCAACCAACCAGAAATCCGACCACCGGTTTCACATCACATCCACCATCTCAAGAACTTTTCTCCAGTTCATATTGAAAACTATCAATGAAGTTGATGGAATTGAATAATTAGTGGAAACTTTGATATGAAATGAAGGATGAAGAAAAAAGTGATGCTTTTGGCCTAATGAGCATCAAAAATTCCCAATGTGGCATCAAAACTTTGACGGCCCCTCCATTTATGCAACCCACTAAACTAACAACTATATATCATTGCAATTTCCCACCAACTTGATTGGAACAAATTAAGGTGATGGGTTCTTCTAATCCTAATTGCCAATCACGATGGCCCAAAAATACACACACAAAAACTGAACTAAGGAATGCATGTTGTCCAATTGTCCATGGTTCTCTTCCTTAAATTTGAAATGTCACGGCACATGACCCACTAGTGTAGAGGTATAGAGTAATTTCTTGTTGAGTCCTAGCATCCGTATTGTGTGTGTGAATTTAGTATTTTATTGTCCCTCTCAATAAGAAAGGTCCTAAAAATAATAAAAGATTAAAATGTCACAAAAAAAATAATGTGGGACTCACAAATGTTTGTGGCCTTCAAACTCAACGATGTAATTAGGGTTTGGTTGCATAAGCACAGAACAAAAGGAATTTCTTGACCAAAAAAAGGAAGAAGAAAAGGAAATGTAGTGTTTATATGTTATTTTAAGTGAGGTTGGGTTTTTATGGGGGTGGTGGGGGTGCGGCATCAAATCTAGCACTGAGAAATATGGAAAAAGTCGAGATGTTGTTGTGTAATATAAGGTTGGGTATGGCATCAAATCCAAGAGACTAAAAAGGCATCTTTTACTAATTTTGTCTCAAAGTCAAAATCACTCGAGTGACTTTGTCCCTCCCTTATTAATTTTGTCTCAAAGTCAGAAATCACTTCCAATATGAATGCCATAGAGACCACCAGAATGGGTCAACCCACTTCCACCACCTTTTCTCTTTTCTTAAGTTTTTTTAAATTTTTCGGGGGTGCTGATACATGGATAATCTATTATGATATCATGTTAGAGAGTGAGCTTTCATTATTCGATGTGAGAAATTCTCAACACGTTATATTCGGTAGTTTTCACTTTTGCGTCATTTCATCAGAACGCATCAATTATATACATATATATTTCTTTTTGGGCCTAGTTTTTACATTCCCAGAGCTAAAGTCAATTTGGGCCAAAGCTATAGCCTGGGGTTTACTCATCTAAATTAAATGCGAATATCTTCCAAATTTTCAAACCCACTCTTAGGTTCGAGCCCATGCTGCTTTTCAGATCCGAGCCCATAAGCAGTCCCTTTGGGTTTGGACCGTAAAAAGTGAAAATTTACTATAACAACCATAACAAATGAGCAGACTGTTCGGCCCATTTGGCTTGATTATGATACTCGTTTCGTTAACAGTTTGGGTCAACGGGTCAACGTCCACACCGGTCCTGGAAGGGCTATTTGCGTTTGGCTCACTCACTCACCCCATGCCATTTTGAGCCGAGCTGAGCCAAGCCAAATTTGTCTATTCTGTGAAAGTAGTACAACTACAAAACACGCACATTAATATCTACCAATCAACCATTCTCCCAGCTGTCATACGTCCATCCAACAAACGAATTGTCCGGCTATCTCGCATAAAACAAAATGAAATTTCAATCACAACATTTCTTGGAAAATATTCTTAATGTTATAAAACTAAAGAAATTGAGGAGAGAATTCAGAGAGTTCAAATAGCGATAGGAATGCTCTTCTGATATTTTCATTATTTCTTTTCTTTCTTTCTATATTCTCTATCTATCTCCTTACAGAATGAGAATGAAGCCATAGTTTTTATAAACAAAACTTTGGCTAACTATTCGGTAAATAGAAAACTCGTGAAGGTGTGTGAGATTCCCTTCTAATCATGTGGGCTCCACTCAAGACTTTACAACACTCCCCCTTGGAGACCACTATGGAATATGCCTCGTTAAAAACCTTGCCAGTAAAACCCAGTGGGACAAAAACTGGTCGAAGGGAAAAAGAGTACATAACCATGTGTAACATAAAATTCTGTGTATATTGACGCGCGTGGGACACTGCCTCGTTAAAACCTTGCCAGGAAAAACCCAGTGGGATAAAAACTTGGACGAAGGAAAAAGAGTACAGTGTGTGAAGGTCTTTAGTGACAGCACGCTCCCCCTGATGCTTGGCAAAATATCTTTAAGCCGTACTGTTGATCATCTTTCTGAATAGCATAGTTGACACTGCTTCTGTGAGTCAGTTTTATAATATTGTTGAATGCTCCCCCTGAAGAGTATCTCCCCCTGATATCTTCATGACTATCTTTCTAAAGAAAAGATCTTTCGGATTGAGTGAATGATGTAGCCACCAACAATTCATGTAGTTGAGTAAGTAAATATATTTCCAGTGAGCTATCTTTATGTAAATCATAGAAATTTTCAAAGTCCGCGTATCTAACAAAACCTGGGCTATTTGTACGTTCACTTGAAAAGAATATGCCCGTATATGGTGTTATGCGGAGATAGCATCAAATATGCCTCACATCATCCCAAAGTGGTGGTGATGGAGCTGAGCTCAATCTGGAAAATACAATGTCCAGTCCAGTATATTTCCGGAAAATCATTTAAGTGCTCAACGGATAATCCACATAAAATGCTTCAATACTTTCTTAGTATAAGCAAGAATCTCGTTGGCATAATGCTCGATCTTCAAGCCGAGACAAATGTTACTTGAACTTTTCAGGAGTTTTAACCAAGTATTAACTCTTCATGAGTTTTGATCAATTATCAACTCTTTAAGAGCTGTAATGGGTTGCAACCATATCGTAATTAGTGTACTCACTGAGGCAATTTATACATATTAGTATTGAGTACAAAATTTGTGCTTCAGGCACACGTCCTTCAAGGACTTGCTTTATGCAATTTCAATCCTTCATGGATTTAAGAGATTATACTTCATGACACATTATATAGCTTTATATCCAGCTATTTGTTTTGCTGATACATCTTTAGGGAATCGCGTCTGGCGATATGCTACGTGCATTTAATAACCCTTAAAGATAATATGTTGGTCTCAGTAGATGTGCAATAGGAAAGCACAATCGCATCTGTAAATATGGAGAAACCCAACATTCCTTGTTTCTGCCAGAAACATTGTGTCATACAAAATGGGTATATTCCCATTTATTCTGAACACCCAAGTATATCTTTCAGTATAACATCTTTTGGGGTTCGTACTATGGGTTTGTTCTTTCACGTTCATTCTCATCTGTAATGGAATTGCCTCTTTCCATTTTGGCCAATGATATTGTCGACATTTAATAATAGAACGTGGTTCCAATCAACACAGCCCATTGATGATTTGAGTAGCTACTCCAAAATCAAAATTTTCATTCATCAATTCATGATCCCACCATTCTCATGTGCATGCGCATGCATCAATTATAAGCATTTCTTTGCTTTTGGGTACCCAAGCCACTTCAAGGGGCTTTTACTGTCTCTTTCCAGACAGACATATCTTATAGAATGAATTATGTGAGAATGTGGATCATAACCTCCAGTGGAGCGTTATTTTACAGTAGGTCGTGGATAATCTCCATTTAAGGAGTTGGAACATTTAGAACCCATATATCTGTCATGCTACAGGCATGCCACAGATTAATACATACATGTCAATTAATTGTCCTTCTGGAACTTGAAACCATATAATTTGCTACGCATCAAGCGTGCACTGTATTACCATTGACATGTTAAAGGATTGTCCTTTAGGGACTTCAATCCATATCATTTGCTACGCAACAGGCGTGCATCATATTGATCACTGCTATACCCATATTCTATTCTTATGGGACTTTAATCTGTGCAGTGTATTGTCAATGTATCCAACTTGCAATCTGTGAAATTTGCATTAATAATTCATGGATACATATTAGAACGATACAAGCCACTCTTCTGGAATAGCCATTTGCACGGCGTTCTCCCGGAACGGCCTTATCTCCTCATTTGGTTACCTTTAAGGATGTAGTACAAAATATCAAAATAATAATAGTACAAGCATGAAATAACACAAGTATTTCTTACATCATTAGGTGGGAGAAACTTTTCTCAAGTATCATTCAAGCTCGTATCGGCCCTGCAAATATGATGTGACACTTGATGATCTAGTTATATCCTGCAAGAGCAAAAATCACAATTCTTCTGTCAAAAATATAACCCTCAGTGTTAGGATCACTACATGGATTCTTTCTTCGGATGTTCATTCTAAGGAAATAGAATCCCAGAGAGTTATAAAAGAAAGAAAAAATACAAAAATTGTGATATTGATTGCAAGGTAAGGTAAGCAATCAAGGAAGGAAGCTGGTGGGAACAAACAACAGACTCTCATCTTTCCTAGTCAAGGAGAACTTCAGGAGATCAGAGCATGTGTTCATTCTAGCAGTTCCCTGATGTAGCGGAAACGTGATCAGGGATAATCTCGCTTCCAGAATGGATGATCAGAGATAGTCTCGCTTCTAAAGCACATCGAGGGCTCACTAATATGAAAAACAAGTAGATATTGCATCATTGGATATGAAGAAAATTGGAGGAAACTAAGTGTGTTCTGCAAAGAAAATTTCGTTAGTAACATATTTATACACAAATAAGGGGAATAAGTAAATTCGGTGAATTTCAAATTAACCGTAGAGATTTGCGAGATTCTCGGGGAGCTTTTGAAAAAGTAACTCCGTGAAATCCGCAAAGCAGGATCGGCTTTGATGAAAATAATCCTGGAAACGCCGAAAGTGCCGACAAACATTACTGGAGACCGCGTGAAGTTTTGGAACCTGGGAAAAGAAGAAGAATATGGGGATCCGGGGAAATATTGGGATCCTGGATACGGTGCCACATTTCCACCTATAGATATTGCATCTATAACATCTGATTGGAGTAACTGCGTTTCAACTCAATTCCTTTTCATTCTCTGAAAGTCCAGTTTTTCTAAAATTTTCCTCAAAAACCTTCTAAAAATGGCTTCCTCTTCTTCCCGCCCAAATCATTTCAATTTAAATGATGCTCCCACAACAACCCGTGATGCCAAAGTTTGGCACCCATCCTTTGTATCCCAAAATCGTCATCTCACAGTTGATGATTCTGTGATGATGAATGATGCTACTGCTGTCACAGTAGCTAGGAATTTCCTTATTCCTATGGATGACATGTTGTTAACCTGGAGGTCTGAAGAAGAGGCCATTGATGACTCATTGGCTTTTAGCATTCAGAGTGCTGCTTCTGTTTCTAACATGGCTAATCGTTTGCGTGCTAGAGCAAATGAGATTCAGGAGTTGAGCACTGAAAATTCTTCTCTTCAGAGAAAGCTTCATGAGTCTCAACAGGAGGTTAAGAAACTTAAAGAGGAGAATAATGCCTTGTTGAAACTAGTGAGTTCATACTCCACTGATACGCAGACAAGGCTTAACATGCTGCAGATTTCCAATGAAAAGATTCTGGAAGAACACGAGTGGCTCATGGCTAAGCTTAAGAGGCGTCGTCCTCTTCCTGCAGAGGCTTCCAGAACATAATGGAATTTTATAGATTTTAACAGAGCCTGCTCCTTTTTTGCAGGTGAAGAAAATCTAACTGTTGTATGCTCCTTTTCTGTTATAATAATTGGGCAAATTCTCAAACTTGCACCTGTGGTTTTTTTTTTTTACGCCTTTTCAAGATGACGGTTAGGAACCTTGTGCCTTATAGGTTCAAATAACCACAACAAATCCCTCAAATTACATATTTCTATGCATGTGAGTCCGGAACTTCTGCCCAGGGCTAAACACGACTTCAAAATTTATTTGCCTTTTTCAAATGGGCATGAAATATGAATTGAGTAAAAGCCATGATAATATTGCAATATAGTAGTGAGGAGCATTAACTACTATATACCCAAAACTTCAAGTTCGGGATCTCTCATATATTTGGATCCATGGGTTTCCGGCCGAGATCATATAATATAACAAAATATGTGGGGAGCCTCAATTCATTCTTTGAGGTTTATCCTGATATTATCCATTTCACGGTGTATTCTTAACAACCGGAATTCACAAAATATATTTCTTTCTTGAGGTGTCGATTGTAACAGAATCGAACTTTATCAAATTCATCATTTTCTTATGCCCAAAGAAATATGTGGTGTTCCACAATTCGCAATAATACCTCAAGGGTTGTCCATTTAATTGTTGGAACTTCAGGTTCTCAATATTGCCAGATTTGAACTTCAGGCCAAAATCACATATTCTCATGGTATGGACATTTTTATAAATTCCTGTACATATTTCAGGACTTTAGTCTTTTACATAATTGTCCATGTTTTGAGGATCTCCTGGCATCTCATTTAATTACTCATCCATGAGTTTAAGGAATTGCAGGTTCCCTTTTGTATATAGTGACGGTTTACCCCAAATGGTTAATATTTATGCATACGTCACTATTCATGTATATGGTACTATTCATCAGGTCATGAATACGTATCTATTCATGCGTACAGTACATTTGCCAGTACAATTACTATTCATGTGTACGGCACTATTAACCAATACGGTACTGTTACATTATCAAGGAACTCCAAGTCCTTATTTACATGTCAAGGATCAAGGATCTTCAGATCCGATCTCTTATTTACAAATACAGTACCGGAGAGACTGCCAGCTCTCATATCATTATCATCATCAAGGATCTTTCAAGTCCTGATGTAGTTGGATGATGAGGATCAAGGAACTTCTGGTCCTGATCTCTGTATTCTGTAAAAACTCATCATATCACACAATTAATTCATAAAATAAATAGCTTGTAAATAAATTACTGGTAAATAAATTGCTGATATGGACGATAAACCCGCACCATACTTTAAATAAATGTAAATGTGCGGTAAAGTAAATTCATAAATTAAATTGCTTGTTGTATGGACGTTAATTCCGCACCATATTTTAAGTAAATGTGCGGTAAAGTAAACGTGCTGGTATGGGCACTAATTCTGCTCCATACTTTTAAATAAAAGTAGAAGCAGTTGTGTGGACGATAAACCCGCGCCACACTTTTAAATAAATACTGTTGTATGAGTAATAAACCTACACCATACAATAAATAAATTGTATGGGTAATGAACCTACACCATACAGTAAATAAAATAAATGCGGGGTTAAAAACCACCGCAAAGTGTAACCGTCCATAGAATTACTATGTATATATGTATAAATATAGAATATTACCATGGTCAGAAAAACCTCTAGCAATAATGCTTAATGCTAAAAGTTGCAGGAAGCTTTTTCACCCTATTTTTGTTTTTCGTTGGAATCTTATCAACATCATGATAAGATAATATAATATTATTATACTAATATATAAGTTTGAAAGCTAGACAAATCATGTTGGCTTTTCTTCTTTTCACCTGCAAACATTACTAGCTTTGAGATGTTAGAATGAGTATTAAATTGTGTATAGAAATAATAAAGTAATAGGAAAGATAAGGGGGGCAACTTATCCCTTCGATGTTGTTTCCTAAAACTTGAGAGCAGTCAGGGCCTCTATTACAAGAATTGCTTCCACAAACAGGTTCCTTCCCATCAGGAACAAGCCCACCCAAATACTCTTCCACGCCCCATGGTGCTAAAGGCATCAGATCCTCCGTAGAAGGTGGCATGAGCTGCTTCCATGCACCCCCAGTGTACACCCGTGGGATTCTTGCTTCAGCCACCCATATGAGTGAGATGAGCAGAGAGGCAAGGCAAGCAGAAATACTTACCACACCCATTTTTCTCTTCTGAAGTTTCCCTAGAATTAAACAGAGTGAAAGAGAAAAGGGAAAGACAGAGAGGGAGAGAAAAAGACAGTGAGGTACTGATAGGGTGTGTATGCGAGTATGAAGGTTTGGAAGCAGAGATCACCCCATGATGATGGTGGTGAGGAAGAAGAAAGAGAATAAAAGATCTGGGTTTCATCAGAGAATTCAGCTGGTATTTTGAGAGCGAATTCGTGCTGATAACGTGTTATAAAACTAAAGAAATTGAGGAGAGAATTCAGAGAGTTCAAATAGCGATAGGAATTAGGGGTGGGCATCTAAAACCGAAATACCGAAACCGTACTCTAACCGAACCGTAACATACCGATTTCATACCGTTTCATTCGGTACCGATCAATATTCGGTACCGTACCGTACCGTACCAATAGAGTATGGTATGGTAGAGGTATCAAGTATTTGGTACCGATCAATACCGTACCGTACTGAATACTATTCAGATATATAATTTTCTATTGAATATGTTGATTAGGATTTGGTTGATTTGGATATTAAATATGTTGATGGATATTGAATATGTTATATTCAATGGATATTGAATATGTTGATTAGGATTTGGATATTGATAATTGAATATGTTGAATATTTGAATTTGTAACTTAGTCATCACTTATTTTGGTAAATGAATATGTTGAATATTGAATTGGTTCATTTTTTAGTTGTGTCATTTTTGTACCGAAATGGTACCGATACCGTACCGATACCGACACGGTACGGTATGGTACGGTACCAATTTTGACAAACGATAATCCCATACCGTACCATACCGATTTAAATTTCCGGTATCAGTAGCGGTACGGGCTCAATACCGTACCATATCGTACCGTGCCCACCCCTAATAGGAATGCTCTTCTGATATTTTCATTATTTCTTTTCTTTCTTTCTATATTCTCTATCTATCTCCTTACAGAATGAGAATGAAGCCATAGTTTTTATAAACAAAACTTTGGCTAACTATTCGGTAAATAGAAAACTCGTGAAGGTGTGTGAGATTCCCTTCTAACCATGTGGGCTCCACTCAAGACTTTACAACACTTAAGAAACAAATCAAAGTTGTGATGCCATCTACAACCCATGAGATAAAAAACAAAGATTTCACTTTTAGTCTAGAAAAACTCCTCCAATTTGAGGCCATCTATCCCAAAAATCCTGAATTTTAGCCCAGCGAATCTCCCAATTCAAGAAAAATAAGGGGCTAAAATTTGAGAATGCTTGGACTGGAATTTTTTTTTGGTGGAGCCCACTAAACCATGACGCAGCCCACATGCAAGGAGAGCCCACAGTAGAGGTGTCAAACGGGACGGGCCGGCCCAGCACGGCACAAGCCCAGCCCGTTTAAATGAGGCACGGCACGACACGAGCACGAATATTAATGGGCCGTGCTCGGCACGGCACGAAAATTTGGGCCGGGCCAAGATCAAGAAATAGGTCCAATGGACTGGGCTGGCCCATGGCCTGATATGGGCCGGGCTTGGCCCGAGCCCGCTTCAAGCACGGCACAAGCCCAAGCACGGCCCATTTAGCATTTTTTTTTTCTTCTCAAAAAGTCAAAATGCAATAATTTGATATCTAATGTCATTGTTTATATGTTTTTTTTTAAAAAAAATTCATAAACATATATTTGATGTCTTTCATTTTAGGGAAATTACTTGGGTCCTTAGTTAATTAAACATATCAACTACAAATTAATTAAACAACATTGGACTTGATATCTAATCAATACATATGACATATACGCTTCTCCTATAATCAAAGCAAAACATTTCTTCACATATAAAATAATAAGTTGTTTAAATATAAAAAGATCAAGTGGACTTTGTGGAGTTGGACATTTTTTGCCCTCCGCCCCTTCATATTGTTTGGATGTTTGATTGATTAATATTTTCAAATAGTTCATAATTTCTTGTCTCTAATTATATTTTTAATGTTTATAATTTTAATTATCTAGTGGGAAAAAAAAATCAAGTGAAAAAAATTCAAATTAAATGGGTTGGTTCTTGGGCCCGAGTATGGCACGAGCACGAGCACGAGCACAGGCACGGCACGAGCCCGGCCTAGCCCGTTTGAATATGGACATGGGCTTTGGGCCGGGCCGGGATCAATGATTTTATTAAATGGGCCGGCACGGCACGCCCCGATAAATTAAATGGACTGGCTCGGCACGGCACGAAAATGTTAAAAGCACGAGTTTAAATGGGACGGGCCGGCCCGGCACGGCCCGTTTGACACCTCTAGCCCACAGTTGTGCTGCAGATGCTGTTGTGCCAAGTGTCATGCACTGGTGTCACATCGTTTTTTTTAAAATTCCAACAGTAACCCAAATCAACGATCCAAATTAAATTCAAGCTATTTTAATGGTAAAACAAAAAATCTACCGGCTGACTTTTAAATCTAACAATAATAATATTTTAAATTAATCTAAATCATATCCAACGTCAAAACTCACTTCAAGTGTTATAAATACCCACCTATTTATCAAATAAAATTATATTCATAGAATTTCAATTTTTTTAGGTTGATTTGTTCAAAAAAAATTAAATTATGAAGTTATTTAAAAATATTAAATGAAGAAAATTTATCCATAATTTTTTTTAAAAAATACTTAAACCATTCTTAAACAATTTAATAAAGTTGCAGACTTAAAATTTGAGTCTTATGGGTTGAGGGAATAAATGGTTTGAGTCCGGGTAAAACCCAAATAGTTACTTTTTGAATAGAGAAATTTTGGTTTTACAACTAAATGGGTTTGAGAAGGCTTGAGTAGAGACCAGCTGAGAGGGAAATGCAGCCGACGTGATGCATATGACTTGAGTGGAGCCCATACAATTTTTTTGTCAAAAAAATAATAATTTGTAGGCGTTGGGCTCCACTCAAGTCAGCGCATCACGTGGGCAGCATTTCCCTCTCATAGCGCCTACAATTGTTGGGCACTCCAGTGGAAATTCGTGGGACGCGTGGCAGCTCCCTATAAAGGAGTCGTTGAGATCAAACAACTCCTTTTGAATAAAGATTTTTTTTTGGACTTCATATCAGAATGTTGAGAAATAGGCTTGGGGTTGCAATTTGTCCCTCTTCCTTAGTGAAACATGAACCTGTGAAAATAGCTTCTGCCTCCCTAAACCCTAGCTTTTGCCTCCCTTAAGAAACAATCAAAGGTTATGTTTTATCTCATTTTCTTCCTTGCCCAATATAGATTCTTTTCTATACCTCAAATGTTATGTAATTTCAGGAGTTGGGTGTTGTCTGGGTTGAGTGTGATGGTTTTTGGGGTGGGGGAGGTTGGGATGGGGTTTGGGAAAGATGAGATGGGTCGGTGTTTTCTGGGTTTGGTTTGATGGTTATTGTTTTTGTTTTTTTTTACTTTTAAAAATATATTTGGTTTTAATATGTTTAATTAATTTTAAAATAAATAATCTTTTTATTAATTTTTTCCACATCAGCAAAAAAAGCCACACGAGAAGGCTACATCATCATTTAACAGATTGACTAATGGTACGATGAGAAAGCAACATAATTGATAAACTAACATAATTGATGAGGAATGCAAACAAAAGAATTACTTAATGGTACGACGAGAAAGCAGACCTCTGAATGACCTAAAAAAGGGTCATCAATCTCTTCAGCACCTCACATCCAGTAGCTGAAATTTAATTTGGGTGTTCATGCAACCTTTCTCTTACTATGGAACTTGATGGTTCGCTTAATTAAAACAAGCAATGAATATAGCTTCTTACAGAATTCACTGAACTGGAATAGAACCATTCGGACAACGTTTGTACTGGTTTTAATTTGGCAGCGTTTAGTAGACCGCAGGGGAAAATAACACATGTACAATATGTGACTTGATTTAACGGAAATTTTAACAGAATTAAGCTAAGTGGTAAATTGTAATATTTTATATAATTTATGTGATTAATAATAAAAATTAGAAGTACAGTAGTAATCATGCTGCACTGCCTAAAAAGAAAGTTCAGTTGGCATTCATTCACATGCCTAAAAGTTCGCCTTAAAAACTGCAAGATGTACAATTTTATCGAGAATTCCGTAATAAACAAAAGGGCCCAGAATGTCGTACGAAGCTCTTGTTGGACAGCCGTCGCAGTAAACTGGGGGGAAATGTTCCCTACCGTCGCTGACTGAGTCACTCTCTCCAGAAACCATCAACTCAAAACCGCGAGAAGGTTTTCACTTTACTGTCAGGCGATCACAGACGCTAAGTACGACAACGAAACACTAATTATTCCAGAATTTATTAATTTATTTGAAAATTATCTGCCTCATCACTCTCTGTTCCTGTTCGACTTCGATCCGAAACCAGAAACCCAGTTCTCGAATTTGGTTTTCTGTGACTTGGGTTTTGTTTTTTTTGGATCGTCCAGATGAGATTTCGAATTGGGCTGGGGTTCTTGGTGCTCCTCTCGCTTTGTTTCACAGTGAAATCCCAGTGCATCAGAAGCTGCGATTTGGCTTTAGCTTCTTACTTCGTATGGCCGGGCAGCAATCTCTCATTCATCGCCCGGGTTATGGAGACGAGCGGTTTGACCATCGCTAGCTACAACAAAGACGTGGTGCCCAACCGAGAGAGTGTTCAAGTTGGTAGGGTCAATATTCCTTTCTCATGTGAATGTGTAAATGGTAACTTTCTTGGGTATATGTTCGAGTACGATGTCAATTCAGGGGACACGTACCACACGGTTGCGGAGATTTACTTTTCAAATTTGACGACGGTTGAGGCCATGGAATGGTTCAATAGCTATTCTCCAACTAATATACCCGATTACCAATTATTAAACGTGTCTGTGAATTGTTCATGTGGGAATAGCGCGGTTTCTGAGGACTATGGTCTGTTTATCACGTACCCACTTCGGCCGGGGGAGACTTTGGCTTCGATTGCGCAGAATGTGCAGCTGGATGAGACTTTGTTGCAGAGGTATAACCCTGGTGTGAATTTTAGCCAAGGGAGTGGTTTCGTGTATATTCCTGGCAAAGGTACGAGTTTTTGTTCTTGATTTGAAAGGTTCTTGCTTGTGTTTTGAACTGTAGAGTTTTGATTCAGACATTTGAATAGACGTTTTAGGAATGCATGTGTTTGAATTTTATTACTAAATTAAGATGCCTTGACTCATATTTCAAATGTTCATGAGTACAGCACTAAAACCACAAACCTGTCACCAGACACCCATGACCCACCCCACTCACGGCAATCCCTTCCCTCCTTTAGGTTGATGCCATCAGAAGGAAAGGTTGCGTACAATTGATTAGAAAGGTCTCCTTTAGGGAGTGATAGCCAGAAATTTAGGAAAAAGGAAAATGTCAATTGCCAGACCGAAATCCAACAGGAAAAAATTTGGGGTGGACTTAAGAAATATAGTGTGATTTTTACAGAGTTTTTCAGGTTACCGGTACAAACCAGATAGTTTCTTTGTTTCCCTCTGTGAATAATGTTTGGTAAAGTGCTAGTTGGTATAATGCCTTCCTTTGGCTATGGACCAGGTGGGCATCTTGGCTGATGTATTGAACTGGTCAAGATTACAATAAAACAATAACTGTCTTGTTCTAAGATAGTCATTAATGATTAATATTAATGACAAGGTTTTTAGCTTAATTATCATCCTCTTTGTATCATTAATCCATTATCCATGATTCATTGATGCATGTGTCAAAATGCTAGTGAAAACATTGAGTTTTTTCAGGGTGGCCCGTGGCCCAAATGGTAATAAATACATTGTCACGAATAGTTAGTTGCATTACTCCAATTTCAATATAGTTTTGTAGAGGGCTAAAATATCAACTTCCCTCACATAAGGTCTTGTTTCTTTTTTATCTTGCAGATCCAAATGGAAGCTATCGGCCTCTGAAGTCAAGGTAGCTTCAACACCTCAACATGTTAACTGAAAATTGTTAATATTTCTGACTTTGATCTTTCTATCCATTTTGCAGCTCAAAAGGTATGGTCTTCTCCAAAAATTGGTTTCATGTTCATATGCCAACGTGCGAGGGTTTGGTCAGAAATCTCAATGCTACTTGGAGCTCATATTTTTCTTTTGTATAAGTAGGACTAGCAGGCGGAGTCATTGCTGGCATAATTGTGGCAGCAATTGCTGGAGTTCTGTTGTTGGCTGGTGTTGCATGTTTTGGATTTTACCGAAAGAACTGGCGTTGTATGTTACCTACTCCTCTCCTTGTATATTTTATCAAGATATTTGTGAATGGAAGTGTCCTTCAAAGATCTTTTTGGCGTCATCAAGTATCATTTTTAACTTTGACTCTTTGCAGAAACACCAGTTAGAGTTGCATTCATTTAGTCTTGTTAGTGGTTCATTTTTTGTTGAACAAATCGGAAACTTTTCTTTGTCTAATATCAATACCACTGACCTATATCTACTAAGTATTGTGCAAATTTGCTCTTGGAACTGAAAATTCATTTTATTTTACTAGTTGCTGCCCTCATACGCTCCATGGTTTTGGCACCAAATGGATATTGGACATGACTTGATTGATTTTTTCTTTTTGGGATTATCACAGATAAGCCTGAAGAATCAAATGGTGCTGCTCGTGTCCTAACAGGCATTAAAGTGCACAAATCAGTGGAGTACTCATATGAAGAACTTGCCAGGGCTACTGATAACTTCAGTCTGGCTAATAAGATTGGACAAGGAGGTTTCGGAGCTGTTTACTATGCAGAGCTGAGAGGCGAGGTTTGTTTCCTTTAATATTTTCGAGTATCATACGTGGATTGTAAAAGAAAATTTTCTCAAGTTGGATGGTGTTTTTCGCATTTAGTTGGATGGAAATGGACAAAGGATAGAGGGAAGGGAAGGGAAGGGAAACCTTTATTTATTTTTTGCCCAAATAAAACATTTCCGTCTGCAATGAATTTTCTAGTCCAAGGCAATTTTTTAGTCATCCGCTCATCAAGCCAATCCCGCAAGTCAACCATCGACTGAATCTGCTGCTACATGATTGTTGCCTATTCAATCCCTATAATCCATCATGTAATTTTATTTGACAGCAATATGTATATTTACATTCCCTTTTTGGTACCCATGTAATCAGTCAGACTTGTATATATTGACAGCAATATACATAAAACCATTGTGCAATTCTTCAATTCCTCTCTCTTCGCTTACTTTTCTAAATTATCATCTGTAGACCATGTTTTGTTTATGTCGCAATTTTTTATTTCACTCTCTTTGCAGAAAGCTGCAATCAAGAAGATGGATACGCAAGCATCAAAAGAATTTCTTGCCGAATTAAATGTTTTAACTCGTGTACATCATTCTAATCTGGTAATGACCTTATCTTTCCAAAAAATGACAATGTACATGAATCTTGAAAAATAATTACGAAGTAATTGGTGTTTCCTTTTCATTAGCAATTTTAATCCGCATATTTGCTTAACATATTTTTGAAAGAATTGCTGGAATTAACTTGAAGAAATTTTGTATGTCTATTTTTTATATATTTTAAAAAGAATCTCCTTTAATCTTTTTATCTCCAATCTCCCAATATAAGTTGAATTCCACATCACATCATAACAACTTAAGTTTTTGGGACTAGTGGTTGAGACTAGGTAAACCAACAAACTCTTATCTGGTTGCAAGTATGGCCTAGTGGCTCAGGAATCAGAGGTTAAGTATGTGATCAGAGATGTAAGTACTGGAAAGATAGCTGAACTAGGCAAAAGGATCTTATGAGATAAGTGCTGTAGTATATAAATGCTGCAATGCTATGTGTTTTGTTAATTATACCTAACTCAAATTTTGCATATACTAGTACTACAGTACTTGTAGCTGTTGCATAACGGATCTCTAAGACATGTGATTTTTCTCTAATCTTCTAGACAATTAATGTAGGTGCGCTTGATTGGTTATTGCGTTGAGGGCTCTCTTTTCCTAGTCTATGAATACGTTGAGAATGGAAACTTAAGCCAACATCTGCGTGGTTCAGGTTAGGCTGTGCATGATGGGGATTTAAGTGCTTCTTAGTGCTTCTGTATGCAGGAGAATGGTAATAATACCGTTTAATTTTTTTCCAGGGAGAGACCCACTACCGTGGTCTAATAGAGTGCAGATTGCCCTAGATTCAGCAAGAGGTCTTGAATACATTCATGAGCATACTGTTCCTGTTTATATCCACCGGGATATAAAATCAGCCAATATATTGATAGACAAGAATTTCCATGCCAAGGTTACTTTAGTGCCTCTATTTCCATTACGAACTTTTCAAAGCTTGTTCACATTGTTGCAATGAGATTTCCTCTTTTATTTCAGGTTGCAGATTTTGGATTAGCTAAACTGATTGAGGTTGGAAGTACATCACTCCCCACACATCTTGTGGGAACATTTGGATACATGCCGCCAGAGTAAGATATTTTTCTATTTTTCTGTTACATTATTTGCTACATCTCTAGCAAATTTTTAGCAAGAACAGATTGCCTTTGTTGCAATTTGGGGGAACCAAATCTGCTGGAAGGAGCCATTCTGATTCTTTTTCCTGCCATCATCCCCTGACCTGTAAGCCGATGGCTGAAGGGGCCTAAATATTGTGCACTTTTTTAGTAGACATATCTAAATTCAGATAAATATCCAGAGTGATATTCTGGGACTGAGTTCTACTTTGTCGATAGTCATTAGAGGTCTTTAGTTTGCCCCTGCTAGCTTTTGTCAGAGATAGGTCTTTAGGTGCTGCTATATTTATTTATATCTGGGTTTCCTGCTGGAATAGTAGGAAGGGTTCTGTTCTTCCTGCCCAATTCGTTTCCCTTACAAGTGGGTATTTTGATGTGTTTCGTATTCGATGTTATGCGGTAAGCTCATGCAGTAAACTCCTCTTAAGAGGAGCGAAAAGGAAAACTTAAGTTCTGCTATAGTCTGTGTAAATGTGGGTTTAACTCCTAACATGCTTGCGTACAGATATGCTCAATGTGGCGAAGTTTC
Source organism: Prunus avium (assembly GCF_965620075.1). Classification (NCBI taxonomy): domain Eukaryota; kingdom Viridiplantae; phylum Streptophyta; class Magnoliopsida; order Rosales; family Rosaceae; genus Prunus; species Prunus avium. Next base: position 33,771,797 of record NC_142286.1, read on the forward strand.
TCCGAAAGTAGATGTTTATGCTTTCGGAGTTGTCATTTACGAATTGATCTCTGCCAAGCAAGCTGTTGTAAGGGCAGATAGTTCTGACTCTGAATCAAGAGGCCTTGTTGGTTTGGTTAGTTTTCTTGCCATCTCTTTAGCTCTTTTCAAGTTTATGTTGGGTTTCTATCTGGCAATGCACGAAAGCACATTAGCATACTTTTATTGTAATTTTTCTTTTTACAGTTCGAGGAGGTCCTTAATCAACCTGATCCTAAAGAAGACCTCTGGAAATTGGTTGACCCTGGTCTTGGAGACAACTATCCACTTGACTCAGTTCGCGAGGTGAAATAATTTCTCAGAAGAACAAAACATTATAATTTATCTCTACATATTGGTGTAAAAATAGTTATGGTGATTTTCTGGTGCAGATGGCTCAACTTGCCAAAGCATGTACGCGTGAGAACAAAGAACTGCGTCCAAGTATGCAATCTATTGTGGTCACCTTGATGACGCTCTCATCCTCAACTGAGGATTGGGATGTTGGATCCTTGAATGAAAATCAAGCGCTCTCATCCTCAACTGAGGATTTGGATGTTGGATCCTTCTGTGAAAGAGAGAGTCAAGCGTCAAGCGTCCATCTGATGTCGGGAAGTTAGAATCTACAAGTGCAATGTTGTGTTTAGCATTAGGAAGTTTCTTTTGTTTGAACATACTCAATATGAGATATTGATATAGGATATGGGTGAATTGTAGATTTAGGTAGATTAGCAGAAGCAAAAACAATGAAAAAACAGAAAATAGATGGATAAAGATGCCTTGGCTTCACACCAAAATTCCAATCACTGGAAAATAAACTTTAACTCAATAACTCAACTCTCATATCTGTCAAACCAAAAAAAAAACCTCTATCTTCATGAATCATAATGAATTACATGGGAGGGGTATTTAAAGCAAACTAAATAGTGTGCGTGAGAAACCCCTTCCCCCCTTCCTAGTATCATTTGTATTTATAAAAACAGTAACCTTAAAAACTGCAAGATCCGTAATTGTACGACAATGTTTTGTGAGAATTCTTTAATAAATGACAAGGACGAGAATGTCGTAGGGAGCTCTTAGTGAGAATTATAGACACTTTATATAAAAACTGAACAGCATCGGACTGTGTGTAAGAAAAAATGAAATTTATAATTACGAACTACAATTGTCAATAATGAGTTTTTATATTTTGAAAACATCGCATTATAGTTTCATTATCAATACAAGCAAACAAATCATTCTCAATATAAACAAGTAAGCTATCACTCAATCATTCATCCTCCATTCGATTGCAAAGTGAACTTTTCATAATATTCATGGCAGAAAATACTTTCTCCACCGAAGCAGTTGCAACAAGTAAAGTTAAGGCTAATGTCACAAGCAAATAGACATAATTAAATGTTCTATACAACCTTTTCTTCACCATTTTTCTTGCAAGACTACAAATCTTTTGCAATTGAGAAAAATTGTTCCTCGTCCGCATATGATGAATATACATATCAAGTTCATCTTCAAGTGCCAAGAGTTCTCGGGTAGAAGATTCAGCAAAACATAGTAGCTTTTGTGGAAATGTGCAATCCTTAGGCTGACAGGGTTCACACATTTCAACAAAGAATTGCAAGTTACAAATTGCATGTTATTCAATAAAGAAGTTGCAAATTGCATATTATTTCAGGAGGGATCACACATTTGAAATGACTCTCAAAGATTATATACTTTTATGTAGTTAACCTCTTCCTTATGTATATAATCTGAGCCAAAACGACATCTGTTTAAACAAAAAAGGAAAGCTTTAGTGGAACGACGCCACTGCGTGGCACGGACACATGTTTGTGGCCTTCAAACTCAACAATACGTGATTAGGGTTTTGGTTGCATAAGCACAGAACAAAAAGAATTTCTTGACCAAAAAAAGGACAAAAATAGGAAGAACAAAAGGAAATGTAGTGTTTATATGTTATTTTAATTTAGCACTGAGAAAATATGGAAAAAGTCGAGATGTTGTTGTGTAATAAGGTTGGGTATGACATCAAATCCAAGAGACTATAAAGGCATCTTTTACTAATTTTGTCTCAAAGTCAAAATCACTTGAGTGACTTTGCTTTCTTCCACCACCTTCTGTTGTCTGAAGTTTTTTTTCAAAATATAGCTCCGGTTGAGAGGGCCTGCTATTAGTAGTCAACCATTTTACAAATCCTCTGCTGCAGGTTTAGGACACTTGCTGGATCCAGGAAATTTTTCGTTTCATAAAAATGGTGAGAAAGGGTAAAACATTTATTTCCCATATATAAAACAAGGTCAATCTTATTTTCATATAATGGCAGACACTACTAGCCACTGCATTACCAACATCTATTTCATAGTTTCCCAATGGGTGCCAGCATATCTAAAGTGAAAGAATAATTTTCCGAGCTGCGGCTACATGAATACTCTATTATGATATCATATTAAAATGTGAGCTTCTATTATTCGATATGAGATATTCTCAACACGCTATATTCGGTTGTATTTCCTTATGCTATATATATATTCGGTTATAGTATTGATCCAACCCAGTGCATCATAACTTATCGATTATATATATTCAATAATTTATCTACGAACAGTTTGCATGGAAATAATGAGTCAAATGCAAGTTTCATTGAGAAAGTAACATACAGACAGACAAAAGAAGAAAGAAGAAATCTCATTGAGGCACACTTTGGTGGTAAAAAATCCACCAAATTTTCAAACTCACTATTGGGTCCGAGATTCCGAGCCCATGTTGCTTTTCGGATCCGGGCCCATAAGCAGTCCCTTTGGACCGTAAAAAGTGACAATTTTCTATAACTAACAACCATAACAAATGAGCAGCCTGTTCGGCCTATTTGACTTGATTGAAATTCTAATTTTCTTTTCGTTGTCAATTTAACGGTATGGGTTAACGGTCAACGGTCGACGTGGACGCCGGTCTTGGAAAGGCTATTTGCGTTTGGCTCACTTGAGCCGAGTCGAGGCGAGCCAAATTGGACTATTCTGCTGCTGTACAACTAGTTCAACTACAAACATCACATCATCCGCCAATTGTCCCGCTGTATTCGCTTATGAAAATATTTCCCTCGTTATTATGTAAGTTGGAACTTTTATATTTCTGTTAATAGCAGTGTGATAAACTGTAATTTTCAACGCTTTTTGAAAAACTCTTGAACACTTTTTAAGTAATATTCTCTTTGTTTATGTACTGTAATACTTATGTGCATGGTAAATACCAAATTTGTTACTTAAAGTTTGGTAGCAAATGAACAAATTGTGCAGGCGGAGTTGATTGGTAGGCTGGACCCTATCTGGTATACCTGTCTCATGACTTGGCTGCGGGTCTAGTTTGTCCACAAATTATTATTATGTTTGAAGCCTAATCTTCACTGGTGGGCTCCAAAAATTGACCTCCAGCCACAAAGCGCCTCTCAAGTTTGACAATACGGCATAAACTCCACAATTTTTAAACCTGTTTTCAACCCAAAATCCCAACAAATTAGGTGCTCAAAACTTTAACCAAAGGTCACTCTTAGGGCCCATTTCAGTATTTGAGTTGCATACGCAATTTAACTATGTATATTTAAATACAATTTGTGGCTGAAAGTTGTATAATGTAGTTATTTTAAGGTGCTGTTAAACGAATCTTAAAATTAACTGAGTACATCATACTACTAAACTATTGATTGAATTATTATTTTATTCTAATATAAAATGATCAAAAATGATATATTGAATTTTGAAACAAATGTAATTTTAATAAATACACCCCACTCACCATATTGAACCCTAATCAAACCTCAGCAAAAATTCTTACTTTCAAAAACCTTAGTATTAACTCCAACAATTTGTTTCATCGTTATTTAGTAATTCATTGATGCAAACAAGTCTCATGGATGCTTCGGACGTGTTGAGAGAGTCATCAAAAGAGGTATTAACTTTGTTGAATAGATTGATAATTTTGAATATTCCTTGGCATCTCAGATTAACTAACTGTTTCTTTTTGGGAAAGACTTCATCTTTTTCAATAGTGAAAAGGGTTGATCTGACTAAATCTGATTAGTTTAGTTAGAGGTGGGTCAAATTTGGAAAATAAATTGTTTGCCCTTATAGAATCTGTAGACAGTTTTAAAATAAAAAAATAAAAAAATCCATTTGTACAATTTTTGTTGGTCATATTGAATAAGTCAGAAGTTTTGATCTTTGAAATTATGTTCTGTATTTATCTGGTTTCTAACAAGTCACTGGTTTATGCTAAAGGTTAAACTTGGGGACAGACTGAGGTATTTCAAAGCTCGTGTTGATAAGAATGCTGAACTTGATCTTAACATAGCTGGATTGAGGGAAAAAATTGTGACGAGGAAGTGTTTTACCCAACAACTTTTATATTGAACTCTTAAATGAGTTTGGTGTTGTGTGATAGAGTGTATTAGGGTGTACCAGGAGTATTTTTGGTAATTAAATATGACGTACTTTGTTAATTTTATATTTTAATTTAAATATTAGAGTGTACTCAGATATAGAGTGTACACAAGTAGCTTTGAGTTCAAATTATTAAGAGCATTTATCCTGTATCCGATATCTTAGATTCGATTTCCCCCTCCCCAATATCAATTGTATTAAAAAAACGAAAAACCGTTATAACCCACAAAATTACCTTATTATAAGAGGAAGAGACAGTACACACGTATAAATAAGAATCCAATTAATCAATAGTTTAAATTCATAAATTCACAACTTACCATCTACGCACTTTTTTTGACGAGTGAGTGAATGTTTTATATAGTAAAGGGAAAAACATGGCTGGTTTTTGAAATCTAATAATATAAAAAGTTAACCTTAAAATGAAAACTGCAAGATCTAGAATTGTGCGACAATGTTATTGAGGATTCTTTAGTAAACGACAAGGCCCAGAATGTCGTAGGAAGCTCTTATTGGACCGCCGTCGCAGTAAAATCGGTGGAGAATGTTCCCTCCCTACTTTCGCTGACTGAGTCACTCTCTCTAGAAACAGTCAACTCAAAACCGCGGGAAGGTTTTATTTTTACTGTTAGGCGGTCACAGACGCTAAGTACGACAACGAAACACTAATTATTCCACAATTGATTAATTTATTTACAAAAATATCTGCTTAATCATTCCCAGCAGCTAATTCAATCAAAAGTACAAAAAACCCAGCAAGGCATAATCACAGACGCAGAAAAATAATCGAAGTATCAGTCAACGGTCCAAAACCCCCCCAAAGCATTCATCTTTCTCTCTGTTCCTGTTTAATTTCGATCTGAAACCAGAAACCCAGTTCTCGAATTTGGTTTTCTGTGACTTGGGTTTTGATTTCTGGATCGACCAGATGAGATTTCGAATTGGGTTGGGGTTCTTGGTGCTCCTCTCGCTTTGTTTCACAGTGAAATCCCAGTGCAGCAGAAGCTGCGGTTTGGCTTTAGCTAAGTACTACGTATGGTCGGGCTCCAATCTCACATTAATCAGTCATTTAATGGAGACGGACGAAGACACAGTTGTTAGCTACAACAAAGGCACGGTGCCCAACAAAGACAGTGTTATAGCTGATACAAAGATCAATATTCCTTTCAAATGTGAATGCGTAAATGGAAAATTTCTTGGCCATATGTTCGAGTACGATGTCAATTCCGGGGACACGTACGACAAGGTTGCGCAGACTTACTATGCGAATCTGACGACGGTGGAGGCCTTGACATGGTTCAATAGCTATATTCCAACTAATATACCCAATAATGCCAAATTAAATGTGTCTGTGAATTGTTCATGTGGGAATACAGCGGTTTCTAAGGACTATGGTCTGTTTATCACGTACCCACTTCGGCCAGGGGACACTTTGGCTTCGATTGCGCAGGCTGAGCAGCTGAATCAGACTTTGCTGCAGAGGTATAACACTGGTGTGAATTTTAGCCAAGGGAGTGGTTTCGTGTATATTCCGGGCAAAGGTACGAGTTTTTGTTCTTGATGAGAAAGGTTTTTGTGTTTTGATGCAGACACGTGATGAAGCATGGATACGCCAATTTAGTGGCGTATCCCGTATCGGATACTTGTTTGGATCCGATACACTTCGGATACGGTCCGATACGCATCGGATACGGTCCGATACGCATCGGATACGTATCGCAGTCAACGTATACGTTAGTTGACTAACGGATACGTGTATCCGACATTCCAGACACGAGTATCTGACTTTTCGGATACGTTCCTCCGGGCGAAGTTTGCCGTTGAGGGGCTGTTGAGGAGCCCCTGGGCGCTGCGTGTGATTAGGGGGAGAGAGAGAGAGAGCGGCGCGAGGAAGAAGAAGATGTCGACTGACCTAATTTTTGTTATCTCAAGTGACGACGTCGTTTGCTAAAACAGGATTTGTAATATATATTTTTTTACATAGATCTGTTTATGGGTTTGGGTCTTAAGCATTAGTATTAAAATGGGCTTTGGGTAATGATATGTTTGGGTGAAAAAAGCTATACATAGATCTGTTTAATAACCGTATCCACGACATATCGTATCCTAGTTTTTGGAAATTTATCGTATCCCCGTGTCATGTCGTATCATATCGCTGTATCTGTATCCATGTCCGTACTGCTTACGTGAAGTATCTAACTGAATTTCCAGAGTTGTTAAAATGAAAGGCATTTGGTTGTTTAAAAATTGAATATCGTGTTGTATAATTTGGTAGAAGCTTTAGGAATGCGTGTGTTTGAATTTTATTACTAAATTAGGATGCCTTGATTCATATTGCAATGTTAATGAGTGCAGTAGAATGATGCCATCAGAAGGAAAGGTTGCATACAATTGAATTGATTAGAAGAGTCTCCTTTATTGAAATCCAACAGGAAAAAATTTGGGGTGGACTTAAGAAAGAGAGTGTGATTTTTACTGAGTTTTTAAGGTTACCGGTACAGACCAGATAGTCAGTTCTTTGTAATGTCAAAGAAACATCTTAAATTGTTATTCGTAAGTTTGTTTCCCTCTGTCAATAATGTTTGGTAAAGTGCTAGGTGGTGTAATGCCTTTCCTGTGGCTATGGACTGGGTGGGCATCTTGGCTGAGGTTTTGAACTGGTCAAGAGAACAATAAAACAATAACTGTCTTGTTGTAAGATAGTCATTAATGATAAGGTTTTTACCTTAATTATAGTCATTAATGATAAGGCTTTTAGCTTAATTATCATCCTCTTTGTATTATTAATCCATTGTCCCTGATTCATTGATGCATGTGTCAAAATGCTAGTGAAAACATTGAGTTGTTTCAGGGTGGCCCAAATGGAAATAAATACAGTGTCATGAATAGTTAATTGGATATCAAGTTTTTGGGGAACTATGAAGCATTACCTCAATTTCAATATAGTTTTGTAGAGGGATTAAATATCAAGTTCTTGTTTCTTTTTTATCTTGCAGATGAAAACGGAAGCTATCGGTCTCTGAAGTCAAGGTAGCTTCAACTACCTCAACATGTTAATTGAATTATTATTACATCTTGTTTTCCTCTCTGTCTTCCGAAAATTGTTAAGATTTCTGAGTTTTATTTCTTTCTGTCCATTTTGCAGCCCAGGTGTTATGACCTTCTCCAAAAATTGGTTTCATGTTCATATGCAAATGTGAGAGGGTTTGGTTAGATACTCAATGCTACCTGGATCTCATATTTTTCTTTTGTATAAGCAGGACTAGCAGGTGTAGCCATTGCTGGCATAAGTGTGGCAGTAATTGCTGGAGTGCTGATATTGGGTGGTGGTGCATATTTTGGATATAAACGAAAGAACAAGGTGGATGCAAAATTGCTCTTAGCAACATCTGATGATCAGTCTTCTCAGAATGGGCGTTGTATGTTACCTACTCCTCTCCTTGTACCTTAATTTGTAGATACTTGTGAATGGAAGAGTTCTTCAAATATCTTTTTGGATTGATCAAGTATCTTTTAACTCTGACTCTTTGCGGAAACACCAGTTAGAGTAGCTGACTAAGGCCCATAATTTATGATGTCATCCTTCTCATTTAGCATTCATTTAGTCTTGTTAGTGGTTCATTTTTGTTGAACAAACTGGAAACTTTTCTTTGTCTAGCATCATTTTTTTGCACGTAATTGCAAATAACTTATTTTATTTTACTAGTTCTTGCCCTTATACACTCCATGGTTTTGGCACCAAATGGATATTTGACATGACTTAATTGATTTTTTCTTCTTGGTCTAGCCCTTGGGATTACTACAGATAAGCCTGAAGAATTAAATGGTGCTGGTCGAGGCCCAACAGGCATTTCCGTGGACAAATCAGTGGAGTTCTCATACGAAGAACTTTCCAGGGCTACTGATAACTTCAGTCTGGCTAATAAGATTGGACAAGGAGGTTTCGGAGCTGTTTACTATGCAGAGCTGAGAGGCGAGGTTTGTTTCCTTTAATATTCTCAAGTATCATAGCGGACTGTAAAAGAAAATTTTCTCAAGTTTCATGGTGTTTTTATCCTTTAGTTGGATGGAAATCTTATGGGGACTAGGACTATTATGTAATTCTTTTAGGTTGAAGAAAGTGAAAGTTTTGATATATAATCAAATAATTAGCATGTTTTTGAGAGCTACTTCATAAAAGACATAGCTGAATACATAAAACTACTTTCCCGTGACTATAATCTACTTTGCTCTGAATTTTCTAGTCGAAGGGAATTGAACACGTAAGTTGGAAGAGAGATTTATCAAATGAGTGAAAACTAGCTCAGAGTGTCAGACAATGTATTTTCATTTGCTTAGATTAAAGATGAAAGTGTTTCCATTTACAACATTCCTACTCCAATTTCCTGATCCTGGGAGTTGTGAAACTGTGCCTTAATGCACATTAGCATCTATTCTACTTTGCTAATTCGCTAGTACTATTTATGAGCTAATGTGTGAGCATTAGCATCTCTAGACCATGTTTTGTTTATGCTGTAATTGTTTATTTCTTCTCCTAGAAGTCCAACCCCCATAACTCTCTCTTTGCAGAAAGCTGCAATCAAGAAGATGGATATGCAAGCATCAAAAGAATTTCTTGCCGAATTAAATGTTTTGACTCGTGTACATCATTTGAATCTGGTAATGAACTTATCTTTCCAAACAATGACAATGTACGTGGATCTTGCAGAAGAATTATGAAGTAATTGATGCTTTCTTTTCACTTAGCAATTTTAATCCACATATTTGCTTAGCATATTTTTTACTAGAAGAGCTTTTGTATGTGTCTATTTTTTGATACATTTTGAAAAGAATCTCCTTGAATCCTTTTATTTCCAATCTCCCAATATAAATTGGATTCCACATCACATCGTAACAACTTCAAGTTTTTGGGACTAGTGGTTCAGACTAGGTAAACCAACAAACTCTTATCAGGTTGCAAGTATGGCCTAGTAGCTCAGAAATCAGAGGTTAAGTATGTGATCAGAGAAATTTATTTTATGTAAGTACTGGAAAGACAGCTGGACTAAGAAAAAGGATGTTATAAGATAAGTGTGTTAGTATATAAATGCGGCAATGCAATGTGTTTTGTTACTTATACTTAACTCTGATTTTGCATTTATAGAAATACTATTATGAATAAATTTAATGTTCTCTGAGAAGAATTTTTACGAGTTAGTTGTCCATTTAATCTAGTTGTGAGGTTATACTAGTACTACAGTACTTGTAGCCGTTGCATAACGGATCTCTAAGACGTGTGATTATCTCTAATCTTCTAGACAATAAATGCAGGTGCGCTTGATTGGTTATTGCGTTGAGGGCTCTCTTTTCCTAGTCTATGAATACATTGAGAATGGAAACTTAAGCCAACATCTACGTGGTTCAGGTTAGGCTGTGCATGATGGGGATTTAAGTGCTTCTTAGTGCTTCTGTATGCAGGAGAATGGTAATAATACCGTTTAATTTTTTTCCAGGGAGGGACCCGCTACCGTGGTCTAATAGAGTGCAGATTGCCCTAGATTCAGCAAGAGGTCTTGAATACATTCATGAGCATACTGTTCCTGTTTATATCCACCGGGATATAAAATCAGCCAATATATTGATAGACAAGAATTTCCATGCCAAGGTTACTTTAGTGCCTATATTTCCACTATGAACTTTTGAGAGCTTGTTCACATTGTTGCAATGAAATTTCTCTTTTATTGCAGGTTGCAGATTTTGGATTAACTAAACTGACTGAGGTTGGAAGTATATCACTCCCCACACGTCTTGTGGGAACATTTGGATACATGCCGCCGGAGTAAGATATTTTTTCTATGTTCTTTTAACTCTTTATCTGCTACATCTCTAGCAAATTTTTAGCCAGAACAGATTGCCTTTGTTGAAATTTGGGGGGACTAAATCTGCTGGAATGACCTATCGTAAGCTGAATGAGTGGCTATTCTGATTGCCTTTTTTTTTCCTGCCATCATCCCCTGACCTGTAAGCCGATGGCTGAAGGGGCCTGAAGATTGTGCATTCTTTAGTAGACATACGTAATTCTAAAGATAAATATCTAGAGTGGCTGATTGCTACTTTGTCAAATGTCATTAGAGGTCTTTAGTTTGCTCCTCCAGCTTCTGTCAGAGATGCAAAAGGTCTTTAGGTGCTGAGATATTCATTTATATCTGGGAATATAGAATCCTGCTGGAATAGTGAGAATGGTTCTGTTCTTCCAGCCCAATTTGTTTCCCTTGAAAGTTGGTATTTTGATGTGTTTCCTATCTGATGTTGGGCTGTATGTTGATGCAATTAACTCCTTCTAAGAGGGGGGAAAAAGGCAAACTTAAGTATGCTATAGTCTCTGCAAATATGGGTTAACTCCTAATATTTTTGCGTACAGATATGCTCAGTATGGCGAAGTTTCTCCCAAAGTAGATGTTTATGCGTTTGGAGTTGTCATTTACGAATTGATCTCTGCCAAGGAAGCTGTTGTGAGGGCAGATAGTTCTGGCTCTGAATCAAGAGGCCTTGTTGGTTTGGTTAGTTTTCTTGCCATCTCTTTACTTAAATAAGCCAATCTAGCTCGTTTCAAATTTATGCTGGGTTTCTTTCTGGCATTGCACGAAAGCACATGAGCATATTTTTATTGTAATTTTACTTTTTACAGTTTGAGGAGGTTCTTAATCAACCCGATCCTAAAGAAGACCTCCGGAAATTGGTTGACCCTGGTCTTGGAGACAACTATCCACTTGACTCAGTGCGCAAGGTGAAATAATTTCTCAGAAGGGAAAAAAAACATTATAATTTATCTCTAGATATCAGTGTAAAAATGACCTATGGTGATTTTCTGGTGCAGATGGCCCAACTTGCCAAAGCATGCACGCATGAGAATAAAGACCTGCGTCCAAGTATGCGATCTATCGTGGTTGCGTTGATGACGCTCTCATCCTCAACTGAGGATTGGGATGTTGGATCTTTCTATGAAAATCAAGCTCTGGTCAATCTGATGTCGGGAAGGTAGAAATCTAGAAGTGCAATGTTGCTTGTGTTTAGGATTAGGAAGTTTCTTTTGTTGTGAACACACGGAATATGAGATATCATAGACATTGTACATGCATAAATAATTGAGCATCGTGGGAGTCTTTTGTAAATTGTATATGTCACGTAATGTATCAAATGAAGAGACAAAAGTTCCTTTGAATCTTGCCCTCGAGAAGTTGGGTTTTTAGTGCAAGTGGCAAAAGCGTGGTAGGATTGTGGAGTTTTCATCTTGTTGAAAGTATGGTAGGATTGTGAAGTTTTCATCTTGTTGAGAGTAAAAAGAAAACCATCTTATTTTTTCATATACAAATCTGTCCATTCTCATGCGAAAACATGAATTCTATAATGAAAAAGCGTAATGCTTTGCATTAATTCCAAAAAAGGAAGCGTATTATGGTGGTAATAAAACCAAAAAGAAAAACAGAGCATATGGATTTACTGGTTTTCCTTGTGAAAATGGTTTGCGTGCAAAAGAAAAATATGAAAGCCATCAGATGGTGGGAAATCTTCTACTTTTTAATTGCTGTTCTTCAGGGTTTGATTCCCTTTTCTTTTTGGGGGGTTCGAAGAAAATGTCTGTGCATCTTGAAATACTAAGCCTCTAATAATGATTTGATTGGGACTGGGGTTGGTGATTGGTTCTCTCCAATGGTAGTAGCAAACTAATCTTCAAATTATAGTTTGTTGATCTACATGGCAATTTGAAAAGGTTTATTTGCTACATCGATAATTTATGCCATAACAGACTCTTCAATTCAATTCATGCACTGTTATAGAAAAGAATGAAAAATACGAAAACATGTGTATAATGTCTATTTATTTGTGCAAGTTTTTAATGTTTTCAAGATAAGTTTTGTTTTTTCAAACTAAAATGAAATGTTTTAAAGAGTCAAAGTCAACTTACCAATCCTAAAGAGAGAGAAAGATATTACACTTTTGATTCATTGAGTTTGACAAAGGCTGTTGGAAAGACTTTTGATGATGTGACTTCCCTATTTTAATACTCCAAAGTTGTTGAATAAGCTATTGGTGATGCTCGATGCAATCATCTAGCATGCACCTCATGCAAAAATTGAGAGCAAAAATGATTGATTTTCATTTCGAAATCTTTTATTTACTAGAAGCAACATGCATAATCATGGCTTTGATTTCCGTAGAAACAGTAATGTTATTCTTTGGCTCCAAGCAACATGAATCATGATGGTCATGACTTGACTAGAGAGTCTGAAAAGTATGTGATGTCATTTCTAGATTCTTCGTTTTCTTTATTCATTCATTCTATTTCTTGAGCCACAAGACTGCACTTTGATTATTTGACCGGTGGCCATTCTAGATACCCTTTTTGTCTACTTTCACTGCTCAGACTCTTTCCCTGGTGACCAATGAATATAGTTCAGGGCCATTTTGTGTGATTTAGCCATTGAATTTCCAACTCTGCCGTGCTCTACTAGAATTGGTCAAGCTGACTTGCTGGCATGGTATCCAAAACCAGACATAAATCTAAGATCCTGAATCCCAAATCCATTTGGAGAAGAAAAGAAAAATATTCCAGCTTGGCAACTTGGCAATATACAAATTCCAGATTGTGATAATGTCATAATTCAAGGTTTGGTAACCAAAAACAATTAATGCGATTCACCTACTCCAAAAATCAAGTCTCATACACTAGGGAGGCATTATATTCGAGAAGCATGTTATCTAAGATACTACTAGTTAAAGACAACAATGATTTTCACAATTCAAGATTGTCTTCTCCCCTCCTAGCATAAATGTGGGTCTCCATGTAATGTTTTTATTTTATTTTATATACAAGCGATATTTAAGAGAACAAATGATGTTAACCGCTTCAACAACAAACTCCTTCTTTATGTAATGTTAATATATGCATAACTCATTATTGTTTGAATTAGACAAAAATAAATGTCAACTCATACGATTACACATTTATACATGGTAGGAGAAGAAAAGAATGGTGTATGTGCCGATTATATATAAATATAACTAACGTAACTAAGCACCGAAAGTTATTTCAACTTACGAGGTGACCTTAAGAAAACGAGATAACAACATCAATAGAGAAACATTTTTCCCTTGAAGAGAAATCACAACTTTTAAGATATTGGATGTACTTAAGTAATCGATATCTCCTCTGTGAGAAGATTATCCATTTTAACCAAATGTGTCAAAATTCAGTTTCCTCTTCTGCCGTCCAGCAACCGCATATCTTAATCACCAATAACCGACATATATTGCCAAAGCCGCCTATGATATTTCCTTGTTAGCTCCCAGCCTCCTAATCCTAGTATTAATATATTCCAAATCTAATTGCCAAATTATATCACATAAATAAAGGCGTGCCGACCATTTATGTATATAAACCAAGTGGTTTGCAGCAAATCTCCACGCTTCATAATCTAATCTATATATATATCTCCTCTCATGACCTGTTGTTCATGCCAACCATGGGAGCACAAGCAGAAGAATATCAAACACTTCATATGAACGAAGTCTTGTCTTCAGAGGCTGAAAAGTCAACGACGTTGACTGATGAGGAGGCTCAGCCAAATCTTGAAGAAGTGGAGAAGATCATAGGCTATAGCTTCAACAACAAGGTTTTGTTAAAAGAAGCTTTTACACATTCTTCTTTTGTGTCCATAGAGTGCTCTGCCTCTTCTTATGAGCGTTTGGAGTATGTTGGGGACGCTGTGCTCAATTTGTTGTTCAGCAGAGAACAATACAATTTGTACCCGGGCTTGCCACCGGGCAGGTTGACCCGGCTCCGGGCGGCCAATGTCGATACCGAGAAGCTTGCACGTGTGGCTATCAAACACGGGTTGCACCGCTACCTGCGGCACAAGAAACCCTTGCTTCAAGAACAAGTAAGTGATGATAGGGCAGTAAAAGCTTAAAACTCTTGGATCCTATATTTTCTATTGGACATGGATTTTGATGATAATCTATGTCAATTTTGATAAGTGCTAATGGTGCTTTTGTAGGTATCAACAAGGAAAGTTGAATTAGATAACATGTAGTTGTTGAAAATATTCGTATGGAATTTTGTTTAGTCAATTTAATTGCCGTGATTAGTATATTAATATCTTCAACGATTAGGTTTCTTGTCTTAATCTGCATTATTGGCTTATACGGCATGACTTTAAGGCATGGGAGTCTCAAAAAACCACAAGTCACAATCTTATAGTCGTTATAAATATGTTTTTGGGTTCTAGAATTTGCTAGATACTTTGAAATTTTGTGCTTGTTAATTTCATGGCTATTGCCAACCCTGCACGTTGTTTGATGTGAACCTAATTGTTTTCTTTCTAAGGAACAAAACTTCAAAATTTTGGATTTGTTATCATCAACAGTTGTGTTGAAAATTTACAGATTCGAGAATTCACCCGAGCGATTTCGCACTATCCACTGCATTCCAATGGTCTCGTAGATGCTCCAAAGAACCTTGCAGATATTGTTGAATCAACAATTGGAGCAGTTTTCATGGACTGTAACTCAATTGACACTGTGTGGGAGGTCTGCATTCTCATGTCCTCATATTTGTTTCATATGTTTGTTGTTAAACCATTCTCACTAGAATGTCTCGTCTTTTTCAAAAAACTAGGCGTTTAAGGATTTGCTGGAGCCGATAATAAATCCGGGGACGATAAAGACGCATCCTGTTACACAGATTTATGAAATATGCCAAAAGAACAATCTCAAACTTCGGTTTGTAGATTTGTGGGAGGAAAGCCAGACGGTTGAGGTTTTCATAAACAATGAGATTGTTGGAAGAGGTACTTATAGTCTTAGAAAGGAAGTTGCACATAACAGAGCAGCAAAAGATGCACTGGACAACATTTGGAAAGTTTTAGGTGAGGAAAAAGAAAATGCCCAAGACCAAGACCAAGAGGCAAATTGTCAATCTGATGAACTACCTGAAATGAAAAATCTTAATGTATAGCCTCTAACTGTCATGGACTGGATTAAATTCTGGAACTGTCTTGGATTAGCTTGGATTGGACTAAGCTGGATTAAGTACTGACCTACGTTTGGTGATGAGTCGGACTAAGAAGTTGGATTGTAAAAATAATGAAGGCCTATGTTTGGTGTTGTGTCGGACTAAAAAATAAATATTGTAATATTTAAATTTAATTAAGGATTTTGATATTTTTTTAAAAGGCTTTCTGATATCATTTTTAAAATAATAATATGTAAGCTATTTTCAAGTGTATTTTTGTTAATTTATGTTCTAAAAAAATAATTGAAACAATAATAAAATTCTATTAAAAAAAACTAAATAATAACATCATAGTAGATATAAACAATTAATAAATAAAATTTAAGCTAAAATAATTAATTAATTATAAAATAATAAAATATTTGAGAAAACCACAATTATCTTCTCTTCTTCCTCTCCCCGTCAACTCACCACCTACTATCCTCCTCAAACCCATTTGCCTACCTCCCCAAACCACAGCTCAGGCCATGCTTTCCACAAACACAACCATGCCTCTTCAACCAGATGAGATTTCGAATTGGGTTGGGGTTCTTGGTGTTCTTCTCGCTTTGTTTCACCCTAGCGCCATTCAGTGCAAGATCAGCTGGATAGCTAAATCAAGTTCTCACATTGTCCACTAGAAAAATCTTCTCAGCAATCCCACAGTTATAAGTATTGACAAAAATTATCAAATTTCATTATTATTCTATGAACCATTGTGTATGTTTTATATTTTCCCTTTGAGATTTTCTATTTAAACCCCACACTTCTCTTAGTTCACCCCATCTTTTAATTTAAATTTTCACAATTTCTAAGAAAACCCCACTATCTTCCCAAACTACCCTTAAATACACCCCAAATTGAAAAAAATAAGAAATAAAAGAGATTTTCTATTTAAACCCCATAATTTTCTTTGTTCACAGCAGAAAAAAAACACAAACAAATGGAACCCCCCAAACCCGTAATTTAATACTTTCTAAAGAAAGAGAACAACTTTACCTCTCTTCAAGTAGAGGAGTTTGTAGAACATTTTGTCTTGATCTGATCCAATTTATACTTTACCTCTGTCTTGATCCAATTTAAATAGGATGTAGAAGAGTTTGTATTTTTCTAAAACTTAATATGAAGAGTGGTGGGGTGTGTGTATAGATGTACTAGGGTTAATTATTAAGTTGGATGACATTTTTTGTCTTTTTTCACAATAATAAAACTTACAGCTTAATGATTTAAGTATTAGAGTGAACAAAGAAAAGTGCGGGGTTTAAATAGAAAATCTCTTTCCCTTTTCCTCTGTGATACATCTCCGCCTTTATTTCGATTTTTTAATCTTAAAAAATCTAAATTAGGTCTATAGAAACTCAAAAATTCTCAATCTAGCAAAAATTGAAAATTTGAACACAATGAATGAGGAATTATTCACTAGTTCAGAACTAGATTTCATATCTAACATACCTGGAACTTTAATGCAATTGAATTATTTAGTGGAGCAAAAACTGGTACTAATATCCCCAAAATCCAAAATCCAATTGAAGAACAAAAAACATAACTTCCTCACCAACCTATCACGGTTTTGGATTTTTTTTTTCTTGTTCATAGGTGTTAGATGTAACTGGTTTCTCTTTATCTCTCTCATCGCATTCATCACGTGAACTGATAAAAGAAATGGTTTGATAGGTACATCACGACTGTATTTTACAATGCGTGGAAAGCATGCAAGAATGCCAACCCAATTGTCCTTATCCTTCCTCATGAAAATTGCCAAAACATGCGGTGAAACAACTACAATGGCACACAAATTCCTCACCATATGGAAACCACGGGCACTATAGGTTGTTTTCTTGAACTTATGTACGTACCCTTGGCTTCCCTATAAATAAAGGTCTCTAAATCTTGAGAGCATAATACACTCTTAGAATTGGCTTACTTGAAATGGGAGATAGGCCTCCCAGAGGCCAATGGAGATGGGTGGTTGGGAAGGATCCTCATAATTTCTCTACATTTTCTTAATTGAAGACTAAGGAGGTGACATAACAGGGGCTCCCTCCCATGCCACGCATTTCTATTGCTTTTGGGGTTCTCTCCCTTTTCCTTTCTTCCCGGCCGGTTGAAATTTCAATCTCTGCCTGTTCCATAACTATATATGCAGGTATTTCTAATTTTTTCCATTAATTTGTTATAATTTATTTGTCAAGATATATTTCCTAATCACAAAGTATTTAACTACTAATAATGACACTTAATTTTACCCTCATGCACTCCGAATTGGATATTTCCGGTGATAGGATTAGGGCTGGGCATTCAGATCGGTAACCCGGTCAAACTACCCAAACTAAACCGATGGTTTGGGTTGGTTTGTTTGTTTTTTTTCATTTTTTTTGGTTATCGGTTTGAATCCAAACTAAACCGAAATATATAGTTCGGTGTACGGTTTGCAATATCCAAAACCACGGTTTAACCAAACCAAATCGATGATATTAAAAAAATATTATATATTATATTATATATTATTATAATATATATAATATTATTATAATATATCTATATATATAAAGCAAAAGGCAGAGAATAGTGAAACATTCAAAACACCAGAACATGCCCTTGGTTAATACAAACATTAAGAATTGAAATTATTAATCAAATAAGGATAATATGGTAAATTCACACTTTTTATATTTAAAAAATTGA
This sequence comes from Prunus avium, assembly GCF_965620075.1. Lineage (NCBI taxonomy): Eukaryota > Viridiplantae > Streptophyta > Magnoliopsida > Rosales > Rosaceae > Prunus > Prunus avium. Next base: position 33,789,965 of record NC_142286.1, read on the forward strand.
AATTAAAAGAAAATTCATATAATGGATCCTATTTTTATGGAACACAACTACCCATTCTCTTTTTTAATTCTAAAATAAATTTAAATTTTTTTTAAAAAAGCCTCTCGCAAGCTCGGAAGCGCGTGCGGAGAGGCTATAGGACTCCAAGTACCCAATCACTTCAATGCCCACAAGCCACGCTATAGGACTCTGGCAATTACAATGCTCTGTGTAAGTTCTTATAAGCAGTTATATCTTTCAACTTTGTTTTCCCTGTGGGACTCTAGCATCTGAATTTTAAGAGTCAGAGCTAGCTCTATATTCTTACCATGCCTGTTGAAGCTGTACGCGCCATGTACATGCCCTTGATCAAGATAGATCGTGCTTTGCGCTCAGATACAAATACATGATAAAACAGAAGACTCATCATAAATTAAATATTAGGTTGTGAGCTATATTAGTTCTGTCACAAAATCTTTTAAGAACTGTTAGCACATGAGAGCTGCATAAAGCTAACTCATTTCTATTGTAATCAGGAATCAGTTTCGTTTCTCTCTAAAACCCAAAAAGATTTAAGAAAAACACAAACAGTAGATTTCATGTTTGTAAAGACTGAGGATTTGAATTGTTTATGGGATCATCAGTGTGTATTTGTGTGTGTATATATAGATGAAAGGGTGCGTAGAGGAAAATATCTGAAATGTGGACAGAGTTTAATGGAGACAATTGGGTGGGGATTGGAAAGAGGCATAAGCATTTGAGGGATCACATGGTCTGTTTTCCATCTCAATCTCAAGAACTTGGTTGTTATTAAGTCTGTATGTTTGTTGGAGAACATGATCCCCAACAATTGTTTGGACACCTACAAACTTTTTATATGTGGATAGAAAAGACTTCTTTGAAGTACAAAACAGGCTTCAGACATATCCGTCCATAGATTAGCAATGTTTAGACCACATCAATCTTGTAATTATATATTACTTACATATGTATGCATTACCTGCTAAGTGTCCAATAGATTAGCAATCTTCAGACCAAATTACTGGATGAAATAAGACGTAGGGAACGGTGTTTGTACATAGGGATACAGTTTGGTCATTTGTATGTGGAGATGCTTTATGTGAGTAGGAAGACAACCCATGTTCTGTTTTGATTTCTCACAAGCTAGTATCCTTCAATGGAACCCATCTCCGCTCCTCGAGACCACTCATTTCATGTAGCAGGCCATACTCTTTCATCTATATATACACAAGAGATCTGGTTCATAACCAGCAACACAAGTCTCTCTCCTTGCCAAGCATCAAAGTCTTCTCTGTTTCCCAAGTCCTCTGAATTCTTTTTCTTGTTCTAATTTTCCACTTGAGAATATAAAAACCATGGGATTCCGGTTGCCAGGAATTGTTAACTCCATGAAGGGTCTAAACAAGGCTGCTACTTCAAAGACCTTAGACATCCCAAAAGGCTATTTTGCAGTGTATGTTGGGGAGAGCCAGAAGAAGCGATTTGTGGTTCCAATATCATACTTGAATGAGCCTTTGTTCCTGGATTTGCTGAGTCAAGCAGAAGAAGAATTTGGATATGATCATCCAATGGGTGGTATCACAATCCCCTGCAGTGATGAAAACTTCATTCATCTCACTTCCCGCTTAAGTGTATGAATGAAGGCAAATGAAGTGAATCTGGTTCATATCCAAATCAGCCTCAGTTCGATCAGAAGAACTCGCCATGTCAAGATGAAGTAGAGGCTGTGATTGATCATATGCACATTTTTCTGTTGCTTATGAATCTGGGAAGCCTTCTTTGATGGTCAAACTGCTTGTGAGCTGAGCACGAAAATGCAAAATTTGTGGAGCAGTCGAATGACGATATCATGAACTCTCGAAGACTATTGACCCCAAATTCATAACTCCCTTGAACTCGATGACAAGAAGATTTGTCTTTTAAGTCATGTACAATTCTAGATGTTTTGTTCTCCAGGAAACATGAGAAAATATAATATATTTTGATTCCTCATACTTTATTGTCTCATTTTTCAGTAAGTTATTATCTAATATTGTAGCCAGTTGCCTCATATAAAAACGAAATCTGGAAGTAGACCAAATTTGAACATCTCACAATCCCCAAGTTGAAGATGGCCTCCTTTCCCAATAAATTATCAGATACAGATACAGCCAAATATTCTGATTTTCTGCCCAATGAATTTGAAGATGGCTTGTATTAGAAGTAGTTGTATCCAGTGGTTGGACAACCAAATGCCTTTCAATAGCTGAGAAGTTTATAAACTTATTATCCACAAATTTTCAAAGTTTTATATAAAATTTCAAGGATTTTCTGGAATTTTGGGGGCCACAATCACTTCAAGTCCATATGTGACTCCACCTCTGCAGGTGACTATGTTATTGTGAGAGAAAAATATACATACAATGGATTACACTCTATGGTAAATGATTTGTAAGAACTTGAAACAATTGTTTGCCATGAATGTTCTTTTCTGTAGAGTATTTTAAATCATATCATTTACTACTGAAAGCCAATTAATTTTCTCTTTTCTTTTCTCCCATCCCATAGTTTTGTTGTCAAACTTGAATTTTTTTAATTTTATTTTTAATCATAGTAATGATTTGTCACTGTGTCTTGCACAAATATCTTATGAGTTAATTTGGAGGGCTTAGTAGGAATAAATATGATTTTGTATTGTTTTTAATTACTTGTAAGAACAATTAATTTGGACTTCTCCCATTGATGTATTAATTCCAGCTATAGTGTTATTTTAATCAACCAAGCAAAAGCCATAAATATACACATCGATCTTGTTCATGCAGTGTGAATGAAATTCAATTCAAAGTACACTTACCAGACCAACAGTGTGAATGCATTAACGTAGGGCCCGCCTGACCATTAAAGTTCTATTCACAAAAGTTACGCCAGAGACCCTAAGCCTGGCCCATAAGCCCGAAATTTCCCAAAGTCTTCTTGTCCATTAATCTCAAGTCTCAAGTCAATTTTTGGCCACTTGCATCTTGGAAATTAGTGGCCAACTTAATTTCTAGCAGTAACAGATGTATGATATGTTTTGGTCTTCTGTCTGTGAATGTGTCAAACACGTTTCAAGGATATAAAATTATTTAAATAAGAAAGAATCCGATCTCAAGTTGAAAGGATGTGCCAAAAATGAATACATGTTCTTCTTTTTAGCATACCAGCAACATCCCACTTCAAAAAGATAAGTCACTTTTGAAAAATATGGGTTATTAAGATTCCAGAACATCAATTGTGGCACATTAAAATACCATCTCTTTCTGTAATTATCCAAAGCCTCCTTAAAATCCCGCACCCAATTGTTCTTAGAGGCCTTCTCAAAATCACTGTATGTGAACACAAAAATCCTTTTAGGAACCTTGGCATTACCCTATGCGATGGCAATCTGCAGAACTTGATTGTAAATCTTTTAAGTCTTTAAAGTGATTTCTTAAAAATGTGCTTTTGGTGGAAATAAAGAGTCCAAGTCTTTAAAGTCAAGTCTCTAAGTGACGACGTGAAATTTGGTTTAAACGACACCCTTTATTTTCCTTGTTCAATTCATACTAGCTGTGTGTGTCAATTAGTTTTTTTTATTTTGGTTTTTTCCTTTAAAATTTTAAAAAGAGAAGTTGTGTCCCATGAATTAAGACCCACGTTCTTATTTTGAATTTGAATTTGAATTTTTTTTAATATGAAAAAAATTAATTTACTATATTATCTTTATTAATTGAAAGTTTCAATACTTAAATAAATTCTTTAATTAAGGACAATTTTTAGTATTTTGAATGTTTCACTATTATCTACCTGTGCCTTTATATATATATATATATATATATATATATATATATATCGGTAAATATGTATTTTTTGTAAGGAATTATGTAGTGGGAATTTTCTTTGGCACATGATTTGTAACTTGTCTTGTTTGTAAGAACTTGATTTGGGACATCTCCAAACATTTATGCAGAGTATTTTAGATCATAAGTTTTGCAGAAAGCCAATTAACTTTGTTTCTTTTCTTTTCTGCATCTCATAGATTGCAGCCTTATGCAAAAGTCACAAATAATCCATGTAGTTTTACCTTGATGGCTAGGGAGACTATCTTTACATACCAGCTTGTGCACCATCTCTCTAATAGATGTGAAGCTGAATACAAAATGAAGGACACTTTGACTTCCTTGCTCTGAAACTTTAGCGATCAGATTCAGCACTAAATATACTCCTTCCTACTTAAGAATTTCGTGATCATCACTATAAATTATATTATGAGAAATTTTTAAGAGTAATCGTAACACCGCATGTAATATTAATTTATCTTATTTTTAATATGTGATTGGTGGAAGATTTATGCTTTACTATATAAGTATCAATAAATATATACGTACAATAATAATATTGGGTTGGTAGACATATGTTTCAGTTAAGTCAAGGTCCATATTTGCAAGAAGATAATTATAGCTTGTGCCCCACCTTGGATGGGAGGCAAATTTAAAAGGTTGGGTGGACACGGAAAGGCACCGTTACCAACCATCTCAAGTCAAGTCAAGCCGAGCCAACAACTGCAAGACAATAGTGAGAAAGAGTTTAGTGTGTGTTGGAAGGCAAATCACCATCTCAATTCTCAAGTCTAGTCTAGGTTAACAGTTGCGTGGGAAGAAAATTAGGAAATATTTGGCCAAAATTCGAGTAGGTACTATTGTCTTGCCAGAATTTGCTCAAATGCACAACAACAACAACAACAACAACAAAAATTTCAGTTCCACTTAGTGCACCCTCAAAAAATTTCTCCAATATAAAATTAGAAATTATTGAAATAAGAAGAAAGAAAAAAGAAAAAGTGATTATCTGATTTGTATACTCTTCAGTGTGCAGCTTGTTTTTGTCTATCAAGTCAATCAATATAGTGTGATCCAAACTAATTGAAAACTCCAAATTTATTCAATTACTTAAGTCAAGTCAATGCCTAACCCCTTAATTGCATAATGGAAATTACAATTAGTGTCTAACTTAATTTGTAGCAGGGGTTGCAAAACACCCACTAGTGTAGTGGTTTGGAGCAAATGCTCCCTCTAAGAAAGGTCCTCGATTTGAGTCACAACATATGTGGTGTGTGTGTGAGTTTAGTATGCTATCGCCCTCTTAATAGGAAAGGTCCTAAAAAAATAATTATAATAATAATAAACCTTTTGGAAGGAAAAATTCCACCATCATTTGGAAAGCTTAAGAATTTGTAGAGGCTGTTCCTGGAGAATATGTGCATCATTGAACTAGACCGACATTGCTCATCATCCGACTAAAAGTTGGTTGGTTAGCATCATAAAAGTAAAAAATCTACGTGGTCCTTTCAAATCTTATAAATTCTTATGATATAAATCTTTTAAAATCCAAACGTAACAAATCCTAATTACAAAAATCTTTTTAAAAAAATCTTATCAGTCATTACATTCATAAATAGTCTTTTAAAATCCACTGAACTTATTTATCCATAAATAGTCTTTTAAAATCTATATAGCCCCTAAATATTTTTCCAACATATAGTATTTCTTTTCATCTTCCCTCACATAATTTGGGTCGTATATGTGGTGGATAATTTCTCAAATTTTGTGGTCGAACGTTATGATTTCTAGTGATGATTAGAATCAAATATGAAAGCTGCACGATGTTTGATTTGTGGTGGGAGCAAGAAATATATTTTATCATGGCAAATGACTAAACTCACTTAGTCTCACTATTCATTATACAAATCTAGAGCCGTCCACTGATAGATGCCTCTCAATTTTACCCTATAATTGGTACAGTGGAAAATGCCACAGTTTTCTTCCTTCCCGTGATGGAGAGTGGGATTCGATGGTCAACAACTTCGGCCATCGTGGGTATTATCGTCAAACACCTTGACCTCCTTATTCGTCACGGCAGCCAATTTTGCAAAAACTAATCATTAAAAAAGACACTTCAATTAAAATTTTACGAGCTTTTCATTAAACTTCGTTTTTGGTTTTGTATTTCTTCCGAAAATGACCCCTCGAAAGGTTTGGCACCATTTGAATTGGTCAAACGAATTATGGGATTTGACATCAATTTTCAAGAGAGATCCAAAGGCTGCCAACACATGCACGAACATTTGGGCAAGCTATGCCACCAAGCAATGAAGAAAAACTTAGTTGCAATAGAGATAATACAGTTTTGCTATTTTCGACTAATAATAATATATTATGTAGAAATGTTATCACGCGTGTTATAGCGTTATTGATCGAATATAGCAAAATAATGTTATCCTTGTTTTATTAAAGTCTTTCTCCAAGCAATGGAGTGAGAGATGTAACACCACTTTGCAAATTTTGGTAGGTTGGTGTGGCATTTTTTTCCGTTCAAATTAAGTACACTACATTGTAGCAAGCAAAGTTTTAATACTTGATGACAAAAGTTGATTCAATTGCAATTCACTTGATCTTTGATTATTGGAATCTTTCGGCTAGGTTGAAATCAATCTGCAATTTGGAGAAGAGGATCCATGAGATCTTGGCACAGATGTGGTACTGATTAAAGGCACTTCGATGCTTAAGTTATAACAAATGTTTATGAGTAAGTAATTTAGCAGAGTAATTGTACATGTGCAAAATTATTGTTACCTCATGCATTGGGGCAAGAGGCCTTAAGTGAGGTTCCTCGATGATTTGGTCAATGTGGGACTTTTGTCCTACGAGGAGGGTGCTAACATATGTCCTTATATTGAACAGGAATGCCCTTCAGTAGCATGGCTTGTGTGAGGCAAGTGTCTTTATTTCGAGAGCGAGTGCCTTGAAGATAGTGGCGCAACATGTGTCAATCGGTAGATGTGTACCTTATTGGTATATGACAGACCACTTGCATGAGGTCGGTCATCAAGGCTTACTGATGTGCCCTAACGTCTTCGATGACTCCTCCTACTTGGTCCTCAGTGGGTGTAGGTTCGTCGTTGTCTTAGGCTACTAAATCTGCTTGGTTAGATATGGTATAAACACAAACGATATTGAGGAAGGATAAACTCAAACACATAACCTCATATGTAGAATAACTAATTTTAACAACTTAAGCTACAATCTTGTTGTGGCCCTACAATGTCTTTTGATTGAGGCTGCATGCCTTTGCTTTGGATGATGCATAGTAGCAAGGGCATGCTGGGCTGCTGCCCGGCCCAAAATAGCCCCCAAAAACCCCTATCTCTAAGATGTCCATCCAGAGCCAGCCACCGGTGGTGGATCCACCATGGGGTCAATGGGGTCAGATGACCCCATGGCAGATCTGGATTTTAGTGGTAAGATCTAGTTTTTGCCCTTGATAGCTATGGATGCGACCCCATGGAGAAGATGAAGCTTCGGTGGCCAGCTGGGGTTCTATTTTTTTTTATAAACAAATTTGCTTGGCAAAACTACGTCGTTTTGGCCAAGGCAATTTTAAAAAAAAATGACCTAGCCAAAACGATGGATGCGACCCCATGGAGAAGAAGAAGCTTCGGTGGCCAGCTGGGGTTCTATTTTTTTTAATAAAAAAAACTGCTTGGCAAAATGACGTCGTTTTGGCCAAGGCAATTTTTTTTAAATGACCTAGACGTTGTTTTGACTAGGACTTTATAAATTTTTTTTTTAAAAAAAAAAAAAGAAAAAAGAAAAGGGACCGCAGCTTCTAAACAGCACATACCTGAAAATTGACCTCCAAAATCCCAATTTTCATATTTCTCTTCAACAACAACCTTAACCCCAATCTTCCCAAGATCTCCACCACCATCTCCTCTCTTGTAATATTGTTTTTGACGTTAATTATGAGTGAAAGTACTATGGTTTCATTTTCAATATTTTTTTTCATCTTAAAAAATTATTGGGTAGTTTACACTATGACCCCATGAGTGGCAATTCCTGCATCCGCCACCCACATTCTCTTCTTCTTACGCGTTTTGACTTTTTGCCCATCATTGGCGGAGGCTAGCTGCTCAAAGGACTATAATTTATGAGGTTTTTGAATCTTCTTGCTATGAATTTAGGTTTTTATCACCATCAATTTTTTTAGGATATTTTATTTGTTGATAACAGTTTTCATACTTAGATGAAATCTTGCAGAGACTGGTGTATAAAGAAGAAGATCAGGATTGAAGGCTAAGCACTCACACAAGTCACAGGAATAAGCCCAAGCTATCCTTATCAGAGTGAGATCCAATAATATTTTCTTTGTCTCCTACTTTTTTACTCTCTGTTTGCTTTCTACTTCAAGTTTTTGCTATCTACTCTTATGTTTCTAAATTTTGAAAAAATTATTTTAGACTTTTAGTCTCTTTGTGGCACAGAAAGCTAACCACATACTTCCTTCCAAAATATCTTAAAGCCAGTACTTGTGTCGTTTTTGTTATTTGTTGATAATATATGTGGTTGTTATTTGCATCTTTATGCTAATATATTGAAGGCAACATATATTGTGCATTGCATATAATCTCGTCTGATTTTGCTGTTGGTATGTTTGATTAAAAGCATTCCTACATATTATTCATGGGTCATCTTTTATTATGTCGAATCATAATTGGAACTCCAAAAGAAGAAAAAATTTGTTTCCTTTTCATAAGAAAAAGAATTATGGATCATCATGCCTTCTAACACTTCTTATTTATTTATTTTTATTATTAAGATTTTATTTATGTATAGAGATGCATTTGAGGGTATTGCTCATTACATCACTTTGACTAGGTGCATCCTTTTATATTTCTTAGTAAAATTCACTTGTACTATCCAATTTAATATGTAAATTTTGCGGCTTTTAAATCTTGAATTCGCCACTGCATAGTAGTAGTGACCAAACGTGTTAACCAAGTTTGTGATCCCAACTCTGCTCCAATTTTGAGGCTAAAACTTATTACACAAAAGAGAGAAAACATGCCCATGCCAAAAGCATCTGGATGCTGGACTAGTTGTTAAATTCAGAGAGACGGGCAAGCGGCCCACTACTAACAGTACCGATATTGTCCCTAACTTAATCACTTACAAAGTCCAGTAGGTGTGAGGTTTTATCACAAAAGGTCTCAGTATTATTAGTAGTAGAACCATTCCTTATATTTTGTATTTTATTTAGTCAAGTTTTCGATGTGAGACTCATATTCTTCAACACGCCCACTCACATGGGACCACCACATAGTGGGCCACACGTGAAGCCAAGTTCACATCAGAGTTAATCATTCAAGCCCAACACGTGAGTATCACGTATTGGTTAAAGGGTAGGGGTAAACATTCAAGTCCAACATGTGAACACCACATATTGGGTAAGGGTAGAGGCCCAATTCAGGCCCAGTCAATCAACCCGCTCTGATACCATGCTAAAATATGAAACATAATATGAGAATATTTGTTTGTGGGAATTTTCTATATATTCTTCTCTTTGTAGGAGGTTATATTTATAATACAATGAAACTTTAATGAGCAAGTAAATAATAAATTTTTATTTCTATTTACAGTAAGAAATCAGAAATTAAAGTAAATCAAATATAATTATAATAGGAAATGTAAGAAAAGAAAGTCAATAGTTTAGTAGTTTAGAAGTCATGCCAACACTAGTAGACCCCACCTCCCCACCTTCATCAAATGAAACCAATTTGCTAATAAAATAAAAATGGTGTGTTCATATGCTGTCCACACAACCTCTGTGTCAGTCAAACCATTTATAATTTGCAAGCTGACCTCAACATTCCAGTATCTATAATTTCCAATTCCCTCCGAGGTCATTTCTGTACCAAAACAATTCTTCTAGTTGCAGAAACATGAAAAAGGCATCTTGCCCATTCAAGTCTTTTCAGCATAAAACAACACATTGACAGCAACATGTATTTTACGTTTTAGGAGTTGCAGAGAGGCTTGGAAAAGAAAACGAGAAAGCTTTTTGCTTTGATGAACAAGAAGCTCAGCTAGCAGCAACATTCAACTTTTGCTGAATTAAGAAGAACCAGAGATCCCATTAATTTCATGCAATTGCCCATATCCAATCCCCATAAACAAAGCAGTTAATTACACCTTGAACAGGAGAGCCAGAGCAATTAATCCAACCACCATTGAAGAAGCTCCAGACCAGAGGTAAGCTTTCATAAATTATAACTCAACAAACTCAAAATCTTTATTAAGAACTCAGAAGCATTTATTGAAACATATGGCTTTTCAACTGTCATATTTAATTGCTCAATTTTCAAGCTTTCATCTTTATTAAAACCCAGAATCTCTCCTGGTCTTCTTTTTCAAATTTCACTTCAATCAACAATTTAATTCGCAGAAAGGTGACGAATCTGATGACTGATAAGCACCCAGCTTCCTCGGAACCAAATTGAAGATGGTTCTCCACCAAAAGTCTCTGACTTTGATCACTATCATCACCATCCTTATCACTACAACCTCCATAGCCACCATAGCCAGAGCTCAAAACTCAAGCTCCTGCAGCACCACATGCGGATCGGGAAAATCAGCCAAGTCGGTTCAGTACCCATTTGGGTTCTCCGAAGAATGCGTAATCCCATTGACCTGTTCTGACAAAAACGAAATCAAATTCGGGGAATTCACAGTCCAAAACGTAACCAGAAGCAGCATCTTCGTCCACCTCCCTGCACAATGTAACAGAAGGTACCAATCCATAGACCCTCTCTTCGGCCCAAACTTCGGCCCAAGCTTGAACAACAACCTTCTCTTCCAAAACTGCACATCTCCACTCCCTGGCTGCCAAATCCCAGCTGAATTTGTTCAGAAGAGGTTCAATTTATCGAGCTGCGATAATATCACCAGTATGTCACAGGCGCCTAACGGTTCCGATATTATGAATCGGACCCAGTGCAATTACTGTATGTCACAGGCGCCTAAGTGTTGAAATTTTTTTAGTCGCTTGTGAATAGAGCAGATTTTGTTAGGAGAGATCCCCGCTTTGCACCCGATAGTACCTCGAGGGTTAGTCCCCGCAATCGCGCGGGGATACCTTGGTTTTCACCCAAAATTTTTTTTAGTCGTGGTCTTTGACGGGTAAGTTAAGTGGAAAAGTCACAGTTGGGCACGGCGGGGTTTTTGGACTTGTCCAATGATGTGCTAACACGTCATTATTTATTTATTTTATAAATGATTTGTTTTTTTGGTGTGACCAAAAAGTCAATTAAATTGGAAAAAATGAGGGGTGCATGGTTAATTTTGGTTAGAGCTTCTAAATTCTAAATGTGTCCAATTGCAATTAATTAAGGGAGTTTCACTAAAATACCCAAAATGGGGGCTGAAATTATAAAAATACTCAACACCCAAAACACTTTATAAACATACCCAAAACTCATCATTACACATACTCAAAACCCATTTATAAACATACCAAAAACTCATCATTACACACATACCCAAAATCCATTTTGGTTATGTTTCTATGTTTAAATAGTGCTTGGGTATTTTTATAAATACATGTCTAGAATTGGGTATTTTTATAAATATCTCATTAATTAATTAGTTGGATGATATATAAAGACAGAAAGTCAATTTGTTTGATTTTGTGGTAAACTCTGCAGGCAGCCACATTGGATTTGATTTGGTATGGCCTAAAAGCTGGAAGCTTTACTTGAATATGAATTGATATGAGTATTTTGAGCATAATTTTAGGAAGAATTAAATGTACCAAATATATAGTCCCTGCAGAGTTGCAATGAAATTTCAATATTCTAATGCTTATTAGTTTAATGTTTATGCCAGAATATTTATTACCGAAAAAACGAGGTGTAGCCATTGCTGCCATAATTGTGGCAGTAATTGCTGGAGTGCTGATAGTGGGTGGTGGTGCATATTTTGGATATTACCGAAAGAACAAGGTGGATGCAAAATTGCCCTTAGCAACATCTGATGATCAGTCTTCTCAGACTTGGCGCTGTATGTTACCTACTCCTCTCCTTGTACCTTAATTTGTAGATACTTGTAAATGGAAGAGTTCTTCAAATATCTTTTTGGATTGATCAAGTATCTTTTAACTCTGACTCTTTGCAGAAACACCAATTAGAGTAGCTGACTAAGCCCCATAATTTATGATGTCATCCTTCTCATTTAGCATTCATTTAGTCTTGTTAGTGGTTCATTTAGTCAAACAATATTGGTAGAATATTTTTTAGGTTGTATTTCATTCTCCAAAAGGAGGTATTTATAATACAAGGATGTAACCCTAGTAGGGTCAAATGAGGAAACAAGATAAAATCCTAATTACGCAATATTTGTACAAAATGAAAAAATATAGTCATAATAAACTAGGAAATTAATATCTTAATTAAGCTAGGATCTCGCTAATACTCCCCCTCAAGTTGGAGCAAAGATGTCGCGCATGCCCAACTTGTCAAGCGAGTTGAGAAAGACCGTAGTAGACTAGACACAGTTTTCGTAAGAACATCTACCAGTTGATACTCAGATAATATAAATGGAAAAGAAATAATTTCAGCATCCAACTTCTCTTTAACAAAATGTCGATCAACCTCCATGTGCTTTGTACGATCATGTTGCACAGGGTTATGCGCAATTGCAATTGCAGCTCTATTATCACAATACAAATCCATGGGTTTCTGGGATCCAAACCCAAGATCTCTCAACAATCTTCTCAACCATAGCAACTCGCACACCCCTTGAGTCATCCCACGGTACTCGGCCTCGGCACTAGACCTAAACACCACTTTTTGCTTTTTACTCTTCCAAGTAATAAGATTACCACCAACAAATGTGAAATACCAGACATAGAACGTCTATTAGTGACTAAACCAGCCCAATTAGCATCCGTATACCCTTCCACATCTGTATGACCATTCTTGCAAAATATTAACCCCTTGTCAGAAGTTACTTTTAGATACCTCAAAATGCGCATCACAGCACCCATATGATTTTCACTAGGAGAATGCATAAACTGACTCACTACGCTCATTGCATATGCAATATCAGGACGTGTATGAGCTAAATAAATCAATTTCCCCACAAGTCGTTGATAACGCTATTTATCTGCAGGGATTTGATTAGGATACAACCCTAACTTATGATTATGTTCACTAGGGGTATCAATTGGTTTACAATCCAACATTCCAATCTCTGCAAGTAAATCCAAAATATACTTTCTTTGAGACATAAAGATACCATGTTTAGATATGGCAACTTCAATCCCAAGAAAGTACTTCAAATCACCCAATCACTTCATCTCAAACTCAGAAGCCAGACACTTCTTAAGATTTTGCATTTCTGCATGATCATCTCTAGTCACAATCATATCATCAACATAAATAATTAAAGCTGTCAATTTACCTTTATGACGCTTTAGAAACACAGTATGGTCTGAGTTACTTTACACATACCCAAATTTCTTCATAGATCCTGCAAATCTCTCAAATCACGCTCTTGGAGACTGCTTCAATCCATATAAGGACTTCCGCAGCTTACACACAACACCCTCCTTAGAGGTTACAGGAGTACTAAGAGGGAGATCCATGTAAATCTCATCCTTAAGGTCACCATGTAGAAACGCATTTTTGACATCGAATTGCAATAAGGGTTAGTCGTGGTTAGCAGCCAGGGACAATAGTACACGCACAGTATTAATCTTTGCCACTGTTCGCACCACTTTGCAAAACCCAAGGGAGGTGTCGTATAGTAGTGTAGCTCGGAAGTCCGAGTGTCGTATCCACAGAGAGCAGTGTAAAGAAAATAACAGAGATGAAAAAGAAAAAGTGTGATTGAGAGGTTGATTTATGCAAGATTTGATTTAAAGAAAATTTAATTGATTAAAACACTAAGGCATTGGGTTTCCACTTTTAACATAAGCATGCAACTCTTAATAATTTGATCCACAAAATATTTTCCTTTGTAGTTGTTCAAAATAATTAAAGCTCTTTTTAATTTCCTTTAGAAGTATTCTAAGCATAACTTGTACCATTGGCAACAAACTATCAAAAAAATAAACTTCATCGAAATTCTATTAATCTTTAGTAATTCTCTTCTCTTTTAAAAGCATGAAAGTTTTTACTACACAATGGGAAAAACATGATTGAACCCATGAAATAGATTATCAAACATTCATCAATTAATTAAAAAGAAAACTACAAATTCCATTTGAACAAAAACTACAAATTCACATTAAAGCTTAAGTTTGGATCAAACTAATAACAATTACACACTCATATTAAAAGCTTTCCCCCTAGCCTTAGCTAGGGAGTTAGTTCCCCATAAAATAAAACTAAAAACAAAAATTAAAACTTAGAAAGATGGAGGGAAGAGAGAAAGCTCAAGAGTTGTGGAGCTTGGTGTGATTTTACAATGCCATAGCTCCTCCTATTTATAGGAAAATGGGAGCAATTCTAAATTCATTAAATCCCTCCATTCATGAATTCAATATGTATTCCACTTGCATCAAACCAATTGCCAATTTGCTTCCATTACTTATTCCATAGTGTTGATGACTCCATTCTCCAAATTCTTCATCTTTCAATGCACAACCGTAACCCATCTCTTCATTGTTTCTTCTTTTCTTCAATTGTTGCTCCACTTCTACTTGCTTTTGTTATTCAATCTTTTCTTTTGGTTAAGTGTTGCATGTTGCATTCCTAAGAGGACACAAATTAATGTGCAAACAACCAATTAAAAATACCCGCAAGTGCACGAATCTATCAAAGTATAGATTATGTAAGTACGGGGTCGATCCCACGAAGAACTTGTCGGCTTCCTATAAGTTCTAATTTGAGTACATAAAGAACACTTATTTAACACACCACAAATGCACAAATGAAAGAGGGAAACTAGAAATGAGTAAAGAAGTGTAAAAGAAATGGAACAACACAAGAAAACTAGAGAAAAACACAAACAGCACTTTCTATCACCCTTTTATCACCATTTGGACAGATTCGTTTCTCTATTTTTCCAGTTTCGACCTCTTTCCAGTGTTTGACCTATACCTTTCCAACCGTATGTCCAAAATTTACGTTCTTTATACGGTTGGATTCAGCACAGAAATTGGAAGAACACACGCGGACCAAAAGTCCAAAACAATTACGGAAACAAATAAATTTCAGTAACAAAGACACACCACGTGTCGAACACACAACTCACACACACATTGAGGGGGGGGTTTTGATTTGTTTCAAGTGACCTATTTCTATTGCATGAAAGTAAATGGACTTTGAATTTAAATGAGAAAGGCAGAGATGAATTATCAAAATGTGAAAGTACCAAGTAACAAACACTAGGGTTTCGGAATCCACCCTAAACAATTCTACCAAAGTTCATGAATACTCAAGTGATGAACTCTAAATGTGTTGATGAAAATGTTCGCAATCAAGACCATGGGTCGTGGCTCAAGACGCATTGATTCTCTCTAATATACGTAAAGTGCATGGTTCGTGCTACAATACTTGTGCCCTCCCCATAACCGAACCTAGGTATGGTTCGTACTTTGATTCAATTACAAGGAGAACCCATTAAGTTCAAAGAGAATATGAACATCACAAGAATCCTAATAGCATGGTGTTTACATTAGGTATTCAAGAAACCAATTCACATGGATGATTCTTACTTCATCCATTTATTGCTTAGGATAACATGAAGATACACATAATCCCAACAATCTCAAGAAGCATGCTTTCAAAGATGGCCAACCAAGGAAAAACACACATCAAGGATAGATTAATTTGGTGAATTGGAATTCATCAACAATATCTAGAAATTCATACACTCAAGTATCAAAACAATAAGGTAATCATATTTAGGGCTTCAACCTAAGCCCTAGCTATAGAGTTTAGTTGCTCATACTTATTTCAAATACAAACTCAAAATGAAATTAGAAAGAGTTTACAGATTTTCAGAAAATGATGAAAGCTTCAAGATCATCAATGGTGGAAGTCTTCTTCTCCACTTTTCTTGGCTGCACCTTGGCTTTCTCCTAGCTCCAAACTCTCCAAAATCTGCTCTCAATTGTGTAGAATGATAGAATGAATTGGCTACCCACGTTCAAAACCTCTCCCACTTCAGATTGCAATTAACTTTCCATTGCCCATCAATTTCCAGCTCACCAATATAATATAAAACTCATACTTTAGTTAAAGCCTTTGCCCTTGTCCCCTTTGCCATGATGAAGCCTTGACTTCACAAAGATGCCAAAAGCTTCAGAAAATATCTCATTTACAAAGGTAATTCCTTGTTACCAAGAGTTATGGTAACAAGAAATTAAGATGACACAAAGGAGGTAAAAGCTGGCCAAATCCGGATTTCCAGAGCTGTGGTAACATGCTGGATTGGTTGGATAGGCAATGCTTGTCCAATGGAGCTCAAATTTGGATATGTTGTAGTTAACATCCATTGGAACAAGTCTCATGAAGATCATGACCTCATCCGAGCACCAGAGCATGTTGATCCCAGGCCAAGAAGTTGACCTACGAAAATGAACAAAAACAGAATTTATGACTAATAATGCACTTTTAGCTCATTTTCATCCCAACCAAGGTAAAATCTAAGAAAACACAAAAAGGAAGTAAAAAGCTATAAAATGTTAAAACTAACTCAAAATAGTGGGTGAATTGGAATCGAACATAATTGACAACAGAAAGTTGGTTTTCGCAAACTGTGAATGCAATTGCATGTTGTGTGTGCAACTACCTAGTTTCTGTTGGCAAATTGAATGTTGTGAAATGCAATTACCTAGTGGTTCAACTTCACCATGACAAGCTATAAAAAGCTATAAAATGTCAAGAACTAACTCAAAATAGTGGGTGAATAACATGAAAAATCATGTGAAAAAATGAACCGAACAAACTTCCCAAACTTATCTTTTGCTAGTCCTCGAGCAAAACAGAAACTAAAACAAGACTCGAAACTAAACTTTCCGAACACTTTCCAAAGAGAGAGCGACTTATGCAAATGACTTAAAAGTTTCCCAAGAAAAACTCAGTTTAGACGTTATTCACAAGGCAGCAAGGTTCAGAACACAACATGCTTAAGTGTAGTAGTGTGATGGCCAAATGGAACTCATTCTCCAATTTCAGTTTTCACACAACTTCAAAAATCATACCAAGCACAAATGTAACTTCAAATCTCACCAAAATTGTCCTCTCACAAATGAATCACTCGGAAGAGGGTTACAATGCATCACTCAATAATAAATATGAGAATAGAGTTAAACCATACGGAACTTAACTCACAATTAGCAAGATGAAAAACATGCATGAATATGATCTCAAGAAGGATGCTAAACACTTCAAAGCTGAAAAATGTGTGCAATTCAACCACATGACATTTAGGATCAATTTAGGTCTTTATTATAGGTTGTAATGGGGCTAAGGGTGTAAGGTGAGTAAGAAATGAAGGATATGGATACAACAAAGTCCAAGGAACTCACAATGTAAGAGCATACAATCGTTGACTAAAAGACTTTGAAACATCACGCTTGAGATTTTCACTCTTTTTTTTTTTTTTTTTTAGGTGATCAAATAGACCACAAAGCCTTATACCTCCACTAATTACGATTCACACTCCTTCCTTCCATTCGAACAACCAAGAAACATGGAATTGAATTTGAGACCATTGCCACTTAACCACAACTTTTCTCTTTTCTTTCACCCTTTGAGTGAAGTATTCTTCTCTTTTTTTTTTTTTTTTTTTTTTTTTTGTGGTCGAAATGTAATAACCCTTCCCAAACTTAGCATGAAAAACACATCTAAATTAAAGCTCACTAGTTCCTTAGAAAGGTAAATTCTTGTTTTTCAGGCTAAGGCTAGAAGTAATAATTGGTTACTTGAAAGAAAAGGCATACATGTAGGCTCAAAGTGGTTACAATGGAAAATCATGCTTAAGCATGCATAAGGTTAGCTTGAAAGGCACAAACGGTCCAAAGAGGGCCTTAATATCATTTCTCAAATGTCATGTAATCAAATTGCACAAGAATGAGTGACTTTTAAGTGCTCAACCAAATCAATGAATAATGAGATCAAACAACAACTTAGATGACAAGAAAAGTAAGAATATGTGTATAACACTCATGAATTGAAGCACAAGGCTCAAAGCTCACATTATATGGTTATACAAGTCTAATTCATGCTTGATACAATTCTTTGGATCATGCAAGTCCCTCAACTAGAGAATTATGAAACAAATGGCAAGTGCGTAGAGGGTTTCAAACATATCATGCTAGAACGATGTCATTTAGTGAATAACAAATTATTATTATTTTTTATTTAAAGCATTTTCAATCAAGTCATTTAAACATTCATCACAATCTCATCATATATGTCCGGAAAGTGACTTAAGAACAAAAAAGACTCAAAACAGAAAAGAAAACAAAATAAAAGAAAGTAAGAATTTAAGTGAAACGAAAAAGACTTGCTATCCCTTCCCAAACTTAGAAACAAACATTGTCCTCAATGTTAAAGAATTTAGGCATCAACAACGTTATAACAAGAAATAAAGGGAAAGAGCAAGTAAATACAAAAACAAAAAAGAAAAACAACTACAACACGGTTGCAAAACAAAACAAAACAAAACAACACCAAACAAAACCAAACAGTAAGCCCTAACAACAATCTTACACATGCAGAAATCCAGCCCAATGAAATGCACAAACCAAATGAAAGCCCAACCCAAACGAAAGCCCAAAAGCGAAGAAAGTAAAAAAAACAGAGAAACCAAGTCAGAAGCACAAAGAGCGAGGACTCAGTAAAATAGAAAAAAGTGGGCCCTGAAGTCTCGGCACCTGTGAGTCACGGGAAACAAAGTGAGAGACGTGTCGACAAGCAGCGGTCTCTCTCTCGGTCCCAAGCCAGAATTATTGGCTTCATAGGAAGGTGTGACGACTTTTGTTTCTCAAAAGTGCTGAAAGGCAGAACTGTAATTAAAGGGGTTGGGGACCAGGTGAGGTGACCTAAGGGGATAGGCCGTAAGGGCCGCGCAAAACGCAGAAGCGCCGTGTCTAGGGTTACGTAGAAACTAACTCTATAAAAGAAGAAGAGAAAGAGTTGGGGAAAAACACACAAACGCAGAAACACACAACAGAGAAAAGAAAGAACAAAAGAAAAGAAAGTTCAAATGGCTTCTTCCTACCCATTCTCGCTGGATCTCAACCTAGCTCCACCGACTCAGACTCGGGGCCAAGCAGTGGCACCAGTGTGGATGCCCTACTTTGCCTCTGCACGGGGGCACGTGACAGTGAATGACTCGATACTGCTGGACAACGATGTTGCCCTTGGAGTTGCTAGAAATCTAGTAACTCCCAAGGATATACGGGTGCTGGGATCAAGGGATGACAACCGGGTCGTGAGCGATGCTCTGGCACTAAGCGTGCAAAGCACCGCAACAGTCGCAAGTGTGGGTCATCGCCTACTTGCGAAGTCCCATGAAGTGGAGGTGCTAAGAGGTCAGTTGGCGGTGGAGCGAAGTATGGTGGAAGAGTGCCAGAGTATTATTAAAAGTTTAAAAAGGGAAAGGGCAAGGATAGTGGAGGTGAATCGACACCAGCTAGAGGCGTTGCGGGAAGAGAACCAAAATCTCTCAAAGATGGTAAGTGTTTACGCCCATGACATGAGAAAGCAGCTGGAGGACCTGGACCAACCGGGTAAACGCAAGAAAACCGATCGCGAGAGTAGGTATGCTCAAGCTAAGAGTGCGATCTTTGGGAGCTCGAGTGATGAGCCCCAAGAGGCTGTGCGTGAAGCCCCGGAAGAGGATAGCCATAGGGCTAAACTCAAAGGTCCAATGGCCGAGACACCGAGCACTGTGAAAGAATAATTTCTAATGTATTAGTGGTGTGCCTGGTTGTCTTTGCCCTTTCCGTGTATTTGTTTGTTTGTTTTTTTTTTTGTTTTTTTTTTGTTTTTTTTTTGGTTTTTTTGTTTTTTTTGTTTTTTTTTTTTAGAAATAAAAGAAATGAAGTTGCAAAAGAAAAAGAAGCACACTTCCCAAACAAAACAAAGACGACAGCCGAAAGGGTAAACACACTTCCCTAACTAAAATAAGACAAAGGTGATAGCCGAAAGGGAAAGGCAAAAACACAAAACACTAGAAAAACACGGAAAAAAGAAAAGTAAAGTGAAAGTTAATGTGCTCCCCCTTGAAGCGATTAGGTCGAGCATGCCCCGGAAATCCGAAATGGCGTTGGCTCTCCCTCTCATCTGCATATGTCTATTTAAGCCACGCCTCTGCAAGCGGAAGAGTACCCTGCAATTCTTTCTGCAAACTCAAGGAAAACCATCAAAAACATCCAAAAACAAAACAATGGCATCCACATGTACTCACCTTGATGATCTCAACCTTGAGCTGTTACTAGCACCACCAAATTCCCAGATAAGGGCTCCTCCAAACCCTATCTTCCCAAACTCCTCATACCACCATGGCTCGGCCTCAAACTTCTCTGAGGTGGTGCCGCGAAGGGCAGTAATGCCGGAGGGCATGACTGTCAGCAGACTGACAGTTGCAGATCACCTGCATGTGGCGCAGAGGTCTGACCAGATGGCAGTGGACGAGTCCCACAATCTAACCGTGCTCAACGCGGTCTCGGCCACAAATTTGGGCATGCGCCTACTGGCGAGAACACGAGAGTGCGGGGCACTGAGTGAAGAGGTGGCGGCCCTGAAAGCTCTGGTGGCGGACCTGCAGAAGCGGCTCTACAGTGCCAATCAGCATGTAGAGATGCTGCAAAAAAGGAATGAAGATCATGTAGAGCTGCTGCAGATCCTACAAGCAAGAACAGATAGAGGCAATTAGCAGATGCCTCGGGTGGCTCAGAATGCAAAAAGAAACATGTGATTGAGAAATTTTATGTACGCTTTTCATTAATGTGTTTGTAATCACATGTTATGAAATAGAATAAGCATTCACGCCCAACTCTGATTGTGCATTCATGAAGCAAACCACTTCCCAAACTTACTAACAAAAAAAAAAAGAAACACAAACAAATAAAAGAAAGAAAGAGTAAGAAAAAAAACAAAGAGAAACAACAAGAAAATCTTAATTACCTTGGTTGGAAAAATGTAACCCTAACTCAAAAATAAAATAAAATAAAAGAAAGTTTGAGTCTAGAGAAACTCCACTTTGAAGCGATTAGGACGACAACAAACTTCTCTGTTCACCTTGGGTTGCCTCCCAAGAAGCGCTAAGTTTAAAGTCTTTTGCCGGACTTCCAACATACCATGGTCACGTAGGGGGTTTTGGCTCAATCGCCTCCTTGTGCCGAACATGAAGTTTCTTCAAATCTCTTTGCCATCTAATCAACCCATTTCGTATTCTTTTCTTTTTATGCGCATGAGTAGATTTCAAAAGCAATTTTAAGCGCTTTTCAATACGTGGATTAGATGGAGGAGGCACATATTTAGGATCGGGTGGCCTTCTCATTTGAGTAGAAGGAATGACATTGAACATATGATTGGTACTTGGAACATGGATGCTCAGCTTGTCTTCCTCTAGTACTTCAAAAATAGAATAAGACATTAGATTAATTGAAGCACCTAAATCAATTAAAGGTTTCTGAAACAATTTATCATCAATTATACAAGGAATTGTGAAACTTCCTGGATCTTGTAAATTGGGAGGAAGCTTCCTTTGCAAAACAGCAGAAACCTCTTCCGTTAATGCAACAGTTTCGCATTCCTTAAGCTTGTTTGCATCCAAGAGAGGAATGTTGGTTTGCACATTCTTGAAAGTTTCCAATATGTCCTTGGCATGTTGAATTTTTTTAGAACCCATCAACCTGTGAGGAAAAGGAGCACGTAAGATTTCTTCATCAGTAGGTTCACGACTTACCTTCTCCTTTCTTGCCCTTCTTGCAAGTTCATGCTTTGGGATCCATTCGGATGAAGAAGCTGCTTGTTTATCTTTCTCTTTGTTGCTTTCATCCTTTTCTTTAGGCTCAGTCACTTGTTCAACCTGCATGTCATCAACATTGTGAATCAAATTTTTAGAACCATCAATTTCACCAATTACCTTACCAGTTCTCAAGGTAACTGCTTGAACATGCTCATGCCCGGTTGGTATCACTGTTTGGTTAGGCATCATCCCAACTTCCCTTTGACTCAAAGCTATAGCAATTTGCCCCACTTGATTTTCTAGATTGGCAATGGCCTTATTCATTTTCTGCATGTGGGTATCATTCCTCTGCATGTGAGTGTCATTCCTCTGCATGATGAAATTATCTGTGTTTCTAACCATTGAAGCAACAATTTCTTCCAAAGTTGGTCCTTGAGGTGGTTGGTGAGATTGACTAAGTGGTGGTGGATTATAATATTGGGGTTGACCATAAGGTGGACAAGTATTATGTTGGCCTTGATATGGTTGATATGACACTTGTTGAAAATTTGGATTGTCGGTCCACCAGAAGTTTGAATGATTTCTCCACTCCGGATTGTATGTTTGTCGGAAATATTCATTCATAGGCAACTCATTATGAAATGAGCCAAAAACATTTGCTTCCTCCATCACAAATTTATTGGAGTATTCTTACATAGTAAGTTCCACAATTTCAGTTGCGGCTGCCATTGGAGATGGTGGAGATGACTCCTCGGATGTTCCTGTAAGAAAAAGAAAAAAAAAAACAAATCAAGATAAAATGAAACAACAATCAATAAACAAAAATAAAACTAAGTACTCTAAACATACTCAAACAAAACAGATAAGCAACCGTGCCAGTTCCCCGGCAACGGCGCCAAAAATTGTTGCATTCCTAAGAGGACACAAATTAATGTGCAAACAACCAATTAAAAATACCCGCAAGTGCACGAATCTATCAAAGTATAGATTATGTAAGTACGGGGTCGATCCCACGAAGAACTTGTCGGCTTCCTATAAGTTCTAATTTGAGTACATAAAGAACACTTATTTAACACACCACAAATGCACAAATGAAAGAGGGAAACTAGAAATGAGTAAAGAAGTGTAAAAGAAATGGAACAACACAAGAAAACTAGAGAAAAACACAAACAGCACTTTCTATCACCCTTTTATCACCATTTGGACAGATTCGTTTCTCTATTTTTCCAGTTTCGACCTCTGTCCAGTGTTTGACCTATAACTTTCCAACCGTATGTCCAAAATTTACGTTCTTTATACGGTTGGATTCAGCACAGAAATTGGAAGAACACACGCGGACCAAAAGTCCAAAACAATTACGGAAACAAATAAATTTCAGTAACAAAGACACACCACGTGTCGAACACACAACTCACACACACATTGAGGGGGGGGTTTTGATTTGTTTCAAGTGACCTATTTCTATTGTATGAAAGTAAATGGACTTTGAATTTAAATGAGAAAGGCAGAGATGAATTATCAAAATGTGAAAGTACCAAGTAACAAACACTAGGGTTTCGGAATCCACCCTAAACAATTCTACCAAAGTTCATGAATACTCAAGTGATGAACTCTAAATGTGTTGATGAAAATGTTCGCAATCAAGACCATGGGTCGTGGCTCAAGACGCATTGATTCTCTCTAATATACGTAAAGTGCATGGTTCGTGCTACAATACTTGTGCCCTCCCCATAACCGAACCTAGGTATGGTTCGTACTTTGATTCAATTACAAGGAGAACCCATTAAGTTCAAAGAGAATATGAACATCACAAGAATCCTAATAGCATGGTGTTTACATTAGGTATTCAAGAAACCAATTCACATGGATGATTCTTACTTCATCCATTTATTGCTTAGGATAACATGAAGATACACATAATCCCAACAATCTCAAGAAGCATGCTTTCAAAGATGGCCAACCAAGGAAAAACACACATCAAGGATAGATTAATTTGGTGAATTGGAATTCATCAACAATATCTAGAAATTCATACACTCAAGTATCAAAACAATAAGGTAATCATGTTTAGGGCTTCAACCTAAGCCCTAGCTATAGAGTTTAGTTGCTCATACTTATTTCAAATACAAACTCAAAATGAAATTAGAAAGAGTTTACAGATTTTCAGAAAATGATGAAAGCTTCAAGATCATCAATGGTGGAAGTCTTCTTCTCCACTTTTCTTGGCTGCACCTTGGCTTTCTCCTAGCTCCAAACTCTCCAAAATCTGCTCTCAATTGTGTAGAATGATAGAATGAATTGGCTACCCACGTTCAAAACCTCTCCCACTTCAGATTGCAATTAACTTTCCATTGCCCATCAATTTCCAGCTCACCAATATAATATAAAACTCATACTTTAGTTAAAGCCTTTGCCCTTGTCCCCTTTGCCATGATGAAGCCTTGACTTCACAAAGATGCCAAAAGCTTCAGAAAATATCTCATTTACAAAGGTAATTCCTTGTTACCAAGAGTTATGGTAACAAGAAATTAAGATGACACAAAGGAGGTAAAAGCTGGCCAAATCCGGATTTCCAGAGCTGTGGTAACATGCTGGATTGGTTGGATAGGCAATGCTTGTCCAATGGAGCTCAAATTTGGATATGTTGTAGTTAACATCCATTGGAACAAGTCTCATGAAGATCATGACCTCATCCGAGCACCAGAGCATGTTGATCCCAGGCCAAGAAGTTGACCTACGAAAATGAACAAAAACAGAATTTATGACTAATAATGCACTTTTAGCTCATTTTCATCCCAACCAAGGTAAAATCTAAGAAAACACAAAAAGGAAGTAAAAAGCTATAAAATGTTAAAACTAACTCAAAATAGTGGGTGAATTGGAATCGAACATAATTGACAACAGAAAGTTGGTTTTCGCAAACTGTGAATGCAATTGCATGTTGTGTGTGCAACTACCTAGTTTCTGTTGGCAAATTGAATGTTGTGAAATGCAATTACCTAGTGGTTCAACTTCACCATGACAAGCTATAAAAAGCTATAAAATGTCAAGAACTAACTCAAAATAGTGGGTGAATAACATGAAAAATCATGTGTAAAAATGAACCGAACATTGCACCTCTTCTCATCATCCTTCATTTCATTTGCTTAACTCACAATTTTAATAGTTCATGATTCCACATCTTCAAGCCACCATCATGTTTGTTGCTTCATCCACTCCATGCATGAATTGAATATGTCTTCCACTTGAACACTTGATCATGCACTTACATGCATTTCTCTTCTCTTTGGCAAGGTGGTGCATCTTGCAATCTTTTTAATAAATCTTGCCACCATTTGCCTACTAGCATCCAATAATCTTCTTCAACCTTAAGATAAAATAATGAAATCATCATCAATTATGTAATGGGTATGTAAGCAAGTGCAAAAGTGAAAAACAAACCTAATTAACTAAAATTGTAAGAAAATCAATTACTAACAAATATATTTAGGGATAATAAATGTGATAGTTTATGTGCTCATCAAATACCCCCAAACCTATAATTTGCTAGTCCTCGAGCAAACTAAAATTTAAAAACTAAGCATAAATGAAAACTAACTAAGCCACTTTCGTAGGGATCTCGATTGCATTTAGCATATGCAATAAGCCTTTAAACCTCTAGGTTGCCCTAGTGGACGAGTTGTAGTCTCGTGAGGGTTTTCAGGGATGATACCCACAAACATCTGAAATTTTAAGTAACTCTCCTGCCAAATCATCATCAAGAATGTTAAAGCTCAAAAACCAAAATTCTCAATTCATGAACAAATTTAAAAGAGCGAACACAAATCCAAAACTTTAAGTTCTCCCAGTCTAAAGTCAAAGTCATTTATCACCATTAATAAACTTTTCATTTGCTTTCTTTGGTGTAAAGTGAACTAACACAGTTGAGAAGACAAAAATTCAATCATAATCACACCATCCTTGCTATCTTAGATTTTTTTTATTTTTTATTTTTTTTTAATAATAAATATATACATGCAATTATGTGGACTGTGCAATGTTTAGCTCCCTTAAGCTTTCTAATTAACCCATGTAGCGAGTGTTAGGCCAATGACTCTCAAACACAAAGGCTTTAAGGCATTAGGTGTTGATACACCCCGATGAGCTTAATAACTCGAGTTTAAAAGGCTACAAAGCTAAACAAGTCACACATGCATTTTTTTTATTTATTATTATTTTTTTTTAAGAACTTCACGGATAAATACAATAAATCTCAAACTCTATCTTCTCAAGCGCATTAGTGTGAGTGTGAATTTTTCAAAGCTTAGCTCATAAATCATTCATTAAGTAGAAATAAATGAAAAAGACTAAAGACTGGATTAGTTATCGTATCGCTCAAGTGTTCTCAATTTTAAACTCATGCATGAATATCAAATCTCAATTTAATGCAAATATATTTCGATGACAACAAGCATAGAGGTTTTTTTTTTTTAATTTTTTAATTTTTTAATTTTTTTTTTTTTTTAAGGAGAAAATTTTAGAAACAAATTGTGATAACTAATTCCACTCCCCCCCATCTTGAATGAAACATTGTCCTCAATGTGTAAAACTTAGAGATAAGCAATGTTATAACAACAAATGAAGGGTATTAAAGTAAATAAAAAAAAGAATTAAAATACAAAATAAATAGAAAATACAATTACAAAACAAATAACAAACAAACAAAAGAAACAGGAACCCTTAATCACACAAGTATACAAGCAACTCATGATTGACCAGTTAAGGGCCTCAGAAAAGACAGCCAGGGGTTCCGGGAAGGTTGGAGGGGTCACAATGGTCCCGCTTAAAACCCAAACTTCTTAGACACCGAAAGTGTCGCCTAAAGAACTCCTAGACACTGTATTGACAGAGACGCTCACTGGAGTTACCAAAAGTCAACTCATATTATTTTAATTATTAAAAAAAAACAACTTAAAATAATAACAAAATAAGTAAAGAGAAAGGATTGGAATGCTCCCCCTTGAAGCGATTAGGTCGAGCATGATACCAAGTAAAGATAGTCTGAAAATTCAATCCTGATAAACAGGATTCTCCAAGTGAATCGTGTCATCCTGCAAAACAAAATTCTCCAAAAATGGTTTAAGACGTTGACCATTAACTTTAAAAACATTACCATTCTTTGGATCCTCAATCTCTACTGCTCCAAAAGGAAAAACTTTTGTGACCACAAATGGACCTGTCCATCTGGAACGCAGTTTACCAGGAAAAATATGCAATCTTGAATTATATAAGAGAACTTTCTGTGATGGTTCAAAGTTTTTCCTCAAAATATTTCTATCATGAAAAACCTTCATTTTCTCTTTGTAAATTCGAGAGTTTTCATAAGCATCATTCCTTAATTCTGCCAACTCATTCAACTGAAGCTTCCTATTCGAACTTGCATCATTTAAACCAAAATTAAACATTTTAATTGCCCAATATGCCTTATGTTCAAGTTCAACTGGTAAATGACAAGCCTTACCGTAGACAAGTCTGTACGGTGACATCCCTATGGAGGATTTGTATGCTGTACGGTATGCCCATAAAGCATCAGTTAATCTCAAAGACCAATCTTTACGGTTAGGACTCATAGTTTTTTCCAAAATTTGTTTTATCTCCCGATTAGCAAGTTCAACTTGACCGCTTGTTTGTGGGTGATATGGGGTAGCGACTTTATGAGTGACACCATACTTTTTCATTAAAGCCTCAAAAGGTTTATTGCAAAAGTGTTTCCCCCCATCACTTATTATAGCTCGAGGTGTTCCAAATCTTGAGAAAATGTTTTCTTTTAAAAACCGCAAAACAGTTTTATGATCATTATGTCGACAAGGAACAGCCTCAACCCATTTGGAAACATAATCAATACCAACCAAGATATAAAGATATCCAAAAGAAATAGGAAATGGACCCATTGTTGCATTCCTAAGAGGACACAAATTAATGTGCAAACAACCAATTAAAAATACCCGCAAGTGCACGAATCTATTGAAGTATAGATTATGTAAGTACGGGGTCGATCCCACGAAGAACTTGTCGGCTTCCTATAAGTTCTAATTTGAGTACGTAAAGAACACTTAATTGACACACCACAAATGCACAAATGCAAAATGGAAACTAAAAATGAGTAAAGAAGTGTAAAAGAAATGAAACAACACAAGAAAACTAAACAAAAACACAAACAGCATTTTCTATCACCCTTTTATCACCCATTTATCACCTATGAACAGTGCTAAAGCGACCGGTCGTCAGGTAAAAGCGACCGGTCGTTTTTGGGCAGATTCGAAACTCAAAATTTGACTTGAAAAGCGACCGGTCGTCAGGTAAAAGCGACCGGTCGTTTTTGGGCAGATTCGTTTTCTCTGTTTTTCAGTTTCGACCTCTGTCCAGTGTTTTGCCTATAACTTTCCAACCGTACGTCCAAAATTCACGTTCTTTATACGGTTGGATTCAGCACAGAAAATGGAAGAACACAACGCGGACCAAAAGTCCAAAACAATTACAGAAAGAAATAAAATTCAGTAACAAAGACACGTAACGTGTCAAACACGCAACTCACACACACATTGGGGGGGGGGGGGGGGTTTGATTTGTTTGAAGTAACCTATTTCTATTGCATGAAAGTAAATGGACTTTGAAATTAAATGAGAATGGCGGAGATGAATTATCAAGATGTGAAATCAAAATGTAACAAACACTAGGGTTTCGGAATCCACCCTAAACAATTCTACCCAAGTTCATGAATACTCAAGTAATGAACTCTAAACGTGTTGATGAAGATGTTCGCAATCAAGACCATGGGTCGTGGCTCAAGACGCATTGATTCTCTCTAATATACGTAAAGTGCATGGTTCGTGCTACAATACTTGTGCCCTCCTCATAACCGAACCTAGGTATGGTTCGTACTTCGATTCAATTACAAGGAGAACCCATTAAGTTCAAAGAGAATATGAACATCACAAGAATCCTAATAGCATGGTGTTTACATTAGGTATTCAAGAAACCAATTCACATGGATGATTCTTACTTCATCCATTTATTGCTTAGGATAACATGAGGATACACATAATCCCAACAATCTCAAGAGGCATGCTTTCAAAGATGGCCAACCAAGGAAAAACACACATCAAGGATAGATTAATTTGGTGAATTGGAATTCATCAACAATATTTAGAAATTCATACACTCAAGCATCAAAACAATAAGGTAATCATGTTTAGGGCTTCAACCTAAGCCCTAGCTATGGAGTTTAGTTGCTCATACTTATTCCAAATACAAACTCAAAATAAAATTAGAAAGAGTTTACAGATTTTCAGAAAATGATGAAAGCTTCAAGATCATCAATGGTGGAAGTCTTCTTCTCCACTTTTCTTGGCTGCACCTTGGCTTTCTCTTAGCTCCAACTCTCCCAAAATCTGCTCTCAATGTGTAGACTGATGGAATAGCCTCTCTCTCCCGTTGCAAAGCTCCCCCAAATCAGATTGCCCTTTGACTTCTTCTCCCTCTCTCCTCCTTTCCAGCTTTTACCTTTTAATATAAAACTACCACCTTTGATAAAGCCTTAGCCCATTGTCCCCTTGCCATCATGAAGCTTTGTCCTCACAAAGATGCCAATTGCTTCAGAAATTATCTCAAAGCTAAGGTAACTTCTTGTTACCAAGAGTTATGGTAACAAGAAAATCAAAATAACACAAAGGAGGTAAAAGCTGGCCAAGTTCGGATTTTCAGAGCTGTGGTAACATGCTGGATTGGTTGGATAGGCAATACTTGTCCAATGGAGCTCAAATTTGGATATGTTGTAGTTAACATCCATTGGAACAAGTCTTATGAAGATCATCACCTCATCCAAGGACCGGAACATGCTGATCCAAGGCCACGAAGTTGACCTACGAAAATGAACAAAAACAGAATTTATATCAAATAATGCACTTTTAGCTCATTTTCATACAAACCAAGGTAAAACCTATTAAAACACAAAAAAGAAGTAAAAAGCTATAAAATGTCAAGAACTAACTCAAAATAGTGGGTGAATAACATGAAAAATCATGTGTAAAAATGAACCGAACAAACTTCCCAAACTTATCTTTTGCTAGTCCTCGAGCAAAACAGAAATTAAAACAAGACTCGAAACAAAACTTTCCGAACACTTTCTAAGGAGAGAGCAACTCATGCAAACGACTCAAAAGTTTTCACAAGAAAAACTCAGTTTACACATTATTCACAAGGCGGCAAAATTCATAACACAACATGCTCAAGTGTAGTAGTGTGATGGCCAAATGGAACTCATTCTCCAATTTCAGTTTTCACACAACTTCAAAAATCATACCAAGCACAAATGTAACTTCAAATCTCACCAAAGTTGTCCTCTCACAAATGAATCACTCGTAAGAGGGTTACAATGCATCACTCAATAATAAATATGAGAATAGAGTTAAACCATACGGGACTTAACTCAAAACTAGCAAGATGAAAAACATGCATGAATATGATCTCAAGAAGGATGCTAAACACTTAAAAGCTGAAAAATGTGTGCAAATCAACCACATGACATTTAGGATCAATTTAGGTCTTTATTATAGGTTGTAATGGGGCTAAGGGTGTAAGGCGAGTAAGAAATGAAGGATATGGATACAACAAAGTCCAAGGAACTCACAATGTAAGAGCATATAATCGTTGACTAAAAGACTTTGAAACATCACGCTTGAGATTTTCACTCATTTTTTTTTTTTTGGTGATCAAATAGACCACAAAGCCTTATACCTCCACTAATTACGAATCACACTCCTTCCTTCCATTTGAACAACCATCAATTTATTTATTTTGAGGCCAACCAAGAGACATGGAATTTAAATTTGAATCCATTGCCAAATAACCACAACTTTTCTCTCTTCTTTCACCCTTTGAGTGAAGTACTCTTTTTTTTTATTTTTATTTTTTTAGATTAGGTGTAATAACCCTTCCCAAACTTAGCATGAAAAACACATCTAAATTAAAGCTCACGAGTTCCTTAGAAAGGTAAATTCTTGTTTTTCAGGCTAAGGCTAGAAGTAATAATTGGTTACTTGAAAGAAAAGGCATACATGTAGGCTCAAAGTGGTTACAATGGAAAATCATGCTTAAGCATGCATAAGGTTAGCTTGAAAGGCACAAACGGTCCAAAGAGGGCCTCAATATCATTTCTCAAATGTCATGTAATCAAATTGCACAAGAATGAGTGACTTTTAAGTGCTCAACCAAATCAATGAATAATGAGATCAAACAACAACTCGGATGACAAGAAAATAAGAATATGTGTATAACACTCATGAATTGAAGCAAAAGGCTCAAAGCTCACATTATATGGTTATACAAGTCTAATTCATGCTTGATACAATTCTTTGGATCATGCAAATCCCTCAACTGGAGAATTATGAAACAAATGGCAAGTGCATAGAGGGTTTCAAACATATCATGCTAGAACGATGCCATTTAGTGAATAACAAATTTTTTTTTTTAGCATTTTCAATCAAGTCATGTAAACATTCATCACAGTCTCATCGTATATGTCCGGAAAGTGACTTGAAAACAAAAAGACTCAAAACAGAAAAGAAAACAAAATAAAAGAAAGCAAGAGTTTAAGTGAAACGAAAAAGACTTGCTATCCCTTCCCAAACTTAGAAACAAACATTGTCCTCAATGTTAAAGAATTCAGGCACCAACAACGTTATAACAAGAATTAAAGGGAATAAAGCAAGTAAATACAAGAACAAACACGAAAAACAACTACAACACGGTCGCAAAAACAAAAACAAAAACGAATCCAAACAGAAACAAATAAAACAGTAAGCCCTAACAACAGTCTTACACATGCAGAAATCCAACCCAAAGAAACGCACAAACCAAATGAAAGCCCAACCCAAACGAAAGCCCAAAAGCGAAGAAAGTAAATAAAATAAAAAAAATAAAATAAAAATAAAAAACAGAGAAACCAAGTCAGAAGCACAAAGAGCGAGGACTCAGTAAAATAGAAAAAAGTGGGCCCTGAAGTCTCGGCACCTGTGAGTCACGGGAAACAAAGTGAGAGACGTGTCGACAAGCAGCGGTCTCTCTCTCGGTCCCAAGCCAGAATTATTGGCTTCATAGGAAGGTGTGACGACTTTCGTTTCTCAAAAGCGCTGAAAGGCGGAACTGTAATTAAAGGGGTTGGGGACCAGGTGAGGTGACCTAAGGGGATAGGCCGTAAGGGCCGCGCAAAACGCAGAAGCGCAGTGGCTAGGGTTACGTAAAAACTAACTCTATAAAAGAAGAAGAGAAAGAGTTGGGGAAGAACACACAAACTCAGAAACACACAAAAGAGAAAAGCAAGACAAAAGAAAGTAAGAGTTGAAATGGCGTCTTCCTACCCATTCTCGTTGGATCTCAACCTAGCTCCACCGACTCAGACTCGGGGCCAAGCAGTGGCACCAGTGTGGATGCCCTACTTTGCCTCTGCACGGGGGCACGTGACAGTGAATGACTCGATACTGCTGGACAACGATGTTGCCCTTGGAGTTGCTAGAAATCTAGTAACTCCCAAGGATATACGGGTGCTGGGATCAAGGGATGACAACCGGGTCGTGAGCGATGCTCTGGCACTAAGCGTGCAAAGCACCGCAACAGTCGCAAGTGTGGGTCATCGCCTACTTGCGAAGTCCCATGAAGTGGAGGTGCTAAGAGGTCAGTTGGCGGCGGAGCGAAGTATGGTGGAAGAGTGCCAGAGTATTATTAAAAGTTTAAAAAGGGAAAGGGCAAGGATAGTGGAGGTGAATCGACACCAGCTAGAGGCGTTGCGGGAAGAGAACCAAAATCTCTCAAAGATGGTAAGTGTTTACGCCCATGACATGAGAAAGCAGCTGGAGGACATAGACCGACCGGGAAAACGCAAGAAAACAGACCGCGAGAGTGGTTACGCTCAAGCTAAGAATGCAATCTTTGGGAGCTCGAGTGATGAGCCCCAAGAGGCTGTGCGTGAAGCCCCGGAAGTGGATAGCCAAAGGGCTAAACTCAAGGGTCCTATGGTCGAGACACCGAGCACTGGAAAAAAATGATTCTAGTGTATTATTGGTGTGCCTGTTTGTCTTTGCCTTTCGGTGAATTTTTTTATTTTATTATTTTTTTTTTTCAATTTCTCGTTTTCGGAAATAAAAGAAAAGAAAGTTGCAAAAGACAAAGAAGAAAAACAAAACGCACTTCCCAAACTTGAATAAAGGGAATGCGACAAACTAAAAAGAAACAAAGCACACTTCCCCAACGGAAATAAAACAAAGACGACAAACTAAAAAGAAATCAAAACACAATGCACCAGAAAACAGGGAGGGAAAGAAAGTAAAGTGAAAGCAGAAATGCTTCCCTGTTTAACTTGACTCATCCGCAAATTGCTCCGGAAATACAAAGTGGTGTCGGCTCCCCTATGAGAATAAGTCTATTTAAACCACTTCTCGGTTGAAAGAAGGAGCATCCTGCATTTCAACCTGCAAACTCAAGAAAAACCATCAAAAAGCCCAGACAGAAAAATCAATGGCATCCCCAGATATGCTTGTTGATGACCTTAACCTTGAGTTGTCGCTTGCACCACCAAATGCCCAGATACGGGCTCCTCCAAACCCTATCTTCCCAAACTCCTCATACCATCATGGCTCGGCCTCAAACTTCTCTGAGGTGGTGCCGCGAAGGGCAGTAATGCCGGAGGGCATGACTGTCAGCAGACTTACAGTTGCAGATCATCTGCATGTGGCGCAGAGGTCTGACCAGATGGCAGTGGACGAGTCCCACAATCTAACCGTGCTCAACGCGGTCTCGGCCACAAATTTGGGCATGCGCCTACTGGCGAGAACACGAGAGTGCGGGGCACTGAGTGAGGAGGTGGCGGCCCTGAAAGCTCTGGTGGCGGACCTGCAGAAGCGGCTCTACAGTGCCAACCAGCATGTAGAGATGCTGCAAAAAAGGAATGATGATCATGTAGAGCTGCTGCAGATTCTACAAGCAAGAACAGATAGAGGCAAATAGCAGAAGCCTCAGGTGGCGCAGAATGCAACAATGAACGTGTGATTAGGAATTTTATGTATGCATTTTCAAGTTTATAAATGTAATCACATGTTATGAAATGGAATAAGCATTTGAGCCAAAGTTCAGAGTGTGCAATCATGAAGCAATCTACTTCCCAAACTTACTAACAAAATATAAACACAAACAAATAAAAGAAAGAAAGAGTAAGAAAAACAAAGAGAAACAACAAGAAATTCGAAATTACCTTGGTTGGAAAAATGTAACCCTAACTCTAAAATAAAATAAAATAAAATAAAAATAAAATAAAAGAAAGTTTGAGTCTAGAGAAACTCCACTTTGAAGCGATTAGGACGACAACAAACTTCTTTTATTCACCTTGGGTTGCCTCCCAAGAAGCGCTAAGTTTAAAGTCTTTTGCCGGACTTCCAACATACCATGGTCACTTAGGGGGTTTTGGCTCAATCGCCTCCTTGTGCCGAACATGAAGTTTCTTCAAATCTCTTTGCCATCTAATCAACCCATTTCGTATTCTTTTCTTTTTATGCGCATGAGTAGATTTCAAAAGCAATTTTAAGCGCTCTTCAATATGTTGATTAGATGGATGAGGCACATATTTAGGATTGGGTGGCCTTCTCATTTGAGTAGAAGGAATGACATTGAACATATGGTTGGTACTTGGAACATGGATGTTCAGCTTGTCTTCCTCTAGTACTTCAAAAACAGAATAAGGCATTAGATTAATTGAAGCACCTAAATCAATTAAAGATTTCTCAAACAATTTATCATCAATTACACATGGAATTGTGAAACTTCCTGGATCTTCCAACTTGGGAGGAAGCTTCCTTTGTAAAACAGCAGAAACCTCTTCCGTTAGTGCAACCGTTTCATCATTTTTGAAGTTCCTCTTGTTGGTACAAAGATCCTCCAATAGAGGAATATTGACTTGCACTTTCCTACAAGTTTCCAATATGTCCTTGGTATGTTGAATTTTTTTGGAACTCATAAGCCTGTGAGGAAAAGGAGCACGTAAGATTTCTTCATCAGTAGGTTCACGACTTACCTTCTCCTTTCTTGCCCTTCTTGCAAGTTCATGCTTTGGGATCCATTCGGATGAAGAAGCTGCTTGTTTATCTTTCTCTTTGTTGCTTTCATCCTTTTCTTTAGGCTCAGTCACTTGTTCAACCTGCATGTCATCAACATTGTGAATCAAATTTTTAGAACCATCAATTTCACCAATTACCTTACCAGTTCTCAAGGTAACTGCTTGAACATGCTCACGCCCAGTTGGATTAATCTCTGGTTGGCTAGGCATCATACCAGGTTCCCTTTGACTCAAAGCTTGAGCAATTTGTCCCACTTGATTTTCTAGATTGGCAATGGCCTTATCCGTTTTCTGCATGTGGGTGTCATTCCTCTGCATGTAGCTTTTTGTCTCAGTGATGAAACTATCTGTGTTTCTAGCCATGGAAGCAACAAGTTCTTCCAAAGATTTTCCTGTAGATTGTGGTTGAGGTGGTGGTTGTGGTGGATTGTAGTAGTGCATTTGACCATGAGGTGGGCGAGTATGTTGTTGACCATGAGGTGGGTGAGTTGGCCCTTGTTGAAAATTTGGATTGTCGGTCCACCAGAAGTTTGAATGATTTCTCCACTCCGGATTGTATGTTTGTTGGAAATATTCATTCATAGTCAACTCATTCTGAAATGAGCCAAATGCATTTGCTTCCTCCATCCCAAATTTATTGGAGTATTCTTGCATAGTAAGTTCCACAATTTCAGTTGCGGCTGCCATTGGAGATGGTGGAGATGACTCCTCGGATGTTCCTATAAGAAAAAGAAACAAAAACAAATCAAGATAAAATGAAACAACAATCAATAAACAAAAATAAAACTAAGTACTCTAAACATACTCAAACAAAACAGATAAGCAACCGTGCCAGTTCCCCGGCAACGGCGCCAAAAATTGTTGCATTCCTAAGAGGACACAAATTAATGTGCAAACAACCAATTAAAAATACCCGCAAGTGCACGAATCTATTGAAGTATAGATTATGTAAGTACGGGGTCGATCCCACGAAGAACTTGTCGGCTTCCTATAAGTTCTAATTTGAGTACGTAAAGAACACTTAATTGACACACCACAAATGCACAAATGCAAAATGGAAACTAAAAATGAGTAAAGAAGTGTAAAAGAAATGAAACAACACAAGAAAACTAAACAAAAACACAAACAGCATTTTCTATCACCCTTTTATCACCCATTTATCACCTATGAACAGTGCTAAAGCGACCGGTCGTCAGGTAAAAGCGACCGGTCGTTTTTGGGCAGATTCGAAACTCAAAATTTGACTTGAAAAGCGACCGGTCGTCAGGTAAAAGCGACCGGTCGTTTTTGGGCAGATTCGTTTTCTCTGTTTTTCAGTTTCGACCTCTGTCCAGTGTTTTGCCTATAACTTTCCAACCGTACGTCCAAAATTCACGTTCTTTATACGGTTGGATTCAGCACAGAAAATGGAAGAACACAACGCGGACCAAAAGTCCAAAACAATTACAGAAAGAAATAAAATTCAGTAACAAAGACACGTAACGTGTCAAACACGCAACTCACACACACATTGGGGGGGGGGGGGGGTTTGATTTGTTTGAAGTAACCTATTTCTATTGCATGAAAGTAAATGGACTTTGAAATTAAATGAGAATGGCGGAGATGAATTATCAAGATGTGAAATCAAAATGTAACAAACACTAGGGTTTCGGAATCCACCCTAAACAATTCTACCCAAGTTCATGAATACTCAAGTAATGAACTCTAAACGTGTTGATGAAGATGTTCGCAATCAAGACCATGGGTCGTGGCTCAAGACGCATTGATTCTCTCTAATATACGTAAAGTGCATGGTTCGTGCTACAATACTTGTGCCCTCCTCATAACCGAACCTAGGTATGGTTCGTACTTCGATTCAATTACAAGGAGAACCCATTAAGTTCAAAGAGAATATGAACATCACAAGAATCCTAATAGCATGGTGTTTACATTAGGTATTCAAGAAACCAATTCACATGGATGATTCTTACTTCATCCATTTATTGCTTAGGATAACATGAGGATACACATAATCCCAACAATCTCAAGAGGCATGCTTTCAAAGATGGCCAACCAAGGAAAAACACACATCAAGGATAGATTAATTTGGTGAATTGGAATTCATCAACAATATTTAGAAATTCATACACTCAAGCATCAAAACAATAAGGTAATCATGTTTAGGGCTTCAACCTAAGCCCTAGCTATGGAGTTTAGTTGCTCATACTTATTCCAAATACAAACTCAAAATAAAATTAGAAAGAGTTTACAGATTTTCAGAAAATGATGAAAGCTTCAAGATCATCAATGGTGGAAGTCTTCTTCTCCACTTTTCTTGGCTGCACCTTGGCTTTCTCTTAGCTCCAACTCTCCCAAAATCTGCTCTCAATGTGTAGACTGATGGAATAGCCTCTCTCTCCCGTTGCAAAGCTCCCCCAAATCAGATTGCCCTTTGACTTCTTCTCCCTCTCTCCTCCTTTCCAGCTTTTACCTTTTAATATAAAACTACCACCTTTGATAAAGCCTTAGCCCATTGTCCCCTTGCCATCATGAAGCTTTGTCCTCACAAAGATGCCAATTGCTTCAGAAATTATCTCAAAGCTAAGGTAACTTCTTGTTACCAAGAGTTATGGTAACAAGAAAATCAAAATAACACAAAGGAGGTAAAAGCTGGCCAAGTTCGGATTTTCAGAGCTGTGGTAACATGCTGGATT
Source organism: Prunus avium (assembly GCF_965620075.1). NCBI lineage: Eukaryota > Viridiplantae > Streptophyta > Magnoliopsida > Rosales > Rosaceae > Prunus > Prunus avium. Next base: position 33,827,563 of record NC_142286.1, read on the forward strand.
GGTTGGATAGGCAATACTTGTCCAATGGAGCTCAAATTTGGATATGTTGTAGTTAACATCCATTGGAACAAGTCTTATGAAGATCATCACCTCATCCAAGGACCGGAACATGCTGATCCAAGGCCACGAAGTTGACCTACGAAAATGAACAAAAACAGAATTTATATCAAATAATGCACTTTTAGCTCATTTTCATACAAACCAAGGTAAAACCTATTAAAACACAAAAAAGAAGTAAAAAGCTATAAAATGTCAAGAACTAACTCAAAATAGTGGGTGAATAACATGAAAAATCATGTGTAAAAATGAACCGAACACCCATAAAATCAATGCCCCAACAATCAAATATTTCAATTACCAAAATTGGGTTCAAAGGCATCATATTTCTACGGGTAATTGCCCCTAACTTTTGACAACGGTCACAAGTTCGACAAAAAGAATTAGTGTCTTTAAAAAGCGTAGGCCAATAAAATCCACACTGCAAAATCTTTGCAGCGGTTTTCTTTACAGAAAAATGACCACCACATGCTTCATTATGACAAAAAGAAATTACTGCATGGATTTCATTATCAGGTACACACCTCCTAATGATTTGATCAGGGCAGTATTTAAACAGATAGGGGTCATCCCAAAAGAAATTTTTAACCTCTGTAAGAAATTTCCTCTTGTCTTGAGCAGTCCAATCAGATGGAATTTTACCTGTAGCAAGAAAATTAACAATGTTAGCAAACCAAGGTAATTCCGAAATAGTAAATAATTGCTCATCTGGAAAAGAATCATTAATTGGCAATGTTTCAATGGAATCCTCAAAATTCAATCTAGACAAATGATCAGCCACTACATTTTCTACTCCCTTTTTGTCTTTGATTGTGATGTCAAATTCTTGAAGTAGTAGGATCCACCTAATCAGTCGAGCTTTAGCATCTTTCTTTTCAAAAAGGTATTTTAAAGCTGCATGGTCAGTGAAAATAACAATAGGTGATCCAACTATATAAGAACGAAACTTATCCAAAGCAAATACCACAGCAAGGAGTTCTTTTTCAGTTGTAGAATAATTCATCTGAGCACTGTTCAAGGTTCTGCTTGCATAATGGATGACATGTGGCTTCTTATCCTTTCTTTGCCCTAAAACAGCTCCAACCGCAAAATCACTAGCATCACACATAATTTCAAAAGGTAAAGTCCAGTTAGGTGGTTGCATAATTGGAGCAGATGTGAGCATTTCAATTAATTTATCAAAAGCCTTTTGACATGAATCAGACCACTCAAATTAACTGTCTTTTAATAGGAGATTACACAAGGGTCTAGATATTGCACTAAAATTCTGAATAAATCTCCTGTAAAAACCAGCATGACCTAAAAATGATCTGACATCTTTAACAGTTTTTGGAACTGGCAATTTTGAAATTAATTCGATTTTAGCTTTATCCACTTCAATTCCTTTATTAGAAACAATATGACAAGAACAATTCCAGAAGAAACCATAAAATGACATTTCTCCCAATTTAAAACAAAGTTTTTCTCCTGGCATCGAACCAATACTTTTTCCAAATTACTCAAGCAATTATCAAAAGAATCACCGAAAATAGATATATCATCCATGAAAACTTCAAGAAATTGCTCAACCATATCACTGAAAATACTGATCATGCATCTTTGAAAAGTAGCAGGAGCATTACATAATCCGAAAGGCATTCTACGAAAAGCAAAAGTACCAAAACGACATGTAAAAGTAGTTTTTTCTTGATCTTCAATGGCAATTTCAATTTGATAATAGCCTGAGTATCCATCTAGGAAACAATAAAATTCATGACCGGCTACCCTTTCTAAGATTTGATCAATAAAAGGTAAAGGGAAATGGTCTTTTCTAGTTGCAGAATTTAGCTTTCTATAATCAATGCACATGCGCCAACTTGAAACAACTCTAGTAGGTATCAATTCATTCTTATCATTTTTAACCACAGTTATGCCAGATTTCTTAGGTACAACTTGAGTAGGACTTACACATTTACTATCAGAGATGGAATAAATAATACCTGCATCTATTAATTTCAACACCTCAGTTTTAACAACATCTTTCATGATTGGGTTTAACCTACGCTGTGCCTCCCTGGAAGACTTGGCTTCATCCTCTAAAAATATTTTATGAGTACAAACAAGAGGACTAATTCCCTTAATGTCAGCAAGAGTCCAACCAATGGCAGATCTATGAGAATTCAACACATTAAGTAACTTACCTTCTTGCAAAGAGTCAAGTTCAGAAGATATTACCACTGGAAAAGTGTTGTTGGCCCCCAAGAATGCATGTTTAAGTCCCATGGGTAAAGGCTTCAATTCTAGATTAGGAACTTCCACATTTGATGGCAATGTCTTTTCCTTCCGAGGTGGAAGCTTCTCAAACCTTGGCGTCCATTTATCAACCTGCAAGGAATTAAATAATGAATTAAGATAAGCAATTTCCGGATCCTCAAGTAATTCAGATTCTTTAGAATTCAATAAAAGATCCTCTAAAGGTTCAGAAATACTGGTCTTCTCAAATTGATCTTGCACAAGAGCTTCAATCAAGTTCACCACTGCACAATCATCATCTTCATAAGGTCGCCTGAAAACATTAAAAATGTTAATTTCCAATGTCATGTTTGTTCGGTTCATTTTTACACATGATTTTTCATGTTATTCACCCATTATTTTGAGTTAGTTCTTGACATTTTATAGCTTTTTACTTCCTTTTTGTGTTTTCTTAGATTTTACCTTGGTTGGAATGAAAATGAGCTAAAAGTGCATTAATAGTTATAAACTTTGTTTTTGTTCATTTTCGTAGGTCAACTTCTTGGCTTGGGATCAACATGCTCTGGTGCTCGGATGAGGTCATGATCTTCATGAAACTTGTTCCAATGGATGTTAACTACAACATATCCAAATTTGAGCTCCATTGGACAAGTATTGCCTATCCAACCAATCCAGCATGTTACCACAGCTCTGGAAATCCGAAGTAGTCCAGCTTTTACCTCCAATGTGTCACTTGATTCTTCTTGTTACCATAACACTTGGTAACAAGAATTTACCTTAGTGAAAGAGATATTTTCTGAGGCAAAGAGCATATTTTCAAGGACAAAGCTTCATCATGGCAAGGGGACAATGGGTGAAGGCTTTGGAGGAAAGAATGACTTTTATATTCAAAGTGTGAGCTGTAAATTGATGGGCAAGGGAAAGGTGAGTGCAATCTGAAGTATGAGAGGCTTTTGAACGTGGGTAACTTGGGCATTCTATTATTCCATAATTTTGCAGAGATTTTGGAGCTGGAGATGAAGCTTGGAGCTAGGGAGCTCAAGGAGGAAGACAAGGGCAACAAAGCAAAAAGTGGAAGAGATTTCCACCATTGAAGACCTTGAGCTCCCATGTTCACAAAATCTGTAACTTCTTTCTAGTTTTGTTTTGAGTTTGTATTTGGAATAAGTATGAGCAACTAAACTCCATAGCTAGGGCTTAGGTTGAAGCCCTAAACATGATTACCTTATTGTTTTGATGCTTGAGTGTATGAATTTCTAGATATTGTTGATGAATTCCAATTCACCAAATTAATCTATCCTTGATGTATGTTCTTCTTTGATTGATCACCTTTGAAAGCATGCTTCTTGAGATTGTTGGGATTATGTGTATCTTCATGTTGTCCTAAGCAATAAATGGATGAAGTAAGAATCATCCATGTGAATTGGTTTCTTGAATACCTAATGTAAACACCATGCTATTAGGGTTCTTGTGATGTTCATATTCTCTTTGAACTTAATGGGTTTTTCTTGTAATTGAATCAAAGTACTAAGCACACCTAGATTCGATTATAGGGAAGGCACAAGTATTGTAGCACTCGTACTGCACTTTACGTACATTAGAGAGAATCAATGCGTCTTGAGCCACTCGTACTGGTCTTGATTGCGAACATCTTCAACAACACGTTTAGAGTTCATCACTTGAGTATCCATGAACATTGGTAGAATTGTTTAGAGTGGATTCCGAAACCCTAGTGTTTGTTACATTTTAATTTCACATTGTGATAATTCATCTCTGCCATTCTCATTTAATTTCAAGGTCCATTTACTTTCATGCAATAGAAATAGGTCACTTCAAACAAATCAACCCCCCCCCCCCCAAATGTGTGTGTGAGTTGTGTGTTTGATACGTTGTGTGTCTTGTTTACTGAATTCTGTTTATTTTCGTAACTGTTTTGGACTTTTGGTCCGCTCTGTGTTCTTCCATTTTCTGTGCTGAATCCAACCGTATAAAGAACTTGAAATTTGGGTAAACGGTTGGAAAGTTATAGGCAAAACACTGGACAGAGGTCGAAACTGGAAAAACAGAGAAACGAATCTGCCCAAACACGACCGGTCGTTACTGTTCAGGAGACCGGTCGCACATGAATCTGTCCAAAAACGACCGGTCGTCACTGTTCACGACCGGTCGTCACTGTTCATTTTCACTGTTCACGGCACTGTTCACAGGTGATAAATAGGTGATAAAAGGGTGATAGAAAGTGCTGTTTCTGTTTTTCTTTGGTTTTTTGTGTTGTTTCATTTCTTTTACATTTCTTTACTCTTTTTTTTAGTTTCCAATTTGCATTTGTGGATTTGTGGTGTGTTAAATAAGTGTTCTTTACGTACTCAAATTAGAACTTATAGGAAGCCGACAAGTTCTTCGTGGGATCGACCCCGTACTTACATAATCTATACTTCATTAGATTCGTGCACTTGCGGGTATTTTTAATTGGTTGTTTGCACATTAATTTGTGTCCTTTTAGGAATGCAACAATGTTACCAAAACTGAGTTTCATTACCCCACTTCTGCAACTAATGTGTGCGTCACATGTAGCAAGGAAGGGACGCCCTAAAATGACAGGAATTTCATTTTCAGAATGCAAAACAGGTTGTGTATCTAAAACAACAAAGTCAACAGGGTAGTAAAATTTGTCCACTTGGACCAACACATCCTCAATTACCCCTCTCGGCACTCGTACAGAACGATCAGCAAGTTGCAACTTCATTGTTGTGGGCTTCAATTCACCAAGACCTAACTGCAAATATACTAAATATGGCAATAAATTTACACTAGCCCCCAAATCAAGCAAAGCACAATTGATGTAATTTTTTCCAATTACACATGAAAGAGTAGGACTTCCTGGATCTTTGTATTTAGGAGGGACCTTATGTTGCAATAATGCACTCACATGTTCAGTCAAAAATGCAGTTTTCTTCACCTGATGCTTTCTTTTAAATGTGCACAGATCTTTTAAAAATTTAGCATATGAAGGGATCTGTTTAATAGCATCTAACAAAGGAATATTAACTTTGACTTCTTTAAAGACATCCAAAATTTCAGAATTTTGATTCAATTTCTTTGGAGGATTTAAAGCTTGAGGAAAAGGAGCAGGAAAATGATATTCATTTGATTCATTCAAGTTGGACATGTTAAGTTTATCATTATTCTTAGATTTTTCAACTTCCTTCGGTGAAGGTGTGTTATCAATTATTTTACCACTTCTAAGAGCAATGACAGACTTAGCATGTTCAATTGAGGTTTCACACGAATTAACATTCTTTGGATTTGGTTGAGTTTGAGAAGGAAATTTTCCTTTTTCATTTATTGCAAAAGAATTTGTCAATTTGTCAATTTGGCTTTTAATTTCTTTATTTTCTTCAACCATTTGACCAAACAAGGTATCATACCTTTGATTTTGCTTCTGTTGTTCCTGCATAAATGCTTGAAGAGTATCGCTCAAAGAAGGTCTAGCATTAAATGTATTAGTTGCAGGAAACTGATGATTGAAAGAATTTCTATCACTTACCTGAGGTTGTGAATCATTGCTCCAACGAAAGTTTGGATGATTCCTTGTTGCTGGATTGTAAGTGTTGGAAAAAGGAGAATACTGTTGTTTGAAGTTTCCAACAGTAGCACAACGCTCCTCATAAGCTCCTTTCATTTCCTGAAAAATTGGGCAGTTTTTAACAGTATGACCAATCTCATAACAAGAATCACATACTTGATTAACATCAGCTTGAAAAACAGGTTGAGGCAAATTTGATTTTTCCGTTTTCAAAGCAGCTATCTCTTTAGTCAAAACCTCAAATTTTAATTTCCAATCATCTTCTTCTTTTAATTGGTAAATTCCTTTATTAGTAGAAGATGTGACAATTCTTGAACGATCAGTGGTTTCAACTAGACTGGGGACAGTCCATTGATGAGCTTTTTCAGCAATTTCATCCAAAAATTCTAGGGCATCATCAGGGTCTTTTTGCATAAAATTTCCATTACACATAGACTCAACAAATTGGCGATCACGAGGGAGAAGTCCCTCATAGATATAACTAGCAAGACGCCAGTTTTCAAAGCCATGGTGTGGGCACAAATTCAAAAGCTCTTTAAATTTTTCCCAAGTTTGGTACAAAGTTTCATTTTCTTTTTGAGAGAAATTTGAGATTCTTTTCTTAAGAGCAATTGTCTTGTGATTTGGAAAATATTTGTTAAAAAATGCTTGAGTCATTTCCCCCCAAGAACCTATGGATCTAGCCCTTAATGAATACAACCAACTTTTAGCCTTTTCTTTTAAGGAAAAAGGAAAAAATTTCAACCTTATGAAATTAATCCTATCAAGTTGAACATTGTAAAAAGTGCCAATAGCCTCTTCAAATTCCCTAACATGCACATAAGGATTTTCACTTTCCATGCCATGAAAAATGGGAAGCAGTTGAATCATTCCAGGTTTGAAATCATAATTTGGCATGTTAGGTGGAAACATGATGCATGAAGGATTTGGTGCACGAATAGGATGCAAAAATGTCTCTAAAGTTCTAGGTGCAACTACTTCTCTTATTTCATCATTCACAATCTGAGCATTAACCATTTGTTCATTATTCGCAATTTCTTGTTCATTATTCGCAATTTCTTGTTCATCATTCACAATTGCTGCCATGCTTTCAGATTTGTTGGATATTTCAGTTGAAGAAGTTGAAGCAGAATGTTCTAAATTAACAGTTTCAGACTTTTTGACAAACCTTCCTAGATGATCTCTAGGTCGCATAAAGTAAATAAATAAATATAAAAAAAACAAAAACAAAAATAAAATAAAACAAAAAATTAAAAAAAAAAAAAATTTATTAACAATAAGATGAAAGTTGGAAAGAGTGTACCATATGTGAAGAATTTCACATAACCAGCAAACCTCTGACCAAGGGGATCTCTGTACTCTTTGACCAGCCGCTCCCCGGCAACGGCGCCAATTTGTTCGCACCACTTTGCAAAACCCAAGGGAGGTGTCGTATAGTAGTGTAGCTCGGAAGTCCGAGTGTCGTATCCACAGAGAGCAGTGTAAAGAAAATAACAGAGATGAAAAAGAACAAGTGTGATTGAGAGGTTGATTTATGCAAGATTTGATTTAAAGAAAATTTAATTGATTAAAACACTAAGGCATTGGGTTTCCACTTTTAACATAAGCATGCAACTCTTAATAATTTGATCCACAAAATATTTTCCTTTGTAGTTGTTCAAAATAATTAAAGCTCTTTTTAATTTCCTTTAGAAGTATTCTAAGCATAACTTGTACCATTGGCAACAAACTATCAAAAAAATAAACTTCATCGAAATTCTATTAATCTTTAGTAATTCTCTTCTCTTTTAAAAGCATGAAAGTTTTTACTACACAATGGGAAAAACATGATTGAACCCATGAAATAGATTATCAAACATTCATCAATTAATTAAAAAGAAAACTACAAATTCCATTTGAACAAAAACTACAAATTCACATTAAAGCTTAAGTTTGGATCAAACTAATAACAATTACACACTCATATTAAAAGCTTTCCCCCTAGCCTTAGCTAGGGAGTTAGTTCCCCATAAAATAAAACTAAAAACAAAAATTAAAACTTAGAAAGATGGAGGGAAGAGAGAAAGCTCAAGAGTTGTGGAGCTTGGTGTGATTTTACAATGCCATAGCTCCTCCTATTTATAGGAAAATGGGAGCAATTCTAAATTCATTAAATCCCTCCATTCATGAATTCAATATGTATTCCACTTGCATCAAACCAATTGCCAATTTGCTTCCATTACTTATTCCATAGTGTTGATGACTCCATTCTCCAAATTCTTCATCTTTCAATGCACAACCGTAACCCATCTCTTCATTGTTTCTTCTTTTCTTCAATTGTTGCTCCACTTCTACTTGCTTTTGTTATTCAATCTTTTCTTTTGGTTAAGTGTTGCACCTCTTCTCATCATCCTTCATTTCATTTGCTTAACTCACAATTTTAATAATTCATGATTCCACATCTTCAAGCCACCATCATGTTTGTTGCTTCATCCACTCCATGCATGAATTGAATATGTCTTCCACTTGAACACTTGATCATGCACTTACATGCATTTCTCTTCTCTTTGGCAAGGTGGTGCATCTTGCAATCTTTTTAATAAATCTTGCCACCATTTGCCTACTAGCATCCAATAATCTTCTTCAACCTTAAGATAAAATAATGAAATCATCATCAATTATGTAATGGGTATGTAAGCAAGTGCAAAAGTGAAAAACAAACCTAATTAACTAAAATTGTAAGAAAATCAATTACTAACAAATATATTTAGGGATAATAAATGTGATAGTTTATGTGCTCATCAGCCACTGGAGCAAAGGTTTCCAAATAATCCACTTCATAGGTTTGAGTATAACCATTTGCTACCAATCTAGCCTTGTAACGGTCAATAGAACCATCAGCCTTATGCTTCAAAGTAAACACCCATCTGTATCCAACAGCTTTCTTCCCTCGTGGCAAAGGAACTAAATCCCATGTTTTATTCTTGTTCAAAGCATCCATCCATTTGGAGTTAGATAAAGCATCATGCAACTTAGTTGGCACACATACACTAAATAATTGACACAAATATGATGCATATGACTTAGACAAACGATGAGTTGACACTTAATGGCTAATGAGATATTTAGACTTGGCATGTATATCAGGAGAATATTGTACTTTAGGTTTCCCACGAGTGGTTTGTGGGGGTAACTGATAAGTTGACATAGATAGATCATTAGAAATTACCTCACTTAATTCACTGTCACGAGTAGATTAGGGCACCGGCAGGGCAAATGGGGGTATTGCGTCGAACTCATCCATACAAGAATTACTATCACTATTTTCATATACAGGCAACTGGTCGCTTGCTTCAGTGCAACCGGTCGTTTCAACACTAAGAGCACCTGTTTCATCTCCAGATATGGCCGACCGGTCAAGTTCCAAAGGGCAACTAGTCGTTTCTTCACAAAGACCACATGTTTCATCTTCAAATATGGCCGACCGGTCACTTGCTTCAACGCGACTAGTTGTTTCCTTCCTAAGAGCAGTATCTTCAAACACATTATTCTCCTTTCAAGTCCAAGATTCTCCAATTCACTCCCCATCTCTCCCTGAATTGGAGAGGAGGGAGAGACATAATAGGGCACTTCTTCATGGAAAGTCACGTCCAAAGTAACATGCACTTTCTGGGTAGATGGATGATAGCACTTATAACCATTATGAATAGAAGAGTAACCAATAAAGACACATCAGAGAGCACAAGGATCAAGTTTACTCTGTTGATAAGAGTATACATGAATATAGGCAACATACCCAAAAGCTTTAGGAGGCAACTTGGAGACGGAGACAGGGGGAACATGGTCACTAAACACATCGTGTGAAGTCTTGAAATCAAGAATTTGGTTAGGAGTACAATTAATCAAATAGATAGCAAACATAACAGCATGCCCCCAAAGATGATGGGGAACAGACATATCCAATATGAGTGAGCGGGCAACTTCAAGCAATTTTCGATTCTTTCTTTCAGACACACCATTTAAGGGGTTGTCGTTTGGTTTATAATACATTGAGCATGGAGAAAGACGCCAAAGTATTATTCACATATTCGTCTCCGTTATTAGTTTGGAATACTTTGACCTAAGCATGAAACTGAGTAAACACCATAGTACAGAACTCTGGAAGGATGGAAGCAACATCATGTTTATTTTTCACCAAGAAAACCCAAGTGAGTTTGATACAATCATCAATAAATGTGATGAATCAACGAAATCCGTTCAAAGTAACGCGAGCCAGACCCCACACATCAGAATGCACTAAATCAAAAGGCTTCGCAACTTTACTGTCACTCAAAGGAAACACAATGCGATGACTCTGTAGGAATTTCCAAAACATTTTTCCAAAGTTCATTTGAATATTAAACATGCATTTAATCAAATTAATCGCAGCGGAAGTCTAAGGTGGTTGTTTAAATCCAAAAACAAAACTTCTTCCAAGTATCTTAAGCCATGAACATTGATATGTTTTTCATAAATGAAAATTCAAGAGAAAGGATAAGATCTAATTACCCTTGAAGCAATTATATGAACCAATTTGTGTTTGGTCTTCTCTTGATGATTTCCTCTTTGTTGATCTCCTCTTTGATCTTTGCTCCTTAATCTTTCTCCTCCATGTGAGCCACAAAAGTATATGGCCTCTAAGTCTCCACACCAATGGAACCTTGAGATGAGAAGAAGTATCTTGAGAATACTTGGATGCTAGTGCAAGATTCTCAAGATTGGTTTCAATCTAAACCACTTTGAAAAATGAAAGTATTTCACTCTTGAAAACTCTCCTTTTTCTCTCTTTGATCTCCCAAACCTATTTAGTTGATGTTGGATTGTGTTTTTGTGTTAATGAGCTTATGGAAACAATTCCCATACACATTCACTTAACCATTTTCGGCCGAATCCCATTGGGCTTCCAAAATTGGGCCTTATGACACTTAAACCATAATATTTAGGTGTCTTAAGCCCTTGGGCTTGATACCCAACCATTTGGGCTTCCCTCTAACTATTATCGAGGCCCAAATACGTTTTTACACGTAATAAATCATCCACATCAAATCAATCAAATTGATTTCCTCATTCTCATTTGTATTACTCAAAGTTAACCATTTAAGGTGTGCGATCCATTAGGTTCTAATTAGCAAGGCAGTGGGAAAATATTAGAACTCTTTCTAACCAACTGGAATTAAAACCATCTTTTTAATTCTTCCTTTATTTGGATCGATCACAATCAATCCTAGGACTTCCACAAGCCAAGAGTGACATCTAGCAATATATCAAGGCTACCCAAGTTAACCAGAATAGATGAAGAACCTATTCAGTTGGAATTGCAATGCAATACGGTCCTTCTCTTATACAATGTTTCAAATCATATTATTAGGGTACATATTGATTATGTCAAACCCCTAATATGATTTATAACCTCATGTGATTCAAAAGAACGTGATTAAGAACAACTTTCTAAATCAAGCTCAAAATACTTTGGCCAAAGATTTACTGAATCACATCTTGAAACATTCTCCTTCTTTATCGAAAGTAGAGATTCCTAATTGTACATTCACATGCCCCTATGATGAATTAAGAGATCCCAACAACACTTAAGACAAATCTTTTACGGCTTGCCTTTAAGAGCTATCAAAGATCAATAACGCATCACAGGACAACCATGATGCCTCAGGTCTAAGGACTAATTTGCATTATTGCAACTATGAGTTCTCATTTGACATGTAGATAAATACTCCATATGAGAACTACGGTTGATCGCGTTCAGTGTACTCATTCACTAATGAGCACCCACATACTTGTATTAGTGTCAACTACACAAATGGTTTGAGACTAACCATCCTCCCAATTGAGCATACATAATATGTGCTAATCTTGACGGTTTATCAATGCCCATTTGATAACCTATGATTAGGAACATTTTGGGATGCTACAGTTAGAGATTAAAGGTCTCCCAAATCTAATCTTCTTTAGATTACTTTATCTCTTATTTAGCATACCCGGGACATTTGTTTCTTTACACGATGTAAAAGATAACAAATAAGTTTGCCCTTTATATATCATATACGAAATGTATTCTAAGGAGATTACATCAAATGTATTGGCTCTTAGGGCACATTTCTAACAGACTCTTGGCAAAAATATGTCTCACACTTAAAACTAGACTCATCACAATTGCGGAATAAATATGGAAACAGACGCTTAAGGTAGGTAGCCAAATGACGAGTGTCCCAAGTGACGATGCCATAACCAAATTTGTCGTTTGTCTTTGACACTGCAACTTTGAACAGTATTAACGACACGATCATGAGCTAGTGCAGAAGGCAATGTCAAATAATATAACCCTCATATCCGTTTACCATGCCTAATCGTCTCGTGCGTCTTGAGATCCTAAAAAGAGAAATGTGTATAATAGAAAGTAACAGAATCATTAAGTGTATCAAGAAATCGACCAACAGATAACAAGTTATAATGGATATTGGGAACTAGTAACGCATGAGACAAGGACATAGTAGGAGTGAGAGAGATTGTGCCATCGCCAGTAATTGGAGAGGACAAGTCATTAGCATTGGTTATGTATGGGTCAAAGGTGTTACTAGACAACTCATCAAAAAATTTAGCATCATAAGTCATATGATCAGAAGCACCAGTGTCAATTATCCAAGTATTGGAGCCAGTACCTGGAATAGAGTAAAAACACACAAATTTACAGAAGCAGCAACAACAGCACCAACAATAGAGTTATCATCCATGATTGCAGCAGAAACTCAACAGATCACGACAAAGTATACAACGAAACACAGCAGATGCACAAATACGACATATGCACGAAGACAAGAATGGCACGAACACTACAACACAACACACAAACCTAGGGGGGCACACACGGCACAGGTAGAGAAAACATTTAGGGCTAAAACACGGGTGGGCACAACACACAGGTCACTAGAAAGGTTGGCTCTGATGCCAAGTCAAATAATACGGGTAGAATATTTTTTAGGTTGTATTTCATTCTCCAAAAGGAGGTATTTATAATACAAGGATGTAACCCTAGTAGGGTCAAACTAGAAAACAAGATAAAATCCTAATTACACAATATCTGTATAAAAGAAAAGAAATATAGTCCTAATAAACTAGGAAATAAATATCTTAATTAAGCTAGGATCTCGCTAACACATTTTTGTTGAACAAACTGGAAACTTTTCTTTGTCCAGCATCATTTTTTTGCACATAATTGCAAATAACTTATTGTATTTACTAGTTCTTGCCCTCATACACTCCATGGTTTTGGCACCAAATGGATATTTGACATGACTTCATTGATTTTTTCTTCTTGGTCTATCCCTTGGGATTACCACAGATAAGCCTGAAGAATCAAATGGTGCTGGTCGAGGCCCAACAGGCATTTCCGTGGACAAATCAGTGGAGTTCTCATACGAAGAACTTTCCAGGGCGACTGATAACTTCAGTCTGGCTAATAAGATTGGACAAGGAGGTTTCGGAGCTGTTTACTATGCAGAGCTGAGAGGCGAGGTTTGTTTCCCTTAATATTCTCAAGTATCATAGTGGACTGTAAAAGAAAATTTTCTCAAGTTTCATGGTGTTTTTATCCTTTAGTTGGATGGAAATCGTATGGGGACTAGGACCATTATGTAATTCTTTTAGGTTGAAGAAAGTGAAAGTTTTGATATATTATCAAATAACTAGCATGTTTTTGAGAGCTACTTCATAAAAGACATAGCTGAATACATAAAACTACTTTCCTGTGACTATAATCTACTTTGCTCTGAATTTTCTAGTCGAAGGGAATTGAACACGTAAGTTGGAAGAGAGATTTATCAAATGAGTGAAAACTAGCTCAGAGTGTCAGACAATGTTTTTTCATTTGCTTAGATTAAAGATGAAGGTGTTTCCCTTTACAACATTCCTACTCCAATTTCCTGATCCAGGGAGTTGTGAAACTGTGCCTTAATGCACATTAGCATCTATTCTACTTTGCTAATTCGCTAGTACTATTTATGAGCTAATGTGCGAGCATTAGCTGTAATTGTTTATTTCTTCTCCTAGAATTCCAACCCCTACCTACGGCAATGGCTCTCCACAAATGCAAAATTGCTCGAACCCCATTATGTCCCATATGCCAAGCTCATGAGGTCTATTGAGTCTATTGAGTTTTATTTGCAGTGCATGCACTTCTGTTTCTGTCTCATGGCTTTGCTTTCCCAATCTTTGAGTTGTAATCTGTTGGGTTGCTCTCCTGTTAATGAAAGTTCTTATTGACCAAAAAAAAGAAGTCCAACCCCTATAACTCTCTCTTTGCAGAAAGCTGCAATCAAGAAGATGGATATGCGAGCCTCAAAAGAATTTCTTGCCGAATTAAATGTTTTGACTCGTGTACATCATTTGAATCTGGTAATGAACTTATCTTTCCAAACAATGACAATGTACGTGAATCTTGCAGAAGAATTATGAAGTAATTGATGCTTTCTCTTCACTTAGCAATTTTAATCCACATATTTGCTTAGCATATTTTTTAAAGAATTGCTGGACTTTACTAGAAGAGCTTTTGTATGTGTCTATTTTTGATACATTTTGAAAAGAATCTCCTAGAATCCTTTTATTTCCGATATCCCAATATAAGTTTGATTCCACATCACATCATGACAACTTTAAGTTTTTGGGACTAGTGGTAAACCAACAAACCCTTATCAGGTTGCAAGTATGGCCTAGTAGCTCAGAAATCAGAGGTTAAGTATGTGATCAGAGAAATTTATTTTATGTAAGTACTGGAAAGACAGCTGGACTAAGAAAAAGGATGTTATAAGATAAGTGTGTTAGTATATAAATGCGGCAATGCAATGTGTTTTGTTACTTATACTTAACTCTGATTTTGCATTTATAGAAATACTATTATGAATAAATTTAATGTTCTCTGAGAAGAATTTTTAGTTAGTCGTCCATTAAATCTAGTTGGAGGTTATACTGGTACTACAGTACTTGTAGCCGTTGCATAACGGATCTCTAAGACGTTTGATTATTTCTAATCCTCTAGACAATAAATGCAGGTGCGCTTGATTGGTTATTGCGTTGAGGGCTCTCTTTTCCTAGTCTATGAATACATTGAGAGTGGAAACTTAAGCCAACATCTACGTGGTTCAGGTTAGGCTGTGCATGATGGGGATTTTAGTGCTTCTAAGTGCTTCTGTACGCAGGAGAATGGTAATAATACCGTTTAATTTTTTTTCCAGGGAGGGACCCACTACCGTGGTCTAATAGAGTGCAGATTGCCCTAGATTCAGCAAGAGGTCTTGAATACATTCATGAGTATACTGTTCCTGCTTATATCCACCGGGATATAAAATCAGCCAATATACTGATAGACAAGAATTTCCATGCCAAGGTTACTTTAGTGCCTATATTTCCACTACGAACTTTTGAAAGCTTGTTCACATTGTTGCAATGAAATTTCTCTTTTATTGCAGGTTGCAGATTTTGGATTAGCTAAACTGACTGAGGTTGGAAGTGCATCACTCCCCACACGTCTTGTGGGAACATTTGGATACTTGTCGCCGGAGTAAGATATTTTTTCTATGTTCTTTTAACTCTTTATCTACTACATCTCTAGCAAATTTTTATCCTGAACAGATTGCCTTTGTTGAAATTTGGGGGGACCAAATCTGCTGGAATGACCTATCGTAAGCTCAATTAGTGGCTATTCTGATTGCCTTTTTTTTTTTTTCCTGCCATCATCCCCTGACCTGTAAGCCGATGGCTGAAGGGGCCTGAAGATTGTGCACTCTTTAGTGGACATATGTAATTGTAAGATAAATATCCAGAGTGGCTTATTGCTACTTTGTCAAATGTCATTAGAGTTCTTTAGTTTGCCCCTCCAGCTTCTGTCAGAGATACAAGAGGTCTTAAGGTGCTGAGATATTCATTTATATTATCTGGGAATATAGAATCCTGCTGGAATAGCGAGAATGGTTCTGTTCTTCCAGCCCAATTTGTTTCCCTTGAAAGTCGGTATTTTGATGTGTTTCCTATCCGATGTTGGGCTGTATGTTGATGCAATAAACTCCTTCTAAGAGGGGGGAAAAAGGCAAACTTAAGTATGCTATTCTCTGCAAATATGGGTTAACTCCTAATATTTTTGCGTACAGATATGCTCAGTATGGCAAAGTTTCTCCCAAAGTAGATGTTTATGCGTTTGGAGTTGTCATTTACGAATTGATCTCCGCTAAGGAAGCTGTTGTGAGGGCAGATAGTTCTGGCTCTGAATCAAGAGGCCTTGTTGGTTTGGTTAGTTTTCTTGCCATCTCTGTACTTAAATAAGCCAGCTCTTACCAAGTTTACGCTGGGTTTCTATCTGGCATTGCACGAAAGCACATGAGCATATTTTTATGTCCAAAAGTCACTTTTGGTCCCTTTAGTTTGTCACTTTTATCACTTTGGTATATGTTATTTCAATTTTTCAATTTCTGTCAAATTTTTTTAACTTTTGTTAATTATGAAGGGGCAATTCGGTCCACAAATTATTATTTTCTTTTAAAATAATTTTAAAAAATTAAAATCAAATATATAAAAAATAAAAGCTAATCACCCTATCCCCCCTTCCCTCCAGCCCCACCCCTTCACCGTCACCCCAACCCAGCCATCCCCAAAAACCAACGTCTACCGACCACCACCTAGCCATCGCCAAAAACCACCATCTACTGACTACCACCTAGCCATTGCCCACCATCCATAAACTTTCTTCTCCGACCAAACACAAGGGAAAATGCCCTCAACACTCTTCCAAAAATTTTATCAACGCACCCATGGAGCTCATGGATTCTTCTTCTTCCCACGAGCTTGTGCGAGGCAGCATCTCTTCATCTCCATCATCATCGACGACATCAGCAAGGTTGTCGTTTCTCCGATGCTCCTCTACAGCCTGGGACAGCACGGGAACCTTCATCGGAGCCAAGCTCTGGAAATTTCTCGAAGTCGGCACGGGATGAGACTGAGAAAATCTCGGAATCGAACGGCTGGGCTTCTACGACGACGAAGATATCGGCCTCGTTGAGCTCCTCATCGGTGGTGGCAGAGGAGGGCGACAATAATGAGAAGAAGCTGAGGAACCGATCCGACGACGGCAATCGTTGGTGGCAGAAACTCATTGAATCCATCGTTTGGACATTTTTGTTTCTTTTGTTTTTGGAGAGAGATGAAGAAAAAGGAGGAGACGCCAAGGCCTCCGTCGAGGCCTTCCCCACCCTCAAGATCACCTCCTCCATGCTTGATCTCGACCCCCTTCTCATCTGCGCCTTTTTCGACGACTCCCATCTATTGGATTTTTTTCTTTTTTTAGGGCGATTTGGTTGCTTGGGCGGGATTGGGTGGCTGGGGTGGTGGCTAACTAAGGTTGGGTGACAGGGATGTGGTGGCTGACTAGGGTTGGGTGGGGACTGTTGGTGGGCGTTGTGGATGTTGGGTGGGGACTGGATGTACGGTTGGGGTTGGGAGGACAAGGTGAGAAAAAGGCTTTATTTTAATTTTTAATTTATTTTAAAAGGAATAAATTTGTTAATAATTTGTAGACCGAATTGCCCCTATACAAGTAATGGAAATTTAGGGCTAACAACAAAACACACTCTTAATGTTTGGGGTCATTTTCAATATGGGCCCAGCTTTCAATTTCATCAATTTACACCATATTATTTTCACATATGACCAATTTAAGTCTTCCGTGAAGTAGACCATTTGTTCACACGTTAACTGCTGACGTGTCCATTGTATGACCTACCAATTTATATTAAAAAAAACTAAATCAATTATATAAAATGATAAAATCACATAAAATAAAATAAAATAAAAATCTACCCAGATCCCAGCCCCTTTCGTGCCCAACAACTCAGCACCTCCCCGATGTTCCCCACCCCCTCTCGCCGACACACGGCTACACCATCAATGCCTGAAAAATACGATACATCTCAAGTTCCTTGTCATCCATGTACCTTCGAAACTTCAGATAATCGAACCTTCATAAGATCCTTGGCATACTTGTACTATGGCAGAATTTGAAGCGCAGATAACTCGGCCTCGATTTGGGGATAGTCCAAGTATCCAAGATTCGCAGCATCAAAGAAATTGAAAAGGCTTAGATGGTCGCTCTTTCCTCCTTAAATCTCGCGCAAGACCATAAGAACGTGATCCATGAAAATGGGTCCGCGTGACATAGAAACCCAATTCTCCTGTTCCTTACATTCTTCTTCTTCAACCTTCTTCAATGGGAACCAAATCAATCACAAGGCATAAGGAAGGAAGGAGATCCTAGTTTTGGGCAAATGGGTTGATGGGTTTTGGGGTATGGATCATAAATTTGCAATAATTCAGTCCACAGAAGAAAGACAGAGAAAGAAAGGGAATTGAGAAAATAGGGAAATGGGGATTGTTGTTTGAGTCGTGTATTTCAAAGTTCCTCTTTGAGTTCTACGCTGCCGAGAGAGAGAGAGAGAGAGGTGGGGGGTTGTTTTGG
This sequence comes from Prunus avium, assembly GCF_965620075.1. Taxonomy (NCBI): domain Eukaryota; kingdom Viridiplantae; phylum Streptophyta; class Magnoliopsida; order Rosales; family Rosaceae; genus Prunus; species Prunus avium. The sequence goes on from NC_142286.1 coordinate 33,845,964, forward strand.
ATAAGATGGGATGGGGTAGCTGGGAGGAGAAAGAGACAGGGACGAAGAGAGGGAAGGGGCTGGGGTGGGTGCGGTTGTACATCGGTGATGGGGTGGGGAAGGCTGTGGTCAGAGAGGGGGTGGGGAAGGCTGTGGTCAGATAGGGGGTAGGGAACGCTGTGCGTCGGAGAGGGGGTGGGGAACGAGAGAGACTTACCTGCACCGGGGATAGGACTCCTATCCCCCTCCAATCGCAGCCCGCCACTTGTCCATTTTCTGACAAAATTGGACACATGGCAGACTTCGGTTGGAGGGGGATAGGACTGTAGTCTTATCCCCGGTGCAGGCAAGTTTTTTTCGTGGGGTGAACGTTGTGCGTCAGAGAGGCCGTGGGGAACGCTGTTCGTTGGAGAAGGGGTGAGGAAGGTTGTGCATATGGGTAGACTTTTTTTAAAAGTTAATTTTTTTTTAAAATTTTATGTTATTTTATTATTTTATTTATAAAAAAATTGGGGATTGGATAGTGGGTGGATCCTACAATTGACACGTCAGCAGTTAACGTTTGACCAAACAATCTACTTAACGGAAGACTTAAATTGGTCATATGTGAAAACAATGGGGTATAAATTGATGAAATCAAAAGTCAAGGGCCCATATTGAGAATGACCCCAAACATCAAGGGTGTGTTTTGTCGTTAGCCCTTAAAAAATTTGACAGAAATTGAGGATTGTCTTTGAATTGTTTCAAATTGAAACCACAGGGACAAAATTGACCAAATTGAAACCACATAGACCAAAGTGGTAAAAGTGACAAACAAGAGGGACCAAAAGTGACTTTTTGCCTATTTTTATTGTAATTTTACTTTTTACAGTTTGAGGAGGTTCTTAATCAACCCGATCCTAAAGAAGACCTCCGGAAATTGGTTGACCCTGGTCTTGGAGACAACTATCCACTTGACTCAGTGCGCAAGGTGAAATAATTTCTCAGAAGGGAAAAAAAACATTATAATTTATCTCTAGATATCAATGTAAAAATAACTTACGGTGATTTTCTGGTGCAGATGGCCCAACTTGCCAAAGCATGCACGCATGAGAATAAAGACATGCGTCCAAGTATGGGATCTATCGTGGTTGCGCTGATGACGCTCTGGTCAATATGATGTCGGAAAGGTAGAAATCTAGAAGTGCAATGTTGCTTGTGTTTAGGATTAGGAAAATTCTTTTGTTGTGAACACACCGAATATGAGATATCAAAGACATTGTACATGCATATATAATTGAGCATTGTGGGAGTCTTTTGTAAATTGTATATATATCACTTTTTTATATTATCAAATAGATACTTCCATAGAAAGCCCAAACAAGCAAGCAACAAACAGAAAAGGAGCAGCTAACCACAGGGGAAAGCAAAGAGGCTAACAACAATGAAAACAAACAAACAAAAGAAAAACATTGAACACCAGATCCGCAGCAACCGCCAAGCAAATATTAAGGAGGAGTAGGCAGGCCATCTCGCGATAGGACAGAGACCAAGGAGGGTTGGGGAGTATTAACCCAATTGCAAAAGCGCAACCTCCATTTAGCTAGCTTGGCGGCAGTATCAGCGGCTCCGTTAGCTTCATGACGAATCCAGTTCCAATAGCATTGGATGAAAGATTATTCCAAGCGACGAAATTCAGCAAGGAAAGGATAAAACCTCCAGTTACTAGTTGCAGAACCATTCTTAACACACGAGAAAAGCTCAAAACAATCAGTTTCCACTACAATGTGCTACAATTGCAAGGAGGAGGCAAAGGAAAGGCCCACTATCGCAGCACGGGCGTCACACTCTGCCGCAGATGAGAGATTATAGTGTTACGTAGTGGCACCAACGAAAGAGCCAATATGATCCGGATAACCACTTCAACAACCCCCAAACCCGATTGGGCCTCCCATGCGCCATCAATATTGATTTTGACAAAAGGGAAAGGTGAAGCGGACCAGTGCGATCTAGTAGAAGCACCATTGTTAATAAGGGGGGGCGCAATGTCACATCACCCTTACGGTTTTGTTTCTGGGAGCTCACGAGCAACTTCCCAGTATGTCACCTATCATGGGATTGCTCTAGCCCCAACTCGCTTAACTTCGGAGTTCCCGTGACTCCGAAGCCAGTGAGCTCCCAAAAAGTATCGTGCTAGATGGAGGTGGGCATGTACATATAAGGCACATCACCCTCTTTCCGTTGGTCGATGTGGGATCTTACAATCCACCCCCCTTAGGGGCCCGACGTCCTCATCGGCACACTAGCACCACACGGTAGAGTGGCTTTGATACCAAATTGTCACATCCCTGAACGCTACGCCGTAGCACGATATTGTATGCTTTGGGCCCTCCTCTCTGCCCTCACGGTTTTGTTTCTAAGAGCTCACGAGCAACTTCCCAGTGGGTCACCCATCCTAGGATTGCTCTAGCCCCAACTCGCTTAACTTCGGAGTTCCCATGACTCCGAAGCCAGTGAGCTCCCAAAAGGCCTCGTGCTAGATGGAGGCGGACATGTACATATAAGGCATATCACCCCTCTCCATTGGTCGATGTAGGATCTTACACGCAAGTTGCCAAATCCTTGGCCCAAGAAAACTCCTCCAAACAGTTGATGGCTTGGGATTGGGAGAGAACCAGTTGAGGAGAGGGCCTAAGATCCTTGAATAACGCCTTACAACGAGCCTTCCAAATTTCCCAGGAGCAAAACATGATAGGGGAGATTCCCCAATCCCTTTGATCCCCATCAACAAAGGTACTGCTCAGAAAACCAGTTAACCAAGAGTTCAGGATGGAAACAGAAGCCAAGTCAGGAGAGTACCCAAAGGGACAGCCGAACCAAACCGCCCTCGTCCAAGGACAAAGCAAAGATAAAAGTTCCTTCAAATCTTGCCCTCGGGAAGTTAAGTTTTTAGTGCAAGTGGCAAGAGTAAGAAGAAAACCATCTTATTTTTTCATATACAAATTTGTCCATTCTCATGCGAAAACATGAATTCTTTGCATTAATTCCAAAAAAGGAAGCGTATTATGGTGGTAATAAAACCAAAAAGAAAAACAGAGCATATGGATTTACTGGTTTTCCTTGTGAAAATGGTTTGCGTGCAAAAGAAAAATATGAAAGCAATCAGATGGTGGGAAACCTTCTACTTGTTAGTTGCTGTTCTTCTGGTTTTCTATTTTATTTTTTATACGAAAAGAGTACAACTACAAACAAAAACCACGATGACATACAGGCCCCAACAGGTTAAAAAAGAAAGGGATCAAACAGTTTAGAAGCAGGCCCGCCTCCCAAAGCTTGGTTCTTCAGGGTTTGATTCCCTCTTCTTTTTTGGGGGTTCGAAGAAAATATCTGTGCATCTTGAAATGCTAAGCCTCCGATAATGATTTGATTGGGACTAGGGTTAGGGATTGGCGATTGGTGATTGGTTTTCTCCAATGGTAGTAGTAAACTAATCTTCAAATTATAGTTTGTTGACCTACAAGGCAATTTGAAAAGATTTATTTGCTACTTTGATAATTTATGCCAAAAGAGACTTTTCAATTCAATTAATGCAATGATATGGAAAAAAAAAATGAAAAATACGAAAACATGTGAAGAATGTCTATTTATTTATACAATTTTTTAATATTTTCAAAATAAGTTTTGTTTTTTCAAAGTAAAATTAAATGTTTTGAAAAGCCAAAGTTAATTTATCAATCCTAAAGAGAGAGAAAGATGTTGCACCTTTAATTGACTGAGTTTGACAAGGTTATTGGAGAGATTTTTGATGATGTGACTCTCCTATTTTAGCATTCCAAAGTTGTTAAAGAAACTATTAATGATGCTCAATGCCAAAGTCGAGAGCAAAAGATGATTGATTTTCATTATCGAAATCTTTTATTTACTAGAAGCAACATGCATGATGATGGCTTTGACTTCCCAAGAAACAGTTTGAAAATAATCTTGTTCTTTGGCTTCAAGCAACATGAATCATGATGGTTATGACTTGACTCGAGAGTTTGAAAAGTATGTGATGTCATTTCTAGATTCTTCGTTTTCTTTATTCAATTTCTTGAGCAACAAGACTGCACTTTGTTGATTATTTGACCGATGGCCTTAGCCAATGGCCATTCTGGATGCCCTTTTTGTCTACTTTCACTGCTCAGACTCTTTCCCTGGTGTCCAATGAATATAGTTCAGGGCCATTTTGTGTGATTTAGCCATTTAATTTCCAACTCTGCCGTGCTCTACTAGAATTGGTCAAGCTGACTTGCTGGCATGGTATCCAAAACCAGACATAAATCTAAGATCCTGAATCCCAAATCCATTTGGAGAAGAAAATAAAAATATCCCCGCTTGGCAACTTGGCAATATACAAATTCCAGATTGTGATAATGTCATAATTCAAGTTTTGGTAACCAAAAACAATTAATGCGATTCACCTACTCCAAAAATCAAGTCTCATACACTAGGGGAGGCATTATATTCGAGAAGTATGTTATCTAAGATACTACTAGTTAAAGACAAAAATGATTTTCATAATTCAAGATTGTCTTCCCCCTTCCTAGCATAAATGTGAGTCTCCATGTAATGTTTTTATTTTATTTTATATACAAGCGATATTTAAGAGAACAAATGATGTTAACCGCTTCAGCAACAAACTCCTTCTTTATGTAATGTTAATATATGCATAACTCATTATTGTTTGAATTAGACAAAAATAAATGTCAACTCATACGATCACACATTTGTATATGGTACTATGGTAGGAGAAGAAAAAATTGTGTACGTGCCGATTATATATAAATATAACTAACGTAACTAAGCACTGAAAGTTATTTCAACTTACGAGATGACCTTAAGAAAACGAGATAACAACATCGATAGAGAAACATTTTTCCCTTGAAGAGAAATCACAACTTTTAAGATATTGGATGTCCTTAAGTAATCGATATCTCCTCTGTGAGAAGATTATCCATTTTAACCAAATGTGTCAAAATTCAGTTTACTCTTCTGCCGTCCAGCAACCGCATATCTTAATCACCAATAACCGACATATATTGCCAAAGCCGCCTATGATATTTCCTTGTTAGCTGCCAGCCTCCTAATCCTAGTATTAATATATTCCAAATCTAATTGCCAAATTTTGTTTTAATTAATTCCAAATTATATCACATAAACAAAGGCGTGCCGACCATTTATGTATATAACCAAGTGCTTTGCAGCAAATCTCCACGCTTCATAATCTAATCTATATATATCTCCTCTCATGACCTGTTGTTCATGCCAACCATGGGAGCACAAGCAGAAGAATATCAAACACTTCATATGAACGAAGTCTTGTCTTCAGAGGCTGAAAAGTCAACGACGTTGACTGATGAGGTGGCTCAGCCAAATCTTGAAGAAGTGGAGAAGATCATAGGCTATAGCTTCAACAACAAGGTTTTGTTAAAAGAAGCTTTTACACATTCTTCTTTTGTGTCCACAGAGTGCTCTGCCTCTTCCTATGAGCGTTTGGAGTATGTTGGGGACGCTGTGCTCAATTTGTTGTTCAGCAGAGAACAATACAATTTGTACCCGGGCTTGCCACCGGGCAGGTTGACCCGGCTCAGGGCAGCCAACGTCGATACTGAGAAGCTTGCACGTGTGGCTATCAAACACGGGTTGCACCGCTACCTGCGGCACAAGAAACCCTTGCTTGAAGAACAAGTAAGTGATGATAGGGCAGTAAAAGCTTAAAACTCTTGGATCCTATATTTTCTATTGGACATGGATTTTGACGATAATCAATGTCAATTTTGATAAGTGCTAATGGTGCTTTTGCAGGTATCAACAGGAAAGTTGAATTTGATAACATGTTGTTGTTGGAAATATTCGTATGGAATTTTGTTTAGTCAATTTAATTGCCGTGATTAGTATATTAATATCTTCAACGATTAGGTTTCTTGTCTTAATCTGCATTATTGGCTTATACGGCATGACTTTAAGGCATGGGAGTCTCAAAAAACCACAAGTCACAATCTTATATGTCGTTATCTATACGTTTTTGGGTTCTAGAATTTGCCAACCCTGCACATTGTTTGATGTGAACCTAATTGCTTTCTTTCAAAGGAACAAAACTTCAAAATTTTGGATTTGTTATCATTAACAGTTGTGTTGAAAATTTACAGATTCGAGAATTCACCAGAGCGATTTCGCACTATCCGCTGCATTCCAATGGTCTCGTAGATGCTCCAAAGAACCTTGCAGATATTGTTGAATCAACAATAGGAGCAGTTTTCATGGACTGTAACTCAATTGACACTGTGTGGGAGGTCTGCATTCCCATGTCCTCATATTTGTTTCATATGTTTATTGTTAAACCATTCTCACTAGAATGTCTCGTCTTTTTCAAAAAACTAGGCGTTTAAGGATTTGCTGGAGCCGATAATAAATCCGGGGACGATAAAGACGCATCCTGTTACACAGCTTTATGAAATATGCCAAAAGAACAATCTCAAACTTCGGTTTGTAGATTTGTGGGAGGAAAGCCAGACGGTTGAGGTTTTCATAAACAATGAGATTGTTGGAAGAGGTACTTATGGTCTTAGAAAGGAAGTTGCACATAACAGAGCAGCAAAAGATGCATTGGACAACATTTGGAAAGTTTTAGGTGAGGAAAAAGAAAATGCCCAAGACCAAGACCAAGAGGCAAATTGTCAATCCGAGGAACTACCTGAAATGAAAAACCTTAATATATAGCCTCTAACTGTCATGGACTGGATTAAATTCTGGGATTGTTTTGGATTTGCTTGAATTGGACTAAGCTGGATTAAGTACCGACCTACGTTTGATGCTGCGTTGGACTAAGAAGTTGGATTTGTCGGACTAAAAAATAAATATTGTAATATTTAAATTTAATTAAGGATTGTGATATTTTTTTTAAAGGCTTTCTGATATCATTTTTAGAATAATAATATGTAAGTTATTTTCAAGTGTATTTTTTTTAATTTATGTTCTAAAAAAATAATTGAAACAATAATAAAATTCTATTAAAAAAACCTAGATAATAACATCATAGTAGATATAAACAATTAATAAATAAAATTTAAGCTAAAATAATTAATTAACTATAAAATAATAAAATATTTGAGAAAACCATAATTATCTTCTCTTCTTCCTCTCCCCGTCACCTCACCACCTACTATCCTCCTCAAACCCATTTGCCTACCTCCCCAAACCACAGCTCAGGCCATGCTTTCCACAAACATAACCATGCCTCTTCTCCTCTCTATCACCCCACTTTGCCCCTATTTAAGGCCATCATCATCAGATTCTGACCCATATCAACAAAACAAACAAGATGGGGATGATTATGATGATGATGATGGGGTCCTATTGGATTGCTCATAGTCAGTTGTGCAGTGGAGGTGGAGACGTCAAGTTTCTGGGTTATGCAGTGGGTTGGGTGGTGATGGGTGTTTAATTGGGTATGGTTTTTGTTGTCGATACGGTTTACTGAAAACATAAATCCAGAAAATCCAATTCCATGTGAAGAAGAAGAAGAAATTGGTGGAGTTCAGACTCACGTGTTCTATTTATCGACTTCGCTATTTTGCGAACCACTTTTCAACTTCGTTATATTAAAGGAGCCAGTGAAGGGGTTTTTTTTTACTGTTGGACTATATAATCTCATTTAAGATAGTCCTCTCTCTTACCAAACATGGGTTTCTAGTGTTATTTAAGCCAGTCCAGTCCAGTGAAGCGTACCAAACACAACCTAAATTCTTATAGACTTGATTGTTATTGGAGTTGTTGGATTTTGAGATATCTTGATGTGTGTGAGATCAGTCTCAAGCTAGAAAATCCAGAAATGTGATATGGGAGAAAACTTGCTCTCTCTAGCTTCTTGAGCACACTTACTATATTATCTTGGAATGCTAAATATGAGAAGTCAAGGCTGATTATATCACTTAGCGAAAACTAGGAACGCCACATATATAAGAGTGACTATATGGCTTCATCTAACCCTTACAAAATAAAGTAACATTAATACAACCAAAAACATGACAAGTTTCTGTCTAAAATGTTTCAAGACATAAACTTAACTACACTATTACAACAAGAGCATTAGTCATAATTTTGATACAGATAGCTGTTCTTATGTTTATATCAGCTTCAAAAAGTTTGAACCTAACAACAATATTGGGGTCCAAATGCTTGTCTGTGCCTTTTGTTGCAGCTTAATTTAGCTGAGAATCCTTTATAAATTATAATGGCCTTGTTCGACAGAAAGGAAGACCACTTCATGGTTGAACTAAAAACAACACCCAAATGGTTCAAAAGTATATTCCAAAAGCAAAAACTACTCCCACATCGGAAATATACAAAAGAGAGACTCTGTTTTAATAGCCGCGTTCAGTGAACTAATCCCACGACCTTACTTGGACAGGATCTGTTCTTTAGATTTTTCATCTGTAACCTTGATTTCTAAGGAGACAGGAACCAAAGTCTGGTGGATGAACCATGACCGTTGTGATCAGAGCGTGATTAGCAGCTTCGTGGTCTCCAATCATTGTGGCAGTAGATGATCGTTCTCAGCCGCTGATCAAGCTGGCTGGGATGGATGGTCTCACGGTTGTCTGACAGACCTTCCCCAGAATTCTTCTTTCTATTATTTATTTATCATTTTTACTTCTTATTATATTACCAAGTTATTGGGCTTGGCTCTTAAAAAGATAAATCTATGAAGCCTTATTGAACCAAAAAAAAGAAAAAGATATTTGCCTTTCAGCTTTTTTTTTTTGTATTGAGGCAATACTACCGCCTCTCTTACTACTATACCCATAAAACTTTGTTTGAAATTGTTGTTCTGGTTGGCAAAGAGATTTCAAAATCATAATCTTCTATTTTTCTTACAAGTAAGAAATAGTCTTAACCTCTCAAATTCTTTCATAGTTAGTAAAATGTGGAAGGAGAAAGATACAAATAAAATATGTACGTGTTTAATTCGGCAAAATTTTGGCAAGTTACAACTGAAAAGTTAGGCCATTTTATAATATTTAAATATATATTATTTTTATTCAATTATGTGAAAATTTTGTGTAAAATAAGTGAATTTTTTTTGTGTATTATTGAAAATTTTGTAAAAAAAAACATGTGTATTATTAAACATGAAAATTACGTATGTATGTGTACAATACGTGTATTGTACGTTTGCCGTTAGAAAAAATATGTATTTTATCTAGTCTTTAAGATGTGTACGGAAAACAGAAGTATTATTAAAAAGTATCTATGTACGTATATAATACGAGTATTAAACGGGAAAATGCTAAATTCTTTATACGGGTAATAACTTTGAAAAAGTAAAAAATCAAAGTGTACAATGGAGACTCGGGTAATGGATAATGCTCTAAACTACTCTTATCAATAAACGAAAAAAATTATTTATAAAAAAGTATATATCCCAATGCAATTATGCAACTATACTCTTCGTTTAAAAAAAAATATATAATAAATAAATAAAAACCCCAGTATAGCCGCGTGGCTTTACTATTTATTTATAAAAAAAATCCGCATATGGCTTAGGTAGACCTTTTTTTTATTTTTTTATTTTTGATACAGTATAGCCGCTCGGCTATACTGTTTAATTAAAAAAAAAGACCCCAGTACAGCCGCGCGGCTATACGCTTTATATATTTAAACAGTATAGCCGTGCGGCTATACTATTTATTAAAAACATATTAAAAAAGACCGTAGTATAGTTAATAAAAAGCACCGTTGCTCAACCGCCAGGAGGAAGAAACAAGCTTCGAATTGTCTCATTAATCCAAGAGCTCTTGAAAAAATAAAAAATAAAAAAAACCCAACGCTCGCAACAAAAATGAGCGCTTGGGGTTCTTCTCTCAAATGCAGCATCTTTTGTATTGTTAAATTTGCAGCCTCCTTTGAATCATCGGTGCCATTATAAGCTTATGTTAATAAGTAAAGTTTTGATCTCATTCACTCTATGAATGACAGCCAACTCCAAAAACACTCAAATTCCAAGTCGTTTTCTCACCTGAGTTGTTTGAACCTCTACCAAGTTCTCTTCGTCTCCATGCCATCTTATCTTGATTCCTCACCAACATATAAATTGAAAACCTCAGAATCAGTCGATTTGTCACCAAAATCAAAGTTGAAAATCCTAAATCGTTGTCTATTTTAGTGAAAAAATTTGAAACCCCCAATTCTCATGAACCTTGGACGTGTGCAGACGACGCCAAGGAGATTGGGGTTGTTCTCTATCGCGAGCGTTTGCGTTTTTAAAGGGTTTACAGTAATTATATTTAATTTAATATTTAATATTTTTAAATTAATAAAACTTACGGAATTGAAATATTTGACTTGATTTGCTAACAGTTGCAAATACATCGACCAAAATCAGAAAATTAAAATTTTGGTTACCAAAATTAAATTCGATCCTAATTCTAGTGACCAAAAATGTAATTACCTCTAATCACAACTAACCATAAGCTCAAACAAAACCCACAAACCTGACATAACAAAAATCTTAAAACAACTCAGGAACCTAAACGAACCCCACCACCACTACCTGAAAAAGCATAAAAGAAAGAAAAGAACATAGAGCAATTGAAATTGGTTTGGGGCTTTTTATATATAAATATAATGTTATTTGGGCTTGGTGGCCCATGAAGTAGTCAAATGGCCTTCCTAAAGGAAGGGCCCAGATCCTTCTGGAATGAATCCATGTGAAAGAAAATTCGTGGAACCAACAAAATACACAATTCCAACATAAGAGGAAAACCAAGTTCTTTTCCTATTCTGTGTATTCTCCTTAACCAACACGAACTTGGACTCTGATTTTTGAGAACAAAAACCTTCCGAATACGAGCAAAGCCACACACACCAGAAAAGCAAAGAGAGAGAGAGATGGATTTTGAGCTGAGGAGAGCGAGAGAGAAGCTGGATAAGGAGCAGAAGGAGAGGAAAGAGACGGCGAGGAAGAAATTGGAAAGGGAGAGAAAGGGTAAAGAAGAAGCTAAGAAGCAAAGAGAAGCCATTGATGCTGAGAGATCCAGACGCCTCTTCGATGCCGCCCAAGCCCAGCTTAAGGTTCGCTTCTAAAACCCCATTATTCTTCCGATCACTTTGATTGTTGAAATTGGTATTTGCTTGATTTTAAGCTTGTTTTATATGTTTGATTGTTTCAATGATTGGAAAGAGTATCTGAGATTGCTCAGTTCTTTGAAAGTTGATGACTTTATTCATAGAAAACTGCGTAGCTCTTTGAAAGTTTATGGCTTTATTCATAGAAAGTCCTTTTTTTTTTTTCATTAATCTGGAAACTTTCAAACATATAATGCATTGGAATTGAATAGCTGTGCTTACAATGTGCCTGGGAAAATCACAATGATTATTGATTTATTCCTAGGTATGGCCTAAACTTACCCAAAAATATGTATCGCATAGTAAATTTCTATTTTAGTCTCCATATCGATATTGACATGCTCCCCTTAATCTATACTTTCATGAAAAATATATAAAAAAACCTTGCTTTATCTTGGTAATTTGGGCTTGCCCGCCTTTGGGACTTAATGTGATATGCAATCAATTTAAGGGGAAGTTCCAGTTCTTTCAGTTGATTAGTTGCAAGAAATGCCTATTTCCTAACGCCTATTTCCTCAGGTTGATCAACAAATGCAAGAAAGTCTACTGGTCGGACGAGGAATCATGTTTTACCGTGTATTGGAAGCAGTACCTTTTCAGGGTAGTGGAGATAAGATCAAGCTACCATCTTCCTGCTTCAATGAATTGCAAGAACAAGGTGCTTTTGATCAGGGACCTTTATACTTTAAATTGTCGTCAGTTCATCAAGAGGCTTCTTCAGAAATGATTGATGCTGATAAGGAGAAGGGTAGGAGCACCCATTCAGGTGTTTTGGAGTTCACTGCAGAGGAAGGTTTTGTTGGCCTCCCCCCTCATGTATGGCAGAATTTATTTCCAGCAAAGACACCAAGTGTTCCTCTGATAGAAGTTCGCTATGTCTGGCTGTCTAAAGGGACTTATGCAAAACTTCAACCTCTTAGGGCAGGTTTTTCAGACTTGCCCAATCACAAGGCCATCCTTGAAACAAGCCTTCGTCAGCATGCAACCCTTTCTGAAGATGATATATTTATAGTCAACTATGGGGAGCTGGTATATAAGTTACAGGTCCTTGAATTAAAACCCTCCTCAAGTGTATCTGTTCTAGAAACAGATATTGAAGTTGACATAGTTGGCGCTGATACAGCTTCAGAAAAGACTCATGAGAATGTCCTAAAACCACTTACATTTGGAACATCAGAATCTGGAATGGTTGATGAAGGGAACTACACGTATTACAAGTTCTCAATAGATAATAATACTTGGGAGAAAATTGCTTCGGTAGATGCGAAAGTTGAGGTGAGAATTGACGCAGAGCCAGATTCTGGGGATACTGATATTTATATTTCCAAGCATCCTCTCATATTCCCAACAAGGCACCGGCATGAATGGTCATCTCATGACATTGGTTCGAAGGTATTGATCCTTAGCTCTAAAGATAAGAGCTTGGCAGCAGGAACTTATAGTGTTGGTATTTTTGGTTTTAAGGGAACAACTAAGTACCAAGTATCTGTGAATGTTCAAGATGACAGTAATCGGAAGGTAGGTCAGCAGGCTGTGTCTTCCTCATCATCAATGGAGATGGATACTGTAGAGTGTAAGAATTGTAAGCGTTATATACCCAGTCGGACTATAGGACTTCATGAAGCCTATTGTAGCAGGCATAATGTTGTTTGTCAGCACGCTGGTTGTGGAGTTGTTCTGAGGGTTGAGGAGGCCAAGAATCATGTGCATTGTCAGAAATGTGCGCAAGCTTTTCACCAGGGAGAAATGGAAAAGCACATGAAAGTGTTCCATGAGCCGCTTCACTGCCCCTGTGGAATTGTGCTTGAAAAGGAAGAGATGGTAAGCTTTATTTTTCTGCCCCTTTCCTTTTTGCATCATTACATTTTCATTTCATTGGTAAAATTTTAAATTGAATCATTAGTCTATGAACTTGAAAAGGCTGAAATTCTCTCCATGTTTGCAGGTGCAACACCAAGCCTCAGTTTGCCCCCTGCGCCTTATTGCGTGTCGGTTCTGTGGGGACATGGTTCACGCTGGAAGTTCTGCTTTAGATGTTCGGGACAGATTGAGAGGATTGTCTGAGCACGAGAGTGCATGCGGGTCGAGAACTGCCCCGTGTGATTCATGTGGGCGTTCTGTCATGTTGAAGGACATGGACATCCACCGGGTTGCTGTGCATCAGAAGAATTAAAGCCAGGCATGAGTTCCCAGTTTCTCTGCATTGTCAAAGCCTTCTTGTGTGTTTGAATTGCGTCCTTGTAAAATATAATTGCTGCTATGTATTGACCTGAGATAAAAAGGAATAAAAGGAAGGAGAGCCAAGATCTGATTGTATTATGCATATATGATTATTCAACTGTATCTTTTGTGCATGTGAAAATGGATCTATGTTCTCCAAATGATATATTGCATTCATAAATCAAGCTCGGCTATTAGCCATAGAGGCCAGTAGAATGAAGCAAAGAATTGAGAAAAAAAAAAAGAAAAGAATATTTAATGAGAAAGATGTCTGCCATTCACCGTGAGTGGATCATTTGCGTTAATAAAGGTTGTAAATCGTGGGTTTTTTCTTTTGGGGTTCTTTAACCTCCTTTTCTCGTAAAAAAAAGGTTGTGAATCGTGATATGTTGGCTAATGTGACAATGCTGTTAACTTTACATTAACGTGACCCCATGTTCCTCTTTACATAACTTTACCAATATGTTTCACCTACAAGCTAATGTGCTCAAGTACAAGTCAACAACATCCATACCAGCATCAATGCTCACAATCAGCATACCATATTACTGTCACACTAAAAAAATTCTTCATTTTTTGCGCGACTAGTATTAAACACGTTGGAATGTGGAAGTTGACAAAGCAAAATGAATGTCACTAGCAATACAACTTTACAATTGAAGTTCAAACTTCGAAGTCCTTAAATTAGGGGGGAGTGCCAAGCTTTCCACCGACGTAGAGCTCCCACGTTCTCAATGTGAGTTGTATTTGAGTACACTGCTACAACTCTCTACCGACATTGTGTGAATGATTGATTATTATATCGTCAAATAGCAAACCTCAATTCAAATGTTTCATCAATATTTCATTCATTTTTAAGCTAGCGTTATTAGTCATACGTGAATTACATTTCACAATTAGTCCAACACAAATCAATAATTGTAATAAAATCACGGGCTCATGATAAATGACACAAAACAACAGTTGTATTAACGTCACGCCCCACGATCATTACTAGCTTAGCTCAAGCCTTGAAATAGTAACATATCCTTGGAAGAGCCATGAAAAGAAAGAAATACCTTAAAACAAAGAACCTACCACTCCCATAATTTTCTTCCTTCTTTTCTTCTTACTTTTGGACACTGTTTTCTCCTTCTTTCTTTTTCATGCCGGTAAACCTAGCAAGAGCAAATAAGTCCAATATTAGTGCTTCGCTTTAGAACTCAGATCCCATTCATGGCCCACGTGTCCACATCCCAACAGTCAAAAAAGTAGCCGTTTTAAATATACAGACGAGGGCCCCGCCTTTTCGGCTGCCAACATAAAGAGACACTCAATTCACCTTCCCAAATGACAACAACCAAAATCCCATTGGCCCCAGCGATTACAAAAAAACTCTCCTTCTCTTTTCCCTTTCTCACACAGATTCAACTTTTAATTTCCTCATTAATTGCGAAATTACATATTTTAATTATCCATTAAATCGAAATTAAATTCCGAAACTGAAAAAAAAACCATAACCGAAGCGACTGTTAGTAAAATCGTCATCACTATCGTTGCTTCGTTCGATTCGTTTCCCTATCCGACTGACAGTGACTCAAGCCTTTTAACCAACATTTTCCGTCGCTTTCTCTACACAACAGGCGCATTTTAGCACCAGTTCTTCACCGTCCTGCGACTTTCAAGGCCCCTGCTTTGTCTGGAGAGCCTTTTTATTTATTGCTTTCCGTGCTTTCCGGTTGAACTCAGACGCTGTGTTTTGGACGTGTTGAGGACTTGAGGTTGTTGTGTTTGGCTTGTCAAGGATAGAAGGAGTGAGTTCAGTTCGTCCGGCGTAATAGAGGTAAGACTGCTTGTGCTTCTGAATCTTAAAGCTTAATGCGTGTTTGGTTGCCGAGAAAGTTCGGAGGGGATGGATCCAATACGTACAGACTTCAAAAGATTGTGACTTTTTTCTTTACTTGATTTGGTTTTCTGTTAGTGTAAAATCTTTGAATTTTGTTGTTTGTTTATTTACCGAGAAATGGAATAGCGGGGAACAGAACGAGAAAATGCACTCTTCCGTTTATGATTTTCTAACGGATATCTAAGTTTTGGATCGTTCACTTGATCAATTATCACTCTTTTTTTCAGTCCGATCTCTGTTTTTTTATGACAAATTTGTGTTCTTTTTTCTAAGTCCCAATGCAACGGAATTGAAAGTTATTCAACCGAATCTGCTGATTGTTGTTTTATTTGATGTCTTCGTTTTAATGCTGCAATATTGTTTACAAAATTATCACTTTTAGTATCTAAGATATTGGAATTTTTTTAGAAAATTAATTCTGCGTTTTTATTTTGAGATGATGCGAAAAAGCTTGCTTTGAAAGGCATGCACTACAGAGATCACCTTTGCTTCTGGTTGCTTTATCGGGTCAAGTTCCGATCAGTTCCCATGTTTAGGCCTATTTACATGGAACCCCATGTCTTCTTGTTCTTTTAGTGGCATGTATTTTTATTTTTATTTTCAAATTTCATTTGTGCTAACCATAATATTTATAAAATTACAATCTTGCCTTTTTTAATATACCTTAAAACCACAAGGTTTCCATATAAATAAAAATAGAGGCCTAACCACAAAGGGGTGTCCTTCCCTTATTTGTTTTGAGGGACTGGTATTCTCATAAAGGAGACGTTCTTTTTCAGTGAACCACTGACGTCCAAAGAGAAGTCCGAGTTTTTAATTTAGACCCTTCTTTCCTTTTACTCTGCAATAGAGGATTTTGCTGACTCCAAGGCTCTCTTATTTTCTTTTCTCTCAGTATTATTAGAACGATGCTGTGTGCAAACCAGTATCCCTATGTCTCTCTCTATTTTATTTTATTTTATTTAATTGAGAATATTAAAGCTTACCCTTTTTTTTTTCTCCATATTACAGAAAGATCATTCACGTATATTTCTTTGAAGTGAGATATGGCTACACTGAATGATATAGCAGTTGCAGCAGCTATCAATATTCTCACTGCATGTGCTTTCTTTGTGGCATTTGCCATACTTCGTATTCAACCCGTCAATGATAGGGTCTACTTTCCGAAATGGTATATTAAAGGGTTAAGGAGCAGTCCATCGAGTGGAGGAGCACTTGTAAGCAAGTTTGTGAATCTGGACTTCAGGTCATATGTCAAATTCCTGAATTGGATGCCTGCTGCATTACAAATGCCAGAACCTGAGCTAATTGACCATGCAGGGTTGGACTCTGCTGCTTACTTGAGGATTTACTTGATAGGGTATGCTTTGGTAGATCATCTTTTGCTTCAGTTCATTAGCAGCTATATTTACTTGAAGGGTTGGTCTCTTAATTACAGTTTTCTTTTTCTTTTCTTTTTTAATGCAATTATATACTTTGATGAGAATGGAGATGCAGGTATATAAGAATGTCATTATGTAAAATTATATTCTGTAACTAATTAGCAGCTATATGTATGATGTGTGTGCAACTTCCAATAATTTGAAGGACTTGAATACAAAGTATACTATACTACAGACAGGTTAAGGTTGTTCAGATCTCTAAATGGAGAACTCATATGATATCAATATTAAATTTTGAAACTGATAGTTGTTTTACATTTTTCTAATTACCATGTCCCGTTATATTCTAAATCAGTACAGATAATTTGAATAGCATATGGCAAGTGTTTCAAGTATCTTGCCAACCCATATCTGTCTTTGCATAAATTGTTTTCTGCATTGGCTAAATATATCTCTTCTTTCTGGCTCTGATTTTCAATGTTTGTCTTGTTTGACTGATTGTGAGATTTTGGCCCATTAAAGTGCAGGCTAAAAATATTTGTTCCCATTGCATTCGTAGCATTTGCAGTCATGGTCCCGGTCAATTGGACCAATAGCACCCTAAAGAATTCAAATGTAGTTTTCAGCAACATAGATGAGCTCTCTATTTCAAACGTTCCTGTTGGATCAAGTAGGTATGCAATACATTCTTCACTAATCTCTAATATTGCACAACTTTTTATTTATTTATAAGTTTTGCTATTTTTTCCTCAAGTGTGCGCGGGAAGTGTATGTGTGTGTTCAACTTTTAGTTATGAACTTCTTAGTTTGTCTAAAATTGAGAAGAATTAGCTTTTAAACTAATATGAAAATATTAATGTGAACCTGCCGAGTTTTTGCCAATCAAAATAAGATAAAAATAATGAAGCCCAAAGGAATTATTGTTTTTCCCCTGAATTTCAGAAATGGATTATACAAAGAAGCTCTGTCAAATAATTATTAAAATATTGATCTGTGTACATTTTCATGAATTGAGTATGAAAATCCAACTTCGGATGATTATTTACATTTGATGCAGACTTGGGACTCAGTTAGATGTTACTGTGCATGGAAACTTGTTTAAAATCCAAGGATTTTACCTTCTGATGATTATTTAACTTTTGATGCAGATTTTGGACTCATATAGTAATGGCTTATGCTTTTACATTGTGGACATGCTATGTATTGAAAAGGGAGTATGAGAAGGTTGCATCAATGAGGTTGCATTTTCTTGCATCAGACCATAGGCGCCCTGATCAGTTCACAGTAAGATCAACTTGATGTATTCTTAAGCTTATATGATAAATAAATTGACAGTGAAGCGTAATATTGAGGACCTACTAGGGCAGGCTGGGGTCAAGGGGTTAAATTTATATCGTTAAATTGAACTTTTACTCAGTCTTATCATGTAAGTTTCTACTTGCACTTAATTTCTTTATGCTGTTTCAAGACATAAATTATGAGTTGATATTACCAGGAGTTAAGTGTTCGGTATGTTTGCATACAAAAGTCTTGTTTTACTCATCAATTTAGACCAATATTTTCTCTGTATTTGTACAGACTAGGATCTTTACTTTTGTCTACACATGTCATCACTACATGATATATATCCTTACTGCAATGTACTATCCAGTTAGACTATTTTGAGTGGGAATTCTATCAAATTGGTGTGCTTTAAACATTTTTTTTTACTTTTCTTGATCTTAAATGTTGTGAAATATATAAATTTGGTAGGTACTGGTTAGAAACGTGCCACCAGATCCTGATGAAACAGTTAGTCAGCTTGTGGAACATTTTTTTCTGGTCAACCATCCAGACCACTATCTCACTCATCAGGTTTGATCCTATTGCTTTCCCTTACATTCATAAATACTATACTTACATTACACTAGCCACTTACACAACCTGCTCTTCTTCGATGTTTCTGGTTTTGTTTTTAATTTCTTGCTGAAGTATTTGCGTGCAGGTTGTTTACAATGCAAACAAACTTTCTAAATTAGTCAATGAGAAGAAGAAGTTACAGAATTGGCTTGACTACTATCAACTTAAATTGTCTAGAAATCCATCCAAAAGACCATCTAAGAAGGTAATGCATTCTTCTTTTTCTTTCCTTTCCTTTTCTTTTCATCATGCTATTTCTCATATCTATTAACAATGTCTTGTGAGCAGACTGGATTTCTTGGTCTTTGGGGTAATCGGGTGGATGCTATTGATTTCTATACATCTGAGATTGAGAGGCTATTAAAAGAAGTAAGTAGCACTTAACTATTTTGAAAATGATTCCACCTCACTTTCTCTATGTTGCCTCTATCTGATACTGAAGACAAGGAAAGCTCTGGAGTGAGCTCAACTCCTGATTTGCTACTTATTGTTCTTTCTGTCATTGTGCATACTTCGGTTATTCCTTTGGTCTTCGGAGGCTTTTTTATTAGATTTTAGATTGTATTTTTGTTTCTCTAGCACATTCCCTTGTACTTTAAAGCCATTTCTTTAATAGATCAATTATTTTAAAAACCATTTTATTGCACAAATATCAGACTAGAGAGGCTTTTCAGCTCACATAGTGCTTGCTCCTAGCATTTTAAGTGGAATGCTGGGGTTGAATTGTGTATTTACTGAAGCATGTGATTACTCACGTTCTTTCTTTTTCAAATTTACTTTTGACAGATATCTTCAGAGAGAGATAAGATTACAAGCAACCCTAAATCTATCATGCCAGCAGCATTTGTTTCCTTCAGAACTCGATGGAATGCCGCTGTTTGTGCACAAACTCAACAATCTAGAAACCCAACTATATGGTTGACTGAGTGGGCTCCGGAACCCCGTGATATTTGTTGGGATAACCTAGCAATCCCCTATGTTTCATTGACAATCAGGAGGCTTGTAGTTGCCGTTGCTTTCTTCTTCCTCACCTTCTTTTTTATGATACCCATTGCATTTGTACAATCCCTTGCAAACATTGAGGGTATTGAGAAAGCAGCCCCCTTCCTAAAGACTGTTATTGAAGTGTAAGTATTTTCTTTTTATATACGTTCATTTGAATGTTCCGGGCTGGATGCTCAACACTTAATTACTTTTCCTACCATCAGCATGCACTAACAGCATCCTGTTTGTCATGCAGGAAATTTATAAAATCATTTATCCAAGGTTTCCTACCTGGAATTGCTTTGAAGATTTTTCTCATATTCCTTCCTACTATTTTGATGATAATGTCCAAATTTGAAGGATTTAATAGCATATCAGCTCTAGAGAGGAGATCGGCTACTAGATATTATATTTTCCAATTTGTCAATGTATTTCTTGGGAGCATAATCACTGGAACTGCGTTTCAACAACTAGATAAATTCATCCACCAATCTGCTAATGAGTATGTTCTTGTATCTGCACCTTTACTTATTTTAGTTTGATGTACTACGAGGGATACTTACTTATAATATAAGAAAGCTTTTTTTTCATTTCATACATATACAAAGTCCTATAAGAAGCTATACAATTTTTGACATATTGATCCAGCTTATTGGGTCTACAATGAATAAAAGCTTCATCTGCTCTGTATCCGATGTTGAGATTGCTGCTTTGATACAAAAAGTTCTGATATATATGATTAATTGGTTATTTGTGCAGGATCCCAAAGACAATTGGTGTTTCAATTCCAATGAAGGCAACTTTCTTTATAACTTATATAATGGTCGATGGGTGGGCCGGAGTTGCTGGGGAGATTCTAAGGTTGAAACCTTTGATTATTTATCACTTGAAAAATTTCTTCTTGGTGAAGACTGAAAAGGATAGGGAAGACGCCATGGATCCAGGAACCCTTGGTTTCAACACCGGTGAACCTCAAATACAACTCTATTTCTTACTTGGCCTTGTTTATGCTGTAGTGTCGCCAATCCTACTTCCATTCATAATAGTATTCTTTGGCCTGGCATATGTTGTTTATCGTCATCAGGTAAGTTGTACATTTTTCTAACAGAAGGTTTTGTTATTTGTTGGTCAAATAATAAGAATTCACTTATGCAATCCCTTAGTACTTCTGCTAAATTCTAATGAAGTTGTTTTCCAATATTTCTAGATTATAAATGTCTATAATCAAGAGTATGAAAGCGCTGCAGCATTCTGGCCTGATGTCCATGGGCGCATCATAACAGCACTTATCGTCTCACAACTGCTACTGATGGGGTTGTTAAGCACTAAAGAAGCTGCTCAGTCAACGCCACTGCTTATCACACTCCCAGTGTTGACCATATGGTTCCATAGATTTTGCAAAGGCTGTTACGAACCTGCTTTCA
Source organism: Prunus avium (assembly GCF_965620075.1). Lineage (NCBI taxonomy): Eukaryota > Viridiplantae > Streptophyta > Magnoliopsida > Rosales > Rosaceae > Prunus > Prunus avium. The sequence continues at coordinate 33,866,882 of NC_142286.1, forward strand.
TCAGATATCCATTACAGGTGTGTTATGATGAATTCGTTTAATTCAGTTTTCTTTTAAGGCATTTGAGTTTGTATTATGCTGATGCTGATATTTTTCTATGGTGAATTGCAGGAAGCAATGATGAAAGATACATTAGAACGTGCAAAAGAGCCAAATCTGAACTTGAAAGGCTTCCTTCAAAATGCATACATCCACCCAGTTTTCAAGGGTGAAGATGACAGTGAGAATGAAGCAGCCGCCGAAGAATGCGAGAAGGAGCCCGCAGTCGTGCCAACGAAACGCCAGTCTCGAAGGAATACACCATTGCCCAGCAAATATAGTGGTTCTTCATCATCATCCCTACCCGATGACACTCAGAAGATGCTCCGGCCTTAAGAGTCTGTATTACTCTTTGTTTTCTGTACATTTTTGGCTTAGGAGGTTGACATTTCTGAAGTTCAACGGCATTGTAAATGGAAAAAGGAATTGTAGAGAGAGAGAAAGTGCTATAAGATGTTTCACTGTGAGCAAAACAAATAGGGGTATATGATTCTTGGAAGATTTTGTAGTTGCTGCAATTAGGAGATTTGTTTTCTTGTTCTTATTATAGGAGAACAATTTCTTAATAGGGTCCTGTACTTTTACACTTGTCCTGTTCCATGGTGAGTAGAATTTCTTGGTCATGCAAATAACTTTGCTTCTTCCTGAGAGAAACCCAAATTCTAAAATTCTTTATTTCTTGCTTCTTACCAAATCCACCGCATTTTGAGCCCTTTTTTTTTTTTGAAAAACAAAAACAATGCTAGGCACATTTGTATATTATTTTGTGTGCGAAATTCTATAATGAGGATGTCATATATGAATATGAAGAGAGGTGGTATACAAAGGGAGCATTTTTGCTTACCACTTTAATTATAGGTGTACCCTCACCACCATCCTCAATGCTTGACACGTGTCCATAGATGTAATCATGATTCCATAAATACAAAGCAAAAGTTAACTATGGTTATATTTATGGACATGTGTCAAGCATTGAGGATGGTAGTGAGAGTACACTTATGGTTAAAGTGGTGAGCAAAAATGCACCCGTATACAAATATGATACGACAAGATGGCATAGGCCATGATCAATTGCCCTGACCCACGTGGGGCCCTACTGTTTTCTCAATTGGGCGGTGCATTTTTTAATATTTTATGGAAGGAAAAATCAAAACAGACAATCCATTCCAACTCATCTATGATTGGTCCGTTGAATTCAGCTGGTGGGCCCAGGCGACTCATACTCCTCCTCTTCCCTATTTCTTTCCTTTCCTGGTTCTACAGTCTTTCAGTCTAAAGAGAACAGCAATTAATTAATTGGAAGTGAAAAACGGACGAGGTGATGACGGCCGCGGATGCGACGACGTCGTATTCACCGTCGACGACTGCAACGATCCCGTCGAACCTCCCTCTCATCTCTGCGTTCCTCGCCTGCGCTCTCGCTCAGTTCCTCAAGCTCTTCACCTCCTGGTCCGTACAGTTTCTCATTCCTCCAATTTCAATTTTTTCCGCAGCTGAACTTTTCAATTTGAAAAATAAATTTGGAAATTTTAGAGTCATGAGGGCGTGAAAATTGAGTGTTTTGGGTTGCTGCTCTCAGGTACAAAGAAAGGAAATGGGATTCGAAGCGAATGCTCGATTCCGGCGGAATGCCGTCGTCGCATTCGGCCACGGTGACGGCTCTGGCGGTCGCCATTGGCCTTCAAGATGGCGCCGGAGGACCCGCTTTCGCCATTGCTCTGGTCTTAGCATGCATTGTATGTAGAAAAGTTTTACTTTTTTTTTTTCCTTCATATCATGTTTAGTAAAAAAGATACCGTATATTTACATTTTTGAGTATTTTCCAGGTGATGTATGATGCCTCCGGAGTGAGACTTCATGCTGGTCGTCAAGCCGAGGTAACATCTCCTTGCATGGACGTAGATGCTTAAAATTATGAGCTTGTTTTATATAGAAATGGGAATCTGTTTTTGTGTACATGTTATGTTGTTAGACTTACAATTTTATATGATCTAGTTTGAAATTTGACAACATATTGGGTGTTTGGTAAGAGAAGATTATCGTGTGTGTTTTTTGATACGATTAATTTATCACATTGATGGGTGTTGCAGTTGCTGAACCAAATTGTGTACGAGCTTCCTCCGGAGCATCCTTTGTCCAGTGTTAGACCTCTGCGCGATTCACTTGGACATACTCCCTTGCAGGTTTGTTGCACTACTCTTGCTTGCTGCACATCACTTGAGTAAATCGGAAAATTAGCTCACCATGTTATTAGAAAATTATGTTGTCTTAATATTCATGTTTTGATTTTAAGCTCATTGTGGTTGCCGTGAAGCAGGGCAATTAGTAATCCCATTCTGCAGATGGTCCTTAGCTAATTAAACTAGAAAAGGAAATTTTCTTTGTCCCCATAATTCATTTCCTAGCCAGAGTAGTAAATCGTGTGAACATGTTCATTAACCATTGACATTTTGTTGCAAAGTAGCTAACCGGTGATGCTTCTTGTTTGCTTGTATAGTTAGCAAATGCAATACTCTTACTCTGTCATGCTGGCTCCACTGGACAAAGCTAGAATGTTATTCATCGACCATTGTTACTATGGATCGACCACTTCATTGTTATCATCATGAAGTAATTACAAGGTTTAGCTTCAGAGAAATACAGGTTTAGACATACATGCATTGTAGTTAAGTTATCTTGTACGGTAACCATTATTATAGCTTTGTTGAGGGGGGGCTTTTTTAGTAAGATATTCATAATCTTAATCTTCAAGTATCAATGAAATTTTTTATTTGGTTTGGTCTCAGGTTGTTGCTGGTGCCGTGCTGGGATGCATAGTGGCATATCTAATGAGGAACACCAAATAAGATATCTTATGACTGATACTTGATTCTTTGAGCTTCATACTGATTAGCTATTGACTGGAGGCCGTAGTTTTGGCAAGGGCAAGGGCAAGGGCAGAGAAAGAGCTGATGTAGGATGAGTTCCTAATTGTTGAAAGCATGTAAAGGCATTTACAGAATAGGGGCCTCCACCTAGATGCTGGGGTGGGGGACTATATTTTTATGACGGATTTGAACATTGTTGTTGTGTATACAGAAGTTACCTTCACTAAATAAAAGACACCCCTTTGTGAAACTCTTGATGTTCCAGATTGTTTTCTTCTCTTTACTGGCGTTTACTGTCAGTTTTTCTGTAATTTGCTGATATGATTAATGGGCCGCTTGGCTTTAATATGATTTTTAAGCTACGAGAATAAAGCCAGAAGTGCATCTTCAAGTCTATACAGTTGCTGAGTTTCTGATTATGATAATTGTAACGGATATTAATTTGGTTATTTAAGCCTAGTTCATGCTGCTGGAGTTTGCCAAAAACTAAATTAAAGAAAGAAAAGAAATAATAAAATAAAAAGAAGAGGCTTTAAAGATTGAAAAATGGTTCTTAAATGAGGAGGGGACGTGTTTCATTTTCACTGGGTTCTTAACAAATAACAGACTTGGAGAAACAGAAATGCAAAGTGCAGTTTCAGCTTTCCTTATTAATTGACTCTTCAATCCACAAGCACCTTCAAACATCGAAGTTGAGAACGGTTCCTTCAACTCTCTCTCTCTCTCTCTCTTGCGCATATACACAGAGGCACTTGCGAAAAAATAGTGAGAACAAAACTAACCATGACAAAGAAGAGAGCTTCATCACCCATGCGCCAACTTTTGAGGTTGGTATCAGGTCTCATCATCATTGTCAGTATCTTTCTATGTCTATTGGCTTTCCTTAGAGTGTTCCATTCTCAGTCCAAGCTCCCACCATCATTCTTCACGTCTCGGAGGTCTCATGCTTTCATTCATGAAGATCAGTTTAAAGGCCCTCTGAAAGTTGCCTTCCTCTTCCTCGTTCATCGGGATCTTCCTCTTGATTTTCTCTGGGACACCTTCTTCAAGGTTTGCTTGAAATCGGTTGTGAACAGAACCATAACATGGAGAGAGGTTTTGATATGCTTTGTTGTGAGCTTTGCAGAATGGCGATGTGGCAAAGTTCTCAATTTATATTCATTCAGAGCCTGGTTTTGCATTTGATGAATCAACCACAAGGTCTGCTTTCTTTTACGGTGGACAGTTGAACAACAGCATTCAGGTGTTCTTTTAGCTTCTTTGAACAAGTACAGCTTCAATTTGTTCATATTTTACTTGGTTCCGTTGCTTCGTTTCTTAGTAAGATTGACTGGCAATTATGCTGCAGCAGGTAGTATGGGGAGAATCAAGTATGATAGAAGCAGAGCGCTTACTACTTGAAGAAGCTCTGTATGATCCAGCCAATCAAATATTTGTCCTTCTCTCAGATAGGTAGGTCTCGTCACCTCTTATATATGCAATTGACCTCTTCCAACCATATAAAAAACAAACTAATTTGCACTTTTTGTGTCTATTTCTTCATTCTGCAGCTGTGTGCCTCTGTACAACTTCAGTTACATTTACAACTATGTAATGTCTTCTCCAAGAAGCTTTGTGGACAGGTATTTGATATCAGCAATAACCAGAATGAATGTTTTTCAGAAGTGCTGGTTAAATTTTTGTGTTTCCTACACATATGGAAGAAACAGTGAAGCTGAACTTTTTGTAGTCTGTGCATTATAGCTTCATTGATGTTAAAGGATTTCGTTATGAACCGAAGATGTCACCTACTATACCTGAGGAGAGATGGCGAAAAGGATCCCAGGTTTTATATCTTCCATGTATATTTGCTGCCTTGAGATGGAATATATAGTTCAACTGAACACAATTCTGCTTTTCTTTTCTTTTCTTTTTCAAGATATTGATTCCTCCTATTGATGTAACGTCATGTTGATCTCATTCTCAGTGGATAACTTTGGTTAGAAGACATGCAGAAATTGTTGTGGACGACCATACCGTTTTCCCCGTTTTCAGGAAATTCTGTAAGGTATACAGGGAGGCTTTATCTGGTCCCATTTCCATCTGCCTGAAAGTTTCTTTTGACATCTTGAAATGTTGCTCAACTTTCAGCGGCGGCCACCAATAGACCTGAGTTTGAGGCGGCAACTTCTTGTAAGGAAATACTGTCTTTTAAACTTTACATGAAAAAGAAGGAAGAAAAAAGGGTTTGCCCCTGGCCTTCAAAGAGTATGTATATACATGTGATGTGCTCGTTATTTTCCACAGGAACATGATTTCGATTTCAAGTTTCTAATGCAGACAGTTCCGAAGTATCGCAATTGTATCCCAGATGAACATTACGTGCAGACACTACTTGCAGTATGCAGATGCTTTCTGTTCTTTCCTATATTAATAAACAAATGTTTTCTATGCTTATAATCTTTTAAGATGTGCTTTGTTTTGGAAAGTTTATAGGGAATTTCATTCACATTCTGCATTTGTGTGTTGTGATAAGATAAGTGGACTTGAGGACGAACTTGAACGAAGAACATTGACCTACACATCATGGAATCAGACAACGATACTAAGGAAAAGAAGGTCTTGGCACCCTATAACGTTTGATTATGCAGATGCAAGCCCTTGGAAGATGAGAGAAATTAAGGTGAGTAGTTCTTTTGTCCCACATAAGAAACAAAGTCTATAAAACTTGTCCTGCTTGCGTTGCATGCATAACTTGATCAATTTAAATGGCCTAAGCTATCTTGTTTTCCTTCTGAGGATTGGATCCAAACACCAAACTTCATGTGGCCTAAGATATATCAGTCTGCTTGTTTTTACTTTTTGATCATATTTGTTTTTTACAGGATATCGACCATGTATACTATGAGTACGAACAACACACCGAGTTCTGCCATACCGGTTCCAAAATCGCTTCATGTTACTTGTTTGCAAGAAAATTCACTGTCGGAGCTGCCATGCGCATTCAGAGAGAAGGTTTGATTGGTCCTTATGATGTTACTGCAATACCAAACATGTGACTAAACTGCAATACCAGATATGAGGAGGCCTCTATGAAAGGAAAAAGAGATGGACACAACTCTTGCATCACAAGTAGTGGCCAATACAATGCAATTGTACAAAGCAAAACACATTAACTATTTAAATGGTTGTAGTTGCTCACTCGTTTGTTCATTTGAAATTCCTTTATTTTTATTTTGAATAGCAGAAAACCAAAAGTCTGCTTTGGCTACTAAATTCAATAAAACCATGAAGCTCTAAAACACATAACCTTAAACAACCCTATTGATTCTCATCACTTAAAACATTTAGCTACTGAAGTAGTTAGAGCAAAATGTAAAGAAATGAAAGTTGTACACTATTTTACTTTTAGGTCTTTTAAACAGTTATCACATTGCACATGCATCGCGTCTGTGAACCATCTAATTTTATTATTATAACATCCACAATAAAATGTTGGAAAAAATATGTAAATTAACAGTTTTTGCAAAGTGAGAACTTTTTTTTTTTGTTGGGTGATATTCAGGCAATAAAGATTGATGCACAAAATGGATGGTCATAGTATTGTATGTATGATAAGCACCATAACAAATCTCTAACGTCAAAACCCCACAAAATTTCAAACACAAAGTGGAGGGAAAACCTCTTCGTCTATCAGTTCCCATCTCAACTCTCCCATTCTCATACTTTCCCCAATTCAATTTTTCGATTACAATGGCCGATACCCTAAGCCCTAACCCAACGGCCCAGAAGCAGAGGCTCCCGATGGCCGCTCGTCTCCAGTCTCCAACCAGCCCCTTCTTCCTCGGCTCCAACGACGACCACCTCGAGCGTGCACAAGCACGTGCGGCACGCGCCGCAGCGATTCGCAGAAAGTCCATTGCGCTCAATTTACCGCCACTGGATGCGGATACTGATCCCTGCCTCGGCAAGGAGCAGATTCTTGAGCTGTTCCAGAATTGCATCAAACTGGCTAGCGAAAATGTCTCTCTCTCTCTCTCTCTCTCTCTCTCTCTCTCTCTCTCTCTGTTAGTTTAGCATTCAAAGTTTTGAAATGAATTTGATTTAACAAAAAGTTAGAAGTCAATATGAGTGTGAATTTTGAAGTATTTCATGTTTTAGGACTTAATGATAATTGAAACAAAAGGGTTTTCTGTGGTTGAATTTTGATAACCCTTTGTACTGTATTAGATTTTGAGTTTTATCTATTGGGTGCAGAAAATTAATCAAAAGAACACATGGGAGCTCAATCTGATAGACCATTTGACGGAAATTATTAAGGTTGAAGAGGAAAATGACGCTGAGACGAATTTTCAAAAGGTAAGCTGTGCCTTTTGATGGTATGGTATATATAGGGTTTGTTTTTAAGTATTGTTCGTCGTTTGTGGATATTTCGGATTTGTTTTGGAACTTGAAATCTATGAAGACCGGAATTTGGTAATTTTTTTTTTGTTTTTGAAGTGTGGCCAAAAGTTCATTCATTTAATTGAATATGCCATGTTCAATTAAATATGTATCACTTTTCTACCTGTGCAGGCAAGCTGCACTCTTGAAGCTGGAGTCAAAATTTACTCATTAAGGGTGGATTCAGTACACTCTGAGGCATATAAGGTCCTTGGTGGAATGAATAGAGCAGGCCAAGAAGACGAACAAGGTTTGGTTCACTATACTTTGTTCTTTCGTTTCTTGTTCAAGTCTTTTACTTGAAATTCTTCGCCGAAACAATTTAATTGTTAACGGTTTGTAGGAGTGATTACTATGTTGTATAGTTATCTTTAATCAGCTCATCTATAGTTTGAAATTTAACTGTCAATTTGTAAAGTTGTATAGTTCTCTTGATGCTGTGTTGTAATGTTAGATACTAGTCCGGATGATGCCGCCGTTGACAATGGACAAGATGTGGCGCATTCCAAGAAAGAGATGGAGAAAAAGGTTGATAGTTCTCTGACTCACTCGAATGATTTAATAAACTCTGTATGCCAAGTACTGATGTAAATTCATAAATGCAGTCACCTTTATCAACGCTGGAGTCGTCTTTTGAGGCTCTAAATGTAAAAAAGTTTGATGGTGAGCACACATCCTTGCTATCCGTATAAATAGTTTTAAAGTGTGAAATGCGAGGTCAAATTTGTAATATTAATTTGTCTGTATTTTTCAGTTGCATTTGCAGTTGATCCACTCTATCATCAGACATCTGCACAATTTGATGAAGGCGGGGCTAGGGGTCTTTTAATAAATAATCTTGGAGTATATGGTAGATGCAGAGTTCTCTTTGACTCGTCGGAAGTACCAGCGAAGTGCATGTCATGTGATAATCAACATGATAAGTCAGATACGATCGATCTTTCTTTTGCTAGTGGTGAGTTGCATTTTTGGTAATGTATTGCTTTCTTGGTAACTCTTGTCTTCCCATATATATTTTTTTCAAATGAGAATATTCAGTTTTAATAACAGTCATGTTTTCTTGTTCTTTTATAGAGTATGTTGAACAAATGGTATTGAACATGCGAATGAAAGATGAAATTTCACCAACTCTCAGGAATATAGTCAATCGATTTGATGAAGATAACAGAAGGCCAGTAGATATATATTCCTGTTCTCAGGAATCAGCAGAGCAAGTAGACGCAGCCCATAATAATGAAGTTGAATTTGATGGTGATGTACCTGAGAACTTTGGGAACTGGGATTATGATCATGATGACCAAACAAGCATGGTAGAGGAGGGCCTTAACTGTGAAAATTCAACTTTTCCTAGTTATCACGAGGTTTTTTGAACAAACTATCCCTATAATTGGTTTTGATTGTATATATTTGTTCAGTTGGTCTCTCTCTAGTTGTGTATATAAGTGAAGAATCACATTATTCCCTGATAATCTCTTAAATTTTGTAGGAAAATGAACCGGGTGCTTTCGATGAGCGTGATAGTGAGGAGAGACTTAAGGACGTTGATGAGTACTTGTTCTTAAGTCTTGGATTAACTTCAAAACAAAATGCATGGGCAGGTCCTGATCATTGGAAGTATCGAAAAACTAAAGGTCAGCTTCAGTGGTTATATCATCAAGCAGTATGTGGATGTGCATTTCTTGTGCGCCAATAGTATGGTAACATAGTGCAACAATATGTTTTTTCAGTTTCCGAGATTGATCCTTCTGGAGAACAACCAGTAGCGGTTAAACGACACAGGAAAAAAGTACAGCCTGATCTTGATTTCACGAAAGCCTTGGAAGAAGAAATGCCAGATATTTTTGCTCCTCCAAAAAATCCGAAGTCCTTACTGCTGCCAGCAAATAGAGCACCCTGTAATACAAAGCTTCCTGAGGATTGCCACTATCAACCAGAGGATCTTATCAAGCTATTTCTGATACCTAATGTAAAGGTAATGTGTTGCAACAATCATATATATGTTTTTCCATCAAAATGGTTTATGCTCTTTCCTTTTCATGAAATGATGCTTCTTTTTTTTGGTGCTGCAGTTCCTTGGAAGGAGAGGCAAGAAGTCCTCAGGTAAGAAAGTTCTTTCTTGTTGGTTGGTAATAAATAGGGATAACCAATAATTAACATTTTTTCTGGATCCTTTTATTTTATTTTAAATTTTTATTAATGATCAAATGTGCAATTAATATATAGAGTACTTGTGATATTAGATGAATCGAGGCAACAGTCTGATGATTATGGGCAATCGCCATTCTACGATGATGATAATGTATTTGGTGGCCAATATAATGACGGAATTAGCCATAGTGATGTGGAGGACTTTAGCACACTTGTTTCTCAGCCTCGCCAGGTTGGTTTCTAACTTTTCAGCTTGATGTAATTTGAGACCCCTTGCAGTTGACCACAAGTCTGAGAGTGAGTGTTAGGTAGCCTATGACTTGGAGAGTTATGGTGGTTTACAAACCTGATTTCATCTCAAGTATTTTACAAGGTTTTTTTTTTTTGGATGAAGTAGGAAGAACTTTGTATTTTATTTCTCCCTTTGTCTTACAAGTATTTTACAAGTTTATAATTGGATTTTGTCTAGTTTTATAGATATTCATCATGGAGATGATAAGGGCTGCAATCTTAGGAATAGTTTTAGTATGTAATTCAAGGCTCATTAAAACAAATCTGTAGTTTTTGCTTATGCTTTCTTCCTACATCTAAACAATACAGGTAAACAAAATTGAAGTCCACTATGACAAGACTTCCAAACAAGTTGATGTCCAGGTTCTGAAAGAAACCCTTTGGGGCCATGTACAAGAATCTGTTCAAATGTCGACACAGGTGCGCTAAGTTTTCTTTTTCATTTCTTTCTTCAAATAATTTTTTTTGTGCAGTTTTCCTTAGGCTATATAGTATATAGCTTATGGAATGAGTTTTTACATTAAAAAAAAAAGTTAGAAGACGTATGAAAGCTTGATTCGGGATTTATTTCTATACTAATACGAGCCTATCGATTATTGATGTATTATTCCAATTGATTGAAGAACAACACTTTTCCTTTTTTTATTTGTTCATGCTGCAATCAATCTGTCTGTTGGAAGAACGTACTGGTTACCGGTAATGGCCTTTGATGTGATCGGCCAACAGAAATGCATAAGTACCTCTGTCCTATATGAGAAACACTTATGTGCAATGAGGATAATATTGTTTTGCTATTTCCTAGCCAATCAGGTTATATTACACGTGATAACTTTTCCACTTTGTATAACTTGATTGTTCGGGGATAGTAGATCAGTGTTATTCCCGTTTCATACAAGTTTTTCTAGTCTTATATTAGATACAATTATATTAACAGAATAGAAGATCAACACTGAACCATATTTAGGAATAGGAACTACTATTACTCCACATGTCTTCTTTAGTTACCGTCCGTTTGTTTTACAAAGAGTAAATCCAGAAAATTTATGCATCTACTGCCCAACTGCTTTATTTATGATATACATTATTTTGAGAAGGTAAATTCTGATTGTTGATATTTCTGATTTTGGAAAGGGTCAAGAACAACTGGCATCCTTCAAGCAAATCTTGGCCAGCTTCCCAAGTGACTGCAGAGCTGCTGGAACTATCAATGAAATCTCCCCTCATCTGTGTTTCATATGCCTTTTACATTTAGCTAATGAGCATGGCTTGAGAATCCTTGGCAACACCAATTTGGATGATCTCAGCATACACCTTCTTTAGCTCTTGACTGTTTATGATTGAAAAGGAAATGAAATGGAAAGTGTGTTTAAAGTGTACCTTACAACTCATATTTATGATAATCTCCTGCTGTTCCTTTCAATATTTTATTTTAAATTGGTCTTGAAGACAAGGATGAAGTTGATATTGGTTTTTTAACTTCTTGGTCTTGAATCAAATCAAACTAAAAATATTATATGTGCCCCATTAAAAGCAATGTTATTTTTTAATCAATAGCAAGAAATATTATTCAAAAATAACAAAACCGTAGACTATTTACTCAATCAATCAAATGACAAGTCCGGCAAATGTGGCCCTTGAAAAGTACCACCAAAAATATCGATTGAAACATACCCCACGTTTCGTTCAGAAAGGCAGGACATGTGCACACACAGCCCTATCCTGATCACAATCAATCCTGATCACAATAAAATCTTCTCATTCAATTACAAGATAATTAAATAAACAATGACTTCAATGAGCTGTGATGCATTTGTTTGTGGCACGATTCTCAACGAGTTCCATGCTGCTAATTTATTTTTGCGTTGAACACATATCATGTGCTAATTATTAAGAGTTTTAAGTCTTGCAAGAGATCATGGTGGCCTTAATCTTTCATTATTAATCTTAAACAACAGCTCCGTAGACACGAGATTTAGCCAACTTGATTAGAATGGATGTGCTCTTCACTTTGTATTCGAATTCGAATACCCCTTTCCGCTGTTTAGACTAGAATTTACCTGCCCCTATCCTCGAACATGAAAAAGGAACTTAAAACTCATATATCATAGTTAAATATGATAGCATATGTGATTTTTTTTAAAGTGACAAACATATTTATTTCTCCCCTGTTTTTTTGGGGCAGAATATTATTTTTTCCTTGGAAACAAACAAAAATCCACTTATTATTGGCTTAGTCAGGAAATCAATAAAGAAAAATATAAATGCAGATTTTCAGATGAATTTTTCACGTTTTTTGTGTGTCAAAAGTACCCGAGAAAGACTACAGAGCATTTATAACCAAAGCTCTTACCTTTAACCTCACAACTACAGAAACTGCAAAACCACAAACATCACTCCACTTCACAACACAAAATCTCAAAATCTCAAAACCCAATACAAAATTAAAAAAATTATATAAAAAAAACCCATGTCTTTCATGATGAGCTTAACGCCTGGCATCCCATCATCATCCTCATCCTCATCACCCTCAGCACCATCATCACCACCGCTCTCTTCACCGCCGGCATCACTTCCGGTCCGTACGATCCCAGGAACCTACGGCTGGCCGCTGCTAGGGCCCATCTCAGACCGCCTGGACTACTTCTGGTTCCAAGGCCCTGAAACCTTCTTCAAAAAACGCACTGACAAGTACAAGAGCACTGTGTACCGTACAAATGTCCCTCCGAGCTTTCCTCTGTTTCTCAACGTCAACCCCAACGTTGTGGCTGTTCTGGACTGCAAGTCCTTCTCGTACCTCTTCGACATGGACTTGGTCGAGAAGAAGAATATTCTTGTTGGTGACTTCATGCCCAGTGTTAGCTTTACAGGGGGCTTGAGGACCTGTGCCTACCTTGATTCCACTGAACCACAACACGCTAAGGTATGCTCTTACATGAACTCATGTTGATACTTTTTTCTTTTTCTTTTTCTTTTTGAAAATGTTCAGATCCGGAAATGTTCTTTCCCAAAACAAATATTTTATATTATTATATAATCATATCGTAAATCTCGATGATTAATTAAGTTGATTTTTGTCTAAATGCGTGGCTCAAATTTACTGACAACATAAGCATTTATCTAACAACATAAATCTCGCAAGAGAACATTACTCGTTCGTATTTATAGATTCGGGTTCATTTATTTATTGAATGAACTTCTGAATTTCGGCTAGCAAGAGCTTGAAATTTTAGTTGCTATATTTTAAGAAGAAGAAAAAAATTGTGTTGAGCAATTGAAGATACTGTGGCTTGTTTATGTTTCTGGCTGAACTAGAAGTAGATTCTCTTATCAGAGTAATGGATGAGAGACTTGTTGGATATGTTTTCCTGGAGAGTAGGGAGGTTGCTGAAAAGTCCCAAAATGGTCCAAACGTGTGTAACACACTGGTTTGTCTTTTGTCATATGTTTAGGCTGTGAGTCGAGCCAATCCAAAATTTGTACCAAGAAAATTGTGAGTTCTGCAGGACCCCTACTCCTGGGACCATTACAACAATTGTTGGTGGTCCTAACCTCCAGTTGAATGTGAGATAGATATCTTAAATTTTGAGTGGACTAAGATTAACAGATTGCTCAGTAAATTGGGATTAATTTTCCACGGGTTTGGTCAATGGTCTCTCTCTATTTCTGGAGAAACACTTGTGTGAAACGGAAATAGCACTATTTTGTTATCTTCGGCCAATCATGGCATGCCACACATGATAACTTTTCCACGTGGCATCATGTGGTTTGTTGAGGATAGCAAAACAGTGCAATTCCTGTTTCATACAAGTTTTTCTGCTATTTCTTGGTGCTTTCTCTTTTTTTTCTTTTATATAAAATGAACTACTACCGTTTCATCTGAAGTTACCATGGTGATTAAAGTTAACCGTACACATTAATAATTCTTAGTAAATATGGAATGAAGTATCATCTTCTTGTGATATGTTAATTTCTTGTTAAGCTAATTACAATCTTAATATCCTTCACAGATCAAGAACTTTGCCATGGATATCTTGAAAAGAAGCTCCAAGGTTTGGGTACCTGAGCTCACTGCTAACCTCTCCACCATGTTTGACACAATAGAAGCAGAAGTGTCCAAGGATGGGAGTGCCAGCTACTTGATCCCACTACAGAAATTCATTTTCAATTTCCTCACAAAATGCTTAGTTGGTGCTGACACAGCAAGCTCACCCAAGATAGCTGAGTCCGGCTATGCCATGCTCGACCGGTGGCTCGCCCTCCAACTCCTCCCCACTGTCAAGATTGGTTTGCTTCAGCCTCTGGAGGAGATTCTCCTCCATTCTTTTGCATACCCATCTTTTCTTGTGAGTGGAGACTACAACAAGCTTTTCCAATTTGTTAAGGAACAAGGTGTGTTACCAACAAACTGTTTCTACTTACATTTAGTAGCATATTGTAGATTACATCTTTAGGGAAATGTTCTCTTGGCATATTGTTCATATGGACCACAAATCGAGTTGATTATTATGTGAATATGTTGTCCAGATTTACAGGCGACATAAACATTTATCTGCTGACATAAGTTTGACAAGAGAATATTACCATACATCTTCGTAGGACACACATATAATATAAGGCTATTAGAGATATGTTCTATAACGTGGTCGATAAATCCGGTACAAATGACATTCCTCAACAAGTTTAAGCATGTACATGTCCATGAACACAAATTATGGAATTGTTTACAGGTAAAGAAGTAGTGAAGAGAGGTGAAACCGAGTTTGGACTGAGCCAAGAAGAAGTAATTCACAACCTTCTGTTTGTGCTTGGTTTCAATGGGTTTGGTGGGTTCTCTGTCTTTCTACCAACGTTAATAAGCACAATAGCTAGTGACACCACCGGCTTACAAGACAAAATAGTCAAAGAAGTCAGAGAAAAGGCGGGTTCAACTTTGACTTTAGACTCAGTAAAAAATTTGCCACTGGTTCAGTCTGTAGTATACGAAACACTCCGGTGCAACCCGCCGGTTCCTCTCCAATTCGCCCGGGCCAGGAAGGACTTTCAACTCAGTTCGCATGACTCGGTTTTTGACATCAAGAAGGGTGAGTTGCTTTGTGGGTATCAACCACAGGTGATGAAGGATGAGAAAGTTTTTGATGAACCAGAGACTTTTCAACCGGACCGGTTCTTGAAAAATCAGGAGTTACTGAACTACTTGTACTGGTCCAATGGACCGCAGACCGGCTCACCAAGCCAGTACAACAAACAGTGTGCTGGAAAGGACACTGTGCCCCTCACGGCTTCCTTGTTTGTTGCTTATGTGTTTCAAAGATATGATTCAATCACTGGGACCGCAACTTCAATCACAGCCCTTGAGAAGGCCAAGTAAGAGAGCAATGTGAGTGATCACAGTCGTAGAAATGGGGATGTGATGGATGATGAAATAATGTATTTGTCTGTTTTTGTAAATTTGGTGTCGTTCAGGGGTTTGTAGTAAATTAAAGCGGACAGATACTTGAGGGAAAAGGGCAAGTTGGGTGTGCCTAGAATCATTAAATAAAAGTGAATAAGAATGTAAAGAAGGGTTTATTGTGGTGGGGTGGATCAAGGGTTGCCCCCACTCCACTTGTACTTATTTGGCTTTGTTTGGTATGATTTGACAAATTGACAAAAATGAGTTCACATTCCTTTCCAAAAGCATGCATGCCCTCATTTTAAAAGCATTGAATGATTAGGTTCCTCCCAAACCAAGATTATTAGGATGCCCCTCATTTTTTGCAATACTTTGTCTACAGATCTTGTAGCTTTTTCACAAGAAATTCTTGTATACTTGCGATCTTTGTATGTAACTTTTCACTCACAGAACATGATTAGCAAAACCATCACATTCTAAGGATTGAGAAGTTGCATTGTATACTACAGTCTCGGTGTGACAACTCTTCATTTTTTATCAAGAAAAGGAGGAAGAATTCAAACTTGAAATTGCTTCTAAGAAGTGAAGTACCACTAAACTAAAAAGTAACGTGTCACTGAGTTTGATAATCTTCCCACTTCTCCAGTTTAAGAGTTCTTCCTTGCAACCCAATAAAAAAAAGGGTTTCTTTCCATATTTCATCCCATCTCACCTATTGCTGGTCTTTGGGCTAGCAAAAGTCCCACTTGCCCACAAACTGGGCTTTGCTTCCCTAATTAACCCAAGGACATCATGGATGACTGGCCAGCTGAGGTATTGGGACAGCCCAATTTTGTGTATGCCAAAACAATAATTTCAGCCTATGTAAGCGTCTACTTAGAATCCTCTCAGGAAGTGAAGCTTTCCTACATGTTTCCCACCACTCATGCCCAATATTGTTAGCTTTGATCAATAGCAGCCAGCAGCCAGCAGCCTCCACCACCTCTTATCAGATCTATGGAGATTTTTAGACCAAATACAAGAATTCAACATTCCTCAATCAATGAAGCCAGGATTTAGACAACCATCCATACTGACATTTAATGAAGAATTCCTGCTTTCAGTCTTACATGTGGAACATTCAACTATAATTGGGTGGAGAATTGGGATGATCTGGGTTCTTGACAACATTCATTGCTTTTGAAATGCTAGATAACAACTACGTTCTCTGTACTTTTAACTGTAAATACAAATAATTCAGTCTGGTAAATAAAATTGATTGCATAACATGCCCCATTTAAGTTGAAGAAGAGTGTCCTAGTAAGAGTTTGTCACTAACAAAGAGAGGAAGTACCATGTTGAAGAAGATTAGCCTTTGGCTGTTCCATAACTGCCACAGAGGGTTTCTACACAGTCTGAACATTTCCTTGCGTCTGAGTATGAGACTTTGTAACCCCTTCTTTCCATCCTCTTTGACGAGCCCTAAGCTCCCATGTTGCTGTCAGTTTCCTCTGTGCCTCTAATGTTGCTTCAGCTTTCTCCCTTGCTTCTTCACATGTTTCCATCCCTGAATTGCACTTGTCTGCTTCCTTCTGATACTGGGATGCAATCTTCTTAGCCTCCAGCAGAGCCATATCAGCTCGTTGTTGATTTTCTATAGCTTCAGCTTCCCGAAGCTTCAACTCTTCAGTCAAAAGATCCACAAAATTTTTCTCGGTGTCCTCATTCACCTCTGGATCATGCTTTGCACAATCTGCAGAATATGTGCCAAATACATAAATACACAGTGGAAGCTTCTAAGGATTGAATGAAATCTGAAACCTTCATGTAGCCCTATAATTGCATCACCCAATTTGAAAAACCAAAAATACTACCTAAATTCTAAAAACCAAACTTATGAAAACCACAACCTTGTACTTTGAGATGCAACTTAACCTCCATAATTCAAGGTAATAAGTATTTGAATTATTTAGATGATCGTTCAACCAAAATAAGAATGAAAAGGATAAGCATCAAAGGCACAAATCCATCCTTCAAGTAAAATCAGTAATTTTAAAGAGCAAGTGAGTTAAGATTGACCAAAAGAGAGAGGGCACAGGAAAAAGAAAAGGCCAGAATTCAGTTATGGTCCAATGAAAGAAATCTACTAGGCTAGGAGCTCTTGATGCAGTCTTAACTGCAAAATGTGTAGTGTGGAGAAACCACACACATTCTACAGAATCATCTAGATGATGTTGAGAGAGTGAATTTGAGAAAATAAAAGTGAGCAGGAAAGTTTGCAATACTGCAAGACTTCACATTTCTTCCAGAAAAATTTGTCTATTGGGGAGTGGGATCTGAAAGTGAAAATTTTGAGACGATGATACTGGATTGAATGATACTTGCCACATTATCAGTCCTTAAAAGGTAACACCTCAGGGAAAATGAATTATCTAACATAAGTAGTCAAGTTATATCACAAAGCAATCAATCTAGAACATCATACATGCAGAACAAGTTAATTTGCGGTGAAGACACTAACCTGCAAATGAAATGTTGCTGAGTCCTGCAGAACAAGAACAAAGCAAGATGAGTACGCATCTGATAGTGATGACAATCAACTAATAATACAGTAAAATCAGCTGAATGAAGTAACGCAATTGATTAAAAAAATCCCAAATTGATCACAACCAATAAAAGCTACCAACTTTAGATATGAAAAATAATGGAATGAATCAGTGAACCCAAATGGGATTTTGAGCGCATTGGCATAAAATCAGTACAAATTGTGCTAAACCCAACAAAATAAAAAACGTAAAAATAAAAGAGATCCAATCAGATCTAGCCAAAATGGATCATGGGCAAGTGAAAGCAGAGCAAATTACCAATGGGGATGGAGAGGAGAGGCTGAGAAGAGCAATCACAGGTGCAAGGAGGGCAAGAAGATAAGGAAGAAGAAGATGAAGAGTGGGAGACGGCAGCTAAGCCCTCCATGAAGTGCCAGTAGAGAGGTGGGCCCACTATGTACCCGGCTATGCAGACCCCGACTATCACCAGCCCCGCCTTCAACACTGCTGGACTCATCGCCATCTCTCTCTCTCTATCTATCTCTTTCTCTCTCTTCCAATCTGGGTTCTTCCTCAGCTTGTGAAATCGAATCGAAAGTCCCGAGCTTTTGAGCCGGCAACGTCGATTCTTAACGGTTTTTCACGGCCCGACTGCCGTATAGTTTTAGTTGGGACTTGTGAAGATCAAAGATGGCTTCTTTACATCTGCGAAAGCCTGTGAGACTGTGACCGTGTTTTTATCCAATTTTTATTAATTTGAGAGAGACTTTTTGCCGGTTGGTCCATTTCCATTTTCATTTCCCGGTTTATTATTTTGTGTAAATAGTCAAAGTCAGTTTTTGGTTTTGTGTTATCACTAATAATTAACTCTTACATTTTCAACTTTTATTATTATTTGAATTTAATATTTAAAGTAACTATTTTTGTAATTTTTTAACTTGATGTTAGTTTCAAATCCAATTTTGATTCTTGCACAACAACTTAGAACTATACTAATTTTGCTATGTGTAGTCTTATTTATTTTACATAGATTAAGTTCTGCCTTTCTAGAGATATGACCATAAAATGAATTCATTTTTTATTTCCAATAAGTGCACAAACTATAGATTTGATTTTCTTTTTAAGTAACTAAGTGTTATGATTCAAGTTTTTGGTTTATATTAACCAGCGTACCATAAGTAAGTGTTGAGTTATTTGACACGATTCGTTAAAATATACATTTCTTCCACACAAAAGCAATGTAGTTTTTAATGATTTTTTAGCCTTTTAGTTTGCAATAAGTTATAATAACTTAATTTAAGTTTGTTACGAGTTTGAAGTCTTTATTTTGGTTTAATCAAGTATGCTAACACATATTTATATTAGTAGTAGCCCAACTCCTTATAAATATAGATTAGGTCCCTTAACTTTGACGTGAGAGCACGTGTGGTTGTTGGGCCCAACACGTGAAGCTTTGCTCTGATACCATAAAGGAAATTGAGCACGTGAAGCCTTGCTCTGATACCATGAAGGAAGTTGAGATTCCACCCCAAAATCAATTGGCAATGGGGGGAGTGTCTCAACTCCTTCTAAATCCATACTAAATCCCTTAACTTATCAATGTGAGACAAACACTCTCAACAGATGTAACATTTTAAAGTTATATTGACTCTTTGTAGGTGGATTATAGATGCAATTTTGAAAATTTAAAAATAAAAATAAAAAAAGACTTTAATTTGCATATTATGGTATCAAGTTCGAATCTCATGACATCTTACAGTGTGTGTGAAAAAAAGTCTTCGATTTGCATAATATCACTTGTATTAAATAATAATAATAATAAATAAATAAAGCAAAATAAGAATACAGAGCTGAATTTAAATTTTATTTATTTATTTATTTATTTTCAGAATTACCACCGTATCCCGAGTGAACAGAGAGAGAATTCAACAGAAACTGGTGGGAAGTGATACCATGCGATCTAGTAACTCTCTGCCCCTCAGTCACTGAACCACCGCCCTATCCCAAACACAGAGAGACAGAGAGAGGGAGAGACCAGCAAGCCTGAAAATGGCGATGGAAATCCCAACGGATGTGATAAAGGAGGTGCAGATCTCGCTTCGGAGAGAAGCGAAGATGTCGTCGTATGACCCAGATGACACGCCGTTGCCAAATCTACCATCCGTCGAAGAAACCATAGCGGATTTGGATCCATCCCCGCCGTACCTACGGTGCAAGCATTGCAAGGGCAGATTGCTGAGGGGCGTTCAGACACTTATTTGCGCCTTCTGTGGCAGAGAACATTGCAAGGACCTTCCTCCTGACCCCATCAATTTTCGCGACACTTTTGGCTACCGGTGGTTGCTCAAGTCCCTGAGCTTGGATGGATCGGTATGCGACTTAATTTTGTATGTATTGTTTGGTTGATGAGAAAATTGAGGTTAAGAGAGAAAAAAAGGGGTTCTTGTTGTGTTTGGTTGAAGGGAAAACGAGAAAGAAATGAAATTTAGATTCCCTAATTGCTTTTCTGGAATGAAGTTATTTTTATTTCAGGGGAAATTAGAAGAAAAAAAAAACAGGAAATTTTAGAAATTATATCATCTCGCTTCTAGATGATGAAAAAGATTGAAGCTTTGAATGTTTTCGTTTACTAATTTGTTTTACGAGCTCTTTTTAGAAGCCCGGCGGAGTGATGAAGTTGATTTCACATTTCCTATTTGAAGCTATTTGTGTTATCATGTAGTGTATAAAAAAACTAAAAGCTTGAAGCCAATTTTGGGATTATGCAGAAATTTAGGATAGTACATTGTATATGGATTTGCATCACAGTCTACTTGGCACTAAAGATTATGAACAGGTCACACTCAGAACTTTCTTAGGGGCCACAGATTTTTGTCCATTTATTCTGAAAGCATATCACATATGTCAGAAATTATAGTTTTGTTTGCTAAAGATGAGGATTAGTGTTCTGTCATCAACGTAGGCTGTGTACTTAAAATAGGGAAGACTTAGTGAAGTTTGAGACTTTGGTTTGCAGGAGATAGTAGAATTACCCACTGGAGCAGATGAGTTCAACAGAGGACAGACTGCACGGAAGGATGAATTACGTCTGTCTGATCTTTTGAATCTTGAAATAAAATGGACCTCTAAGCCAGAGAAAGTTGAGATTGATCTCTCAAATGAGACACCAACTCAGCCCAAAAGCTTACCAGATTTGGCCGGAGTAAATCTCGACAACTTTTTTTCTGAAGGAAAAAAAGATGCTGCTGCTAATATTTCTGAAGAGCAGCTGTTCGAGTCTAGCACACAGACTTCCGGTGAAGAAAGTAATGCTTTCGAAGTTCGTGAAACTCTTAGACTGTTTGAGAATGTACAGCCTTTTGAGACAGTTGTGCAGTCTACTGAAGGAGAGAGTGGTGATTCCTTTTCCGGTTGGGCAGCAAATTTTCAGTCTGCTGCTTCTGAAACCCTTCCTCGTGCTTCTGAAACTCTTCCTCATGCTTCTGAAAACCTTCCGCAAGCTTCTGAAAACATTCCCCAAGAATCAAAATTAATTGATCCCTTTGTGGGTTCCACAGTGGATCTTTCAGCCCACATGGACACAGTATTCGGATCTGCAGTAGACTCAACTGATGAAAAATCAAACCATAGTATGACTGGGTCTGCACCCATGACTACTGACTGGTTTCAAGATGATCTATTGGGCGTTTCCAAGTCTGGGTTTGCTGGAGGTCCTGAACAGTTTGAAACGCTTGCTGAGGTGAAGGGTATAACTGAGAATGTGAATAACTCTTTTCCTGCTGATGTTGATTGGGTTCAAGACAATCAATTACAGACCACTAGCAACAAGGCCCCTGATAATAAGATTACTGATGAGGATGAGGATTCATTTGATGCTTGGAATGATTTTGCGACCTCGAATAGTGCACAAAATCTTGCTGATAGTTCTTTAAAACAAAGTATTAATCAGACGACACCTGTTGACCAGACTTCTGTAGTAGATTTGTTCAGCACAGCTAGCAACTCCAGGGATTTGAATTTTGGTAGCTTATCGCAACCGGATTTCTCAGCAGGAGCATTTAACAGTTCCAATGGTTCAACTGGAGTGGATATGGAGCAGGCAGAGTCTTCTGTTTTAGACAGGTGCGTGCTTGAGCCTACCTATTTGGCTGTTATTATAGCTTCAGAATCCTGGTTTGAACTACCATGAAACTTATTTGAATGTTTTATGTTTGCATTTGTGAATGTAGTACATGAAACTTGATGGAAAAGGCTTTGATTTGTACTTTGAACAACCTATCTTAACCATATTTTCTGTTGCATGTTTAGTTTGGCTGATTGGAGCACAAAAGATGAAAAAAAATCTGAAGATGTTGCGGAGGGTGGAGATGTTTCCAGTGCAAGAGCAGGGTCAAAATCTGAAGACGTGGAGAGAATAATGTCACAGATGCATGATCTCTCTTTTATGCTCGAAAGCAGTCTTTCAATTCCTCCCAAGCGGGATGAATTACATTCGCATTCCCAAGATTGAGACCTAATTTGTTTGAGTTTCTATCAATGCAATGTTTGCTGTTCATGCTGTATTCTAGATCTATTTGTTCAATTTATTCACAATTTTGTATTTATTATTTTTTGTTTTATAATCTTATGTAGAAATGGTAAGCTAGATTAGAAAGAAATGAGAATTGGTTAAATGCCCACTTACCCTTACTTCAATTATATTTTTGATGGTTCAAAATACTAATTTGCTATAGCAATTTTGTTGAGGAAGAAAGTGAATTTATAAAATTAGTAGTATGGAAGAAAAAAAGTGATTGGGGGTCTGTCAGACAACCGTTGTGACCACCCCAGCTAGCTTGATCAGCGGCTGAGAACGATCATCTACTGCCACAATGATTGGAGACCACGAAGCTGCTAATCACTACGGTCGTGGTTCATCCACCAGACTTTGGTTCCTGTCTCCTTAGTAATCAAGGATACAGATGTACAACCTATAGAACAGATCCTGTCCAAGTAAGGTCGTGCACATTCAAGCACGACTGAACTTTATGAACAGCACTTATCTCTGTCCAGCGTCGATGTGATTCACAAAGACAATGGCTAAATCCCATTGCACCTTTCTTAAAATCAAACACTGATTCTAATTCATGCTAAAAGCATTCAGAAACAAAGCAATTAACATTAAAAACTAACAGTCTACAGTTGCATTTATTCTAAAACATGATACACGAGAATTACAACGAGAAAGAAAGTACGACTATATTCTTCATTCTGTGTGGATGGTATTTCTTCTGTGGTGGTGGTGCCTGATCAGCATGGATGGATGCCATGGTTTGCCATTCAGCCTTTAGCCACGCGACCATTGGACTCGGCACCTGATGCTCCATTAGGCTGCTTCCCAGCTGCTCCATTAGGCTTCCTCCCTGCAGCAACGTTGCAATACAGGCGCCTCAGATACGACATGGCTACCGGGTCTTCCTGGAAAATAGAAGTGTCTCAGTATGAATCTTGGGGTTTTGATGTGAAACTCAGATATCCTAAATACCTCTCGGCAATGGATCCACCATTATAGAAGTGTTCAAAGTATGTCAAGAACTTACAGAGACGAGGTTAATAACTCTAGAATCCCTCAAGCTCCTAGGGAGACATAGGCTTAAGCTGTCAACGTCCCTGCTGTGAAAATTTCAAACACCAAACTTGCTTATAATCAAACAAATGAAAGTAATGCCAATATCTCTGGACCCTTAAGAATAACTTAATTACTAACGTTAGACCATCTGAGAGCCTGAGAAAGCAGTGAATGATGAGCTTGAGCAGCCGGTGGGAGGGTTCTTCGGGAAGCTTATCGAGCATCCTGCTAAGAACTTGAGTGATGACATAGAATCTATCAGCGAAAGTGATGCAGTACTTCATTCCCTGATCACTGATCAGAATTCTTTCAATTATGAATGTGGCCACCTGTACATTCAAAGGCACATCAATCTTAAGCCTTATGATCAAACAAGGAGACAGATGCAAATAGGGTGCAATTCAAATTGTGATTTCCCTTTGTCCAAAAAAAAAAAAGCAAGAGACTTGTATCTCAAGTGGTTAAAAGCATTTGGTCCTGCATCATCTGAGGTCCTAGGTTTGATTTCACCCATCCCCCAGCATCGCTTGTATATAAAAAAATGTGATTTCCCTATTCCAGGCAGAAAATTCCTGTTATCTGTGTGTTTTGTTTCCAATTTACTAAATTCAAGTAACAATTGCTACATAAATTACCATACAGAAATTCCCAACTTACAGCCATGAGTTTTGGAACAATTATATGTATAAACTTCCTTGTTACTTACAGTTCTTGACAGTATAGTGCCAACTTCAATGCAGCGGATGCAGTAGCAGAACACTTGAGTTTGGAGAAGGAAAGTGATGATGTCTTCATCATTATCCTGAACAAGGAAGGAAAGGGGGGTCCAAATTATCATTATTTCATTAAGTTCAAAGAACATTAAATTGTTGAAAAATAGAAGGGAATGAAAATGGGATTGAAGGCATAAACATAATTTCATACATATACCTTCACAAGGGCACCAATAACACCCAAGCTGGACAGCCTCAGATATTCATAAGGTTTTTCCTTGCTCTTAGTGCCGAGGAAAGGGTAGATATACATTGGAATGTTGGCTGCACACAGCATGTATACAATTCAATTAATTAGATGCATTGCATGACTACAAAACTCAAACTATAACTTCCTCTCGTTACTTTACAGGAAGCCCTCTTCTCGTAAGATAAGTCCCAAAAGTAAATGAAGTCCTCATACCTGGGGCTCGTCTGGTGTCTAGTACTAGATTGGATAGGATAACTCCGTATATTTAAAGCATGTTTTAACGAAGAAACGAATTTTTTTAATACCAATTTGAAGGTGTAGAAGCTGAATTACTCATGAAGAAAACTTGTCTCATTTAATCCCCAGTAAATAGTAGGATAAAAACATTTTATAACTTATACCCCTCCTAATCCCCCCAAAATGAAAAATTATTCACCTCTACCTTCATTTCCTCCTTCAACATACCTTAGATTTAGTGACTTATCCAATCCATTCCAATCGTAGGAACTAAACGATCCCATTATTTTAACAAACTTACCTTTGACAAATAGATTTCTTGTCTCTGGATGAGCAGCTACGCACTGTAGAAACAAAATAATAAACATATTAAATGCCATTTACTTGTACAAAAGCAACATGACAATTTAAGCTTACTTTCTTAGGTAATAATTCATTACAAGAATAAAGACTTCATAAAAACCATCATTATCTTTAATTCCTAAAATGTATGTCATCAAAAGTTCTCTTGAATTGAAGTATGAAGAGACTGACATGAGAATTAAAGAGAAAACAAAAATGATAGGGCGAACAGTGGCGGAGCCAGAAATTCTATCAAGAAGGGTCAACTATAAATAGCTTAGGAAATTAGTTTTTATAGGAAAATATATATATAATTCATTATAATGATTAAATTTCAAATTTACAAATTTAATATTTTAGTAAGTATAACCCAAATTCTAGCAACCTAAAAATAATGAAAGAGTATTAAAAGTTTATTTTAGATAGAATGAGAAAATCAAATAAAATCCATGACACACACATATAAATGACATATGAAGACATGAAAACAAATATAGATCATATTCATGTTCATTGTAGACAATTTACATTTGTGAGAAGGGTCAATATAGTAAATATAGCTATAAAACAACTTGGATAACATAGATAAATATAATATTTTCAAAATATTGAGAAGGGTCAAGTGATCCTTGTGGGCCTTAATTGACTCCGCCAATGAGGGCGAACATATAGGTAGGTAGATATAACCTGATATAGAGAGAGTGTGTTGCATGCTCGATTTGATGCCTCATGAGTAAGAAGATGTGGAGATGCGACCATTGGGTACACTTCAAGAATTTCCTAAAATGATGAAAATATAAATAAATCATCATGAATATCAATCTCGAAAATTAAGAAATTTGCAATGAGAAAAATCATAATATATATATATATATATATAATTAAGTTATCTCTGTCATTTAGTTTTTATGTGTTTAAGCGTTAATTCCACCCATTTCATCAAATTAAAAATAAATAAATAAAACAAAACCAAGTTACGCGCCATACCTTTAACAATGTATATGTGGTGCCAAAGGAATGCCACAGCAACGGAGCCAAGTCCTCACGAATTTCCCTGATCTGTATATTGAGGACCACAAACAATTAATAAAAATTAAAATAAAGAGAAACAAAAAAAGTACCCAGTAATATATATGCATGTGGCTAAACTTTCATTTTTTATTTTTTATACAAGTAATATTCTAAACTAAAAGAAGGGGGATTGGAAGAGTCGGAGCACATCTGCTCTAATCAGCTTGGCTAATCTCATTTTTGCACATGTGGCTAAACTAACCCACAGAGATATGCTCATACAAAGCACGTGGCAGATATAGACTGGTGACATGCAAATACATTTTTTATCTTGAAAAATTATAGAGCTAATACTATGAAATCGTTTTGAGCGACATGAATCATGTACAAAAATATACCAAGAAATATATGTATATGAAATGCATAAACATAAGAAAAGAAATTAGATACGAAAATGATAAATGTATATACGATCACGATCAGTCATGACCTTGGAGAGGCGTTGCAGTGCGTTTTCTCGGGTACGTCTGTCGCGAAGCTCAAGAATCCACTGCTCCACATTCACCTTTTTGAACGGGTCAGCATCATTAGGCCGGGTCGACTCTGAGTTGTTTTGACCCGATGTAGCTTCCGGTGGCGGTGATGATGATTGATCGCCGAGCAAAGATTCAGTGATGACAGCCATTAATTATTGGAGAAATGAATTAGCAATGCCAAACAATCAAAGAGAAGAAAATGCCTTGGTCTCTTCAGATCTCTATTTTCTTGTATAGTGAGTGTAGTGAGGGAGGAGAGTGAGAGGATTGGTATGGAGGCGTTTGGTTGGGACTTGGACTCCTTCATGAAGGCCTCTTATTGAGTTTTTATAGCCTTTGGTATTTATTTTACTTTCTTTCCTTGTTTTTGGATATAGTTTTATCTTTTTTTGATTCCGTAATTTTCAGAATATTTATTGTGTGCGCCTTGCATACTCTGCTGGACTTTCACTTGTAAAATACATGGGGGCCCAATGTTTTTCCCGAGTCTTCTTAACTGTGAACGAAAAAGCGCGTTGTATTGAAAGAGAATTCCTTAAATCTCATAGCTTGAATTCTACTTAATTATGATGCAACGCATTTACATGTATCATTCATTGGTCTCTCGTCCGTAATTAGAATCTAATTGTAATTAGTGGGAGTCAAAACTCTTAATTTTTGTTCTATTTAGTCAATTTTGGTTGGAATTAGTCATAAATGCATATTGTGATTTTACAGCTTTTTAATTTTTTATAACATGTGTGGATAGTTGTAGTTTTGTATTAGAATAACCATTTTATTGGTTAATAGGCATATGGAAGTTTCAATAATTCTCTTTTCCCAAATATTATAACTACAAAAAAAAGAACTTCACTATATGAATAATGAATTTGCCTTGTACAAGAGTAGATTATTATTTATAAGTAAAATGTGAACATTTATTTATTACACAAGCTGACAAGAAAAGGATAAAAGAAAATAGTACATTAGTTAGGTTAATTGCCCTAGTTCCATATGCTGCCATGCAAACTAGGCTAGCTTTTGTCCTCTTTTCCTACGTCCCTCAAGCCTACAACAAACATTTAATAAACCCAATAAGCTGTTTGGATGATACAAAATTACTTAAATTTTGTATATAATATTTGAATGTTACAAAATAACTTAAATTTAACAAAATGTGAAAACATCATAGAAATAGTGAATAATTAAGGAAAGAGGGGTTGATGTCAATTCAATTATTCATGTTAATCTTCATAATTATTCAAAGAATACTGCTTACCTTCTTCCCTCTAAGGAGATATTTCTCCTCATATGCAAAAATAATTCATCAAAAACATAAAAATAAAAACTTATGCACGCACGTCATACTCTTGTTGATAGTAATGTATAAGCTCCTATTTACATGATAAGAAGGAAAGTATTTTCTTTATTCAAACAAAATACAATTAGGAAAAACAATAACAATAATGGAAATTTTATCAAATATCCTATCCAAGAGGAACTATAGTCCATCAGCGGATTCGTTGTCCAAAAAAAAAAATAGTCCATCAGCGGCGCAGTGGCAGAGGGATCCTTCCACAGAAGTGCATGAAAAGCAAGGCCAAGACAGCTGATTTGAATATAGTGGGCATTGGAATTCCATATTTGCCCTTCCCAAACAACCCTTTGAGAAATGGCCAAAAACATAGCACCACCCAAACACAGCACATCATCTCACCTAGCCCCGCCCCATCCGCACCATGAGCCGGTGGTTGCATCCCAAACAAGCCCATGGCTAGGGCTGTGAAGTGCACAAACAAGAGGGTTGTGGCCGGCACAAATATTGGAGACTCATCAAAAGTGAACCTACCAGCGTTGCCATCATCGTCTTGGTCATCACTTGAAGAGGAATATTGGTCCTTTTGTGTGACTTCAAATGCCACCTCAGATATACCCAAAAGCTTGAATACCACGGTTACAACTCCAAATAACGATGTAGTTAAATAGGGTATTTTCCCCGATGGCCCCATTCTCACATGGTTCCACCATTGATTGATTGATAGGCCAGATCCCAGGTAAAAACGTAAGGTGTACAAAATCTTCATTAGAAACACGGCAACAAAGATTATGAGAGCCGGTTCTTTGACCTACATAAAAAATAGCATTTGAACTTGAAAATGAGATACTAAATTTATTCACAAAATGATTGTGAAAGTATTTTGTGACTCTAGCATTATTGTACGGATTTGTGTTATAAAATAGTATATTAGTACTTCATAATTTGACAAAATTAAAATGACATGAATAGATGGCTTAGTTTTACCTTGGGCAAGAAATGTGAGTTGGTAATGATACAGTAGGCTGGCAGTATAGTATAGCATAGATCAGGAATGGAATGTAGGCCCCAAATTAGCACGGTCGTGTAGGCCAAGCACTGCCTAAACTCCAACTTAGCATAGAGGGTAGCAAAGATGGGACTATTTTTGCTGAACAAAATTTCTAGGAGGCCTGTGACCCATCTCTTCCTTTGGGTCAACATAATATGAGAAGATGAGGGTGCAGAGCCGATAAAGCCTGGTGGGTCTGGCATGCATAAGATAGACTTCCAGCCCCTTGCATGGATCTTCATCCCAGTTAGGATATCTTCTGTGACTGACCCATAAAGCCAGCCTACCTGAAATGGATCAGCCCAACTATGTCAAAATTACTTCAAAGAGAGAGTGCCACTTAGGACTCGTTTATGAGTGATTCTGGCCACATGCTTTTCCATAGAATCACTTTTGAGGAGAAGTATCTCCCGCTTGTTTCTCCATATAATCACTTTTAGTGATTTTAAGTGATTATGGTGAGAAGAGTGCTTCTCCATAAGAGCGATTATTGACATCTCCATAATCAATTCCAAACGAGCCCTTAAACTAACCGAGAGTCATTTTTAAATAAGAACAGAAAACATATATAATTGCTCAAACCTTTGTACCCCACAATGTATTGTGCTCGTACGAAGAACCGGCAACTTTGTTGGCTGCCTCAACAGCACTGGAAAGGTCATGAGGATGATCAATTTTCTCTGATAAAGTATGAGTTGCTGATTCGATTAACTCCGTGGAATTTCCAAACCGTTCTTGATCCAATGCCACATCCCTCAGATTTCCTTGGAATTTAGAAAATTAATCAAAGTATAGATATGAAACCACTCCACATAATTAAAGCTATATCTTTGACTACAATAAAGTGCTCAAAAATATGGATTTTTTTAAATAAATATTTTGATTAATGAGTGCTACTTATAAGGAATTTTAGGTACCTTCACAATCCGTAAAGGAAAAACCGTAGATAACTTTACGTCTGTGAAAACATCCGGTCCCTGCATAGAGAGGTCCTTGCATCCCAGCGAACCCTGGCCAAGATAACTACAAAAGATAGCCCAAAAGTCAATTACGGTAGGTCCCTAAACTAGATCAATGATGCATGTCTAGGTCAAAAGATCCAAAAATATTTTTTGTTTTTATCAAAGAAAGACTTTCATTCAAACAAAAGCCAACATCAACGCAACTATAAATTCTACGTCCCGGTGTGCTACAAAGTGGTCCCGTTAAAATATAATCAGTGAATGAAATTCGATGCAGGAAAAAAAACTACTACAGCACAAGCAAATAATTAAAACATATATAATGTGCGTGTGTGGTTGTAAATATACGCACTTTTAGAGGGAGAACCAGTTGGTTTCCAAATGGATCATCTTTCAAAGTGTCGTAGAACATTTGTGGGTACTGAACAAATGCACCTTCTTTTTCATGCTTGAAGCCGAGCAATAGGCACATCGCATACAGAACGATCTTTGAATTGTTGGCATACATATCGCAGTCGACGTTCAACATAAATGGAGCATTTGTCATCACACCAGAGACCCTGGTCTATACATAATAAAACTCAAAAATTGGTCACTTGGAAAATCAGGGTATTTCTGATAAACTTTTATAGCCATTACTAGAATAGAATTTATTCAACATGTATTTAAAATATTTAAAATGCGAAATACTATGGTTTTCTTTGGCTGAAAGGAAATTATCACCAAAACATTCATGGCGCCAGCCTTGTGGTGATGTGATTGATCTGAACGCTTCTCCCTGGCTACATAAACTAAATGTGGCACCCCATTATTCTCTTTGTTCTCCCAAACTACCTGTGCAAACTTTATCCAAATTAGTGATTGAAAAGACAATCTCTCAAACATAAAGAGAGAGAGAGAGAGAGAGAGAGAGAGAGCACCTTGATTATAGTGGGATGGTTTCTTTTGTCTATGTCAGCAAAATCCCCAGAGTCTCCAGAAAAATCAAGGGTTGCCAAATTTTGGACAGCATCTTCAATTTTTTGGCAGAGCTTTTGATACTCATCCTACAAAATCAAAGATGACATGCAAAGATTTGTACCATGAGCATGAGGATAGCTTAGCTAAATATCTTGAACCTTTTGTCTTCTGCTTGGTGCTCACTATGTTCGGATATATACAAATTTAAACAGGCATAAGGCCAAATTCTACCTTCATTTTTGTCCATTCCTGTAGAAACCCAATTGGATTATCACTTGGCAATTTGGAATTGCCAGAGAAGTATCTAAATGGAGCTCTAACTTGAATATTATACTTTTTGCAAAAGGGTACCCAAAACTGAGCAAATTTAGAGGCTTCGGTGAGAGAGTAGAGGGTGAGAGGTGAGCAGCCATCATCAGAAACATAGCAAGCTAGCTTGTGAGATGGATAATCTACAGCAAGAAGAGAGAGCACTGTGTTCACTGTGATGATGGGCGGCTCTAGGTCTGCATCTGCTGTTGTCACAAACATGTCCACTGCAGGAAGCTCTGGCACCCTAATTAAGCAGATTTATTAACATTAATCAAACATGTTATCAATTTGGTCAAGAGATTAATATATATAATTGAGAAGTGACATACTGTTGCAAGAGGTTTTCAGGGTAAGTTTTGTATTCAACAGGGGTCCATTGGATGATGAGGGTGAGAACCCAATTGAAGGTAAACCAAGACTCACACAGGAAGGCAAGAAGCCAGACAAAACCATGGTCAGTGAGGGAGAGCAGACGATAAACAAGGAGACAGATGAAGAGGAACAAAATTGCAATTTCCTGGGCTCTCTGTAGTGTGTTAATTTTGAGGGGTGTTTTTTCACATAGAGGAAGAGATTGAGAATTAGCCATTTAGAAACAGATAGAGGTGTGGATGAGATTGTCGGTCTAAGGCGGCCAGTGCCAACTGAGTGAGTATATAGAGACATGATATCAGACAGGCGTCAGCATCAATCATTGTTATCTGTCTTAATGAATTCAAACTTTTGACAAACAAATGAAGGCTAGTTGGAGCCAAATTGACTTATATGTGCTTGGTGTAAGGTTACCATCTAAGCTTGATGTACATTGTTGGCTCCCTCTATAATCACTCAAGTTTTTCAAAGCTATATTTTAATTCCCTTTCGTGACACTCAAGTTTTTCAAAGCTATATTTTAATTCCCTTTCGTGAGAAAACGATCCCACAAACAAAGAAATTGTGCAGTACGAAATAACATAAAAACGGATTTAGATGTACATTGTTGGCTCCCTCTATAATCGCTCAAGTTTTTCAAAGCTAATGGTTGTCTGACATGGTATTAGAGACTTCTTCGTGGATGGTTCTCAGTTCAATATTAAGTTTTTGACGCTAACGATGTCCTAACACATATAAACAAAATACCAAAAGATTGTAGCCTTTTTTATTTATATTAGTTTTTATGTAGGAAATTAAATCACTTAGACCATGGTAAATCAAATATAGATATTGTTGACGGTTGAAATTGAAAAGCAGTAAATATCAATGCAACCGCACACGTAACACAAAGAAATAAAGTAGTTCACTCATAAAATTGAGCTACGTCCACTGTGTTTTGTATTTGTTATTTGTATTGTATATGTAGAGGTATTAAAATTTGAGAGAAAGGGGTTGATGTTACATTCTACTATTCATGTTAATCTTATAATTATCCAAATACAATACATGCAGGACAAAATATAATAAGGGGAAAATTTATCATTTAGCCCATCAAGAGGAATAATTGTAATCCATCAGCGCAGAGGCAGTGGGATCCTTCCACAGAAGTGCATGAAAAGCAAGGCCAAGGCAGCTTATTTGAATATAGTAGGCATTGGAATTCCATATTTGCCCTTCCCAAACAACCCTTTGAGAAATGGCCAAAAACATAGCACCACCCAAACACAGCACATCATCTCACCTAGCCCCGCCCCATCCGCACCACGAGCCGGTGGTTGCATCCCAAACAAGCCCATGGTCAGGGCTGTGAAGTGCACAAACAAGAGGGTTGTGGCCGGCACAAATATTGGAGACTCATCAAAGGTGAACCTACCAGCATTGGCATCATCTTCTTGGTCATCACTTGAAGAGGAATTTTGGTCCTTTTGTGTGACTTCAAATGCCACCTCAGATATACCCAAAAGCTTGAATACCACGGCTACAACTCCAAATAGCGATGCAGTTAAACGGGGTATTTTCCCCTCTGGCCCCATTCTCACATGGTTCCACCATAGCTTGATTGATAGGCCAAATCCCAGGTAAAAATGTAGGGTGTACAAAATCTTCATTAGAAACACAGCAACGAAGATCATGAGAGCCGGTTCTTCGACCTACATAAAAAATAGCATCCGAACTTGAATACGAGAGACCAAATTTTATTCACAAAATGAAGTGATAGTATTTGATTGATTTTTCAACAATGGTTGTGAAAGTATTTTGTGACTCTAGCATTATTGTACGGATTTGTGTTATAAAATAGTATATTAGTACTTCATAATTTGACAAAATTAAAATGACATGAACTAGATGACTTAGTTTTACCTTGGGCAAGAAATGTGAGTTGGTAACGATACAGTAGGCTGGCAGTATAGTATAGCATAGATCAGGAATGGAATTTAGGCCCCAAATTAGCCCGTTCGTGTAGGCCAAGCACTGCCTAAACTCCAACTTAGCATAGAGGGTAGCAAAGATGGGACTATTTTTGCTGAACAAAATTTCTAGGAGGCCTGTGACCCATCTCTTCCTTTGGGTCAACACAATATGAGAAGATGAGGGTGCAGAGCCGATAAAGCCTGGTGGGTCTGGCATGCATAAGATAGACTTCCAGCCCCTTGCATGGATCTTCATCCCAGTTAGGATATCTTCTGTGACTGACCCATAAAGCCAGCCTACCTGAAATGGATCAGCCCAACTATGTCAAAATTACTTCAAAGAGAGAGTGCCACTTAGGACTCGTTTATGATTGATTCTGGCCACATATTTTTCCATAGAATCACTTTTGAGGAGAAATATCTTCCGTGACTGACCCGTAAACCCAACCTACCTACTATGTCAAAATTACTTCAAATTCCATTCTCACAAGTAATGTTTCGGTATGACAGTCATATTGTAACAAATGTATTTACTTACTAATATTATAGTCTAGATTCATTCAATATTAATTATATTGTCTACTCAATTTATACAACTAATGAGTAACTTGTTAGTTAGTACTCTTTGCCCCCACATAACTCAACTAATGTCACATAATCCAATTATGTCCCCCTCATGGACAAAGTCTTAGGATCACCACTGTCCACCAAACTCACATGCTCAAAATCTCAAGTCCGTCAGCGATGACGGTGTGATTGTAACCCTAGAAACCTTTTTCATTTTCATCAGTCACAACAAGAGAGAGAAATAATTGTTTCATGTACTCGAAGCACCGAAGGTTTTTTAAGGAAAAAAAATCTCTTTTCCCACCTTTCTCACCACTTAAGCTAATGTCACGCTGACATCAGCTTGCCCAGACAGCAACTCATACAAGTCTTACTTTCAGGCTTGCCCAATTTAGTGGGCCCACTTCTTCCCATGGGAACTTTTCCTTTGTGGGGGTTGTTTTTGGAGCCTAAATCCCCTTTTGCCATGGCAAAAAGAGATGGATGGAAGTGCTCTTAAGCTAACTAGGACATATAGTTAATTTCTTTTCTTTGTTAATAACAAAAAAAAAAGTCAAACCTTTGTCCCCCATAATGTATTGTACTCGTACGCAGAACCAGCAACTTTGTTGGCTGCCTCAACAACAGCAGTGGAAAGGTCACGAGGATGATCAATTTTCTCTGATAAAATATGAGTTGCTGATTCGATGAACTCCATGGAATTTCCCAACTCTTCTTTATCCAGTGTCACATCCGTCAGATTTCCTTATAAGTTAGAAAATTCATCTAAGTATACAGATGAAACCTCTCCACAAAATTAAAGTACTCAAAATAGGGATAATTTTTTTTTTCTTTTGATGAATGAGAGCTACTGATAAGGAATTTTAGGTACCTTTCACTATCTACTAAGGATAAACCATAGATAACTTTACGTCTGTGAAAACATCCGGTCCCTGCATAGAAAGGTCCTTGTATCCCAGCGAATCCCGGCCAAATTGTCTACAAAATATAGCCTCTATACGCTAGTTAGATGCATGCATGTAGTACAAATATGTAATATCCTAATCAATGGTACAAAATTCTAGGCTACGACGTGCTACAATGTGGCCTTGTTAAAATCTTTCTATAAGAATAATCAGTGAGGAAAATCCGATAAAGAAAAACGAGTATTATACAGCACAAGCAAATGATTAAAACATATATAATGTGCGTGTGTGGTTGTAAATATACGCACTTTTAGAGGGAGAACCAGTTGGTTTCCAAATGGATCATCTTTCTAAGTGTCGTAGAAAATTTGTGGGTACTGAACAAATGCACCTTCTTTTTCATGCTTGAAGCCAAGCAATAGGCACATCGAATAAAGAACGATCTTTGAATTGTTGGCATACATATCGCAGTCGACGTTCAACATAAATGGAGCATTTGTCATCACCCCAGAGACCCTGGTCTATACATAATAAAACTCAAAAATTAGTCATTTGATAAAATCAGGGTATTTCTGATAAACTTATATAGCCAATGCCATTGCTAGAATTTATTCAACATGAAATACTATGGTTTTCTTTGGCTGAAAGGAAATTCTCACCAAAGCATTCATGGCGCCAGCTTTGTAATGGTGTGAATGATTTGGACGCTTCTCCCTGGCTACATAAAGTAATTGTGGCAGCTCATTAGAAAGCCTTTCTTTGTTCTCCCATATTACCTGTGCAAAATTGATCCAAATTAGTGATTGAAAAGACAATCGCTCAAACATAAAGAGAGAGAGAGAGAGAGAGAGAGAGAGAGAGAGAGAGAGAGAGAGAGAGAGAGAGAGAGAAAGAGAGAGAAACCTTGATTATGGTGGGATGGTTTCTTCTGTCTATGTGAGCAAAATCCACATAGTCTCCAGAAAAATCAAGGGTTGCCAAATTTTGGACAGCAACTTCAATTTTTTGGCAGAGCTTTTGATACTCATCCTACAAAATCAAAGATGACATACAAAGATTTGTACCATGAGCATGAGGATAGCTTAGCTAGATATCCTGAACATTTAGTCTTCTGCTTGGTGCTCACTATGTTTGGATATATACAAATTTAAACAAGCATAAGGCCAAATTCTACCTTCATTTTGGTCCATTCTTGTAGAAACCCAATTGGATTATCACTTGGCAATTTGGAATTGCCAGAGAAGTATCTGAATGGAGCTCTAACTTGAATATTATACTTTTTGCAAAAGGGTACCCAAAACTGAGCAAATTTAGAGGCTTCAGTGAGAGAGTAGAGGGTGAGAGGTGAACAGCCATAATCAGAAACATAGCAAGCTAGCTTGTGAGATGGATAATCTACAGCAAGAAGAGAGAGCACTGTGTTCACTGTGATGATGGGTGGCTCTAGCTCTGCATCTGCTGTTGCCACAAACATGTCCACTGCAGGAAGCTCTGGCACCCTAATTAAGCATATTTATTAACATTAATTAATCAAACATGTTATCAATTTGGTGAAGATTAGCATTAATTCCATGTCACACAAGATTAGCATACTAAAATTATATATGTACAAGTATAAAAAGATATAAGTGACATACTGTTGCAGGAGGTTTTGAGGGTATGTTTTGTATTCAACAGGGGTCCATTGGGTGTTGAGGGTGAGAACCCAATTGAAGGCAAACCAAGACTCACACAGGAAGGCAAGAAGCCAGACAAAACCTGTTGGCGAGTAAAATATATCCTATTCTATTTGGGTTTTATTTATTTTTCCTTTTGTATAGATATTATGTAATTAGGATTCCACTTATTTTCCTAATTAAACCCTACTAGGGTTTGTAACCTGTATTATAAATACCTCCTTTCGGAGAATGAAATATATCTGAAAATATTCTTTCCATATTGTTTGACTTGGTATCAGAGCCTAGTTTCTGGTGA
Organism: Prunus avium; assembly: GCF_965620075.1. NCBI lineage: Eukaryota > Viridiplantae > Streptophyta > Magnoliopsida > Rosales > Rosaceae > Prunus > Prunus avium. The sequence continues at coordinate 33,903,612 of NC_142286.1, forward strand.
CCTGTGTGTGTTGTGCCCACCCGTGTTCTACTGTGTGCCATAATTTCTTTTAGGATTCTTGTGTCTGTGCCTTTGCCGTGTTCCGCTGTGTGCTCTGTCGTGTTTGTGCCTCTACTGTGTTCGTGCATTTGCCTCTACTGTGTTTGTGCCTTGTGCTCTGTCGTGTTCGTGCCTTTACTGCGTGCCTCTACTGTGTTCGTGCATCTACCTCTACTGTGTTTGTGCCTCTGTTGTCTTCGTGCATCTGCCATATTTGTGTCTGTGCTGTGATCTGTTGTATACCCTGTGTGATTTGTTGAGTTTCTGCTACAATCATGGGTGATAATTCTATTGTTGGTGCTGCTGCTGCTTCTGCAAATTTGCGTGTTTCTGACTCTATTCCAGGTATTGGCTCTAATACTTGGATAATTGACACTGGTGCTTCTGATCATATAACTTATAATGCTAAATTTTTTGATGAGTTGTCTAGTAACACCCGTGACCCATACAGAACTAGTGCTAATGGTTTGCCCTCTCCAATTACTGGCGAGGGCACCATTTCTCTCACCCCAACTCTGTCCTTGTCTCGTGTGTTATTAGTTCCCAATATCCATTGTAACTTGTTATCTGTTGGTCGCTTACTTGATACACTTAATGCTTCTGCTACTTTCTATAATACCCATTACTCTTTTCAGGATCTCAAGACTCACGAGGTGATTGGGCATGGTAAACGGATATGGGGGTTGTATTATTTGACATTACCTTCTGCACCAGTTCGTGATCGTGTCATTAATACTGTTCAACGTTGCAGTGTCAAAGACAAACAACAAATTTAGTTATGGCATCGTCGCTTGGGACACCCGTCATTTGGCTACCTTAAGCGTCTGTTTCCATCTTTATTCCGCTCCTGTGATGAGTCTAGCTTCAAATGTGAGACTTGTGTAATGGCCAAGAGTCACCGTACTGTTTTTTCCTTAAGTAATAATAAAGCTGCCTTACCTTTTGAGTTAGTCCATTCTGATGTATGGGAACCTGCTCGTGTGACTTCAAATGGTTTCCGTTGGTTTGTTACGTTTATTGATGACTTCACTCGCTTAACATGGGTGTATTTGATGAAGAATAAACATGATGTTGCCTCTATTCTCCCTGATTTTTGTGCCATGGTGTCTACTCAGTTTCATGCTCATGTTAAAGTTTTTCGGACCAATAATGGCGGTGAATATGTGAATCATACATTGAATCAGTTCTTTCGTGATCACGGTATCATTCACCAAACTACCACTTCATTCACTGCTCAACAGAATGGCGTGTCTGAAAGGAAGAATCGTCAGTTACTTGAAGTTGCCCGCTCTCTTATGTTGGATATGTCTGTTCCCCATCATCTTTGGGGACATGGTGTCTTGGCCGCGGCCTACTTGATTAACCGTACTCCTAGTTGGGTTCTTGATTTCAAGACTCCACTTGATGTGTTATGTGCTTTTACTCCTCCGGTTTCGGTCTCTAAGTTACCTCCGAATGTGTTTGGGTGTGTTGCGTATGTTCATGTTTACTCTCATCAAAGGAGTAAACTTGATCATTGTGCTCTCCGCTGTGTCTTCATTGGTTATTCTACGACTCAGAAAGGTTATAAGTGTTATCACCCGCCTACTCAGAAGGTACATGTCACTTTGGATGTCACATTTCATGAAGAAGTACCATATTATGTTTCTCCCTCCTCTTCAATTCAGGGGGAGAGGGGGAGTGAATTGAAGAGTTTCGGAATGGAAAATATGGAATTTTTTGGCGAACAGGATGAAAACGACCGGTCGCTCATAGGACGCGATCGGTCGCTCGCGTCGAGCTGGGACTACAGTACCGATACGAGCGAAGCGACCGGTCGCAGTGAGGAAACGACCGGTCGCAAATGAATCTGTCTGGATACGACCGGTCGTGTAGAAGTGGGCGACCGGTCGCAAATGAATTTGCTTGGAAACGACCGGTCGCCCGCGTCGACGAGCGATAACAGTACCGATACGAGTGACGCGACCGATCGCGAGGAAAGCCACGATCGGTCGCCAGACGAAAATGATGGTGTTTTCGAGCCTCTCTCAGAAGGACATAACAGTGATATTGGCGACTCTCGTACAGATGAAATTGATAATATACCCCCCTCTGCCTTGCCATTGCCTCAATCAAGTTGTGATAATGAGGTACTTTCTAGTGATATGCCTACCTATTCTTTGCCCCCGCGTACTACCCGTGGGAAACCTAAAGTACAATATTCTCCTGATATACATGTCAAGTCTAAATATCCCATTAACCATTATATGTCAACTCATCGTTTATCTAAGTCATATGCATCATATTTGTGTCAATTATCTAGTGTATGTGTGCCAACTAAGTTGCAGGATACTCTATCTGATCAAAACTGGGTAGATGCAATGCATGTGGAGATGGAAGCCTTGAACAAGAATGCTACTTGGGAGTTAGTTTCTTTACCAAAAGGAAAAAAGGCAGTTGGGTGCAGATGGGTGTTTACTTTGAAGCACAAGGCTGATGGTTCCATTGATCGTTACAAGGCAAGATTGGTAGCAAAAGGGTATACTCAGACATATGGAGTGGATTACACAGAGACTTTTGCTCCAGTAGCTAAGCTTAACACTGTACGCATACTCTTATCCTTAGCTGCTAACCGTGATTGGCCGCTGCTACAATTTGATGTCAAAAATGCATTCCTCTATGGTGATCTCAAGGAAGAAATATATATGGATCCTCCGCCAGGTATCCCTGTGACTTCTAAGGAGGGTGTGGTGTGCAAGCTACGGAAATCCTTGTATGGATTAAAGCAGTCTCCAAGAGCGTGGTTTGGAAGATTTGCTGCATCTATGAAGAAGTTTGGGTATGTGCAAAGTAACTTTGATCATACTTTGTTTCTGAAGCGTCATAAAGGTAAATTGACAGCTTTAATTATTTATGTTGATGATATGATTGTGACTGGAGATGATCATGTAGAGATACAGAGTCTTCAGAAGTATCTGGCTTCTGAGTTCGAGATGAAATCATTGGGTGATTTAAAGTATTTTCTTGGGATTGAAGTTGACAGATCTAAACATGGTATTTTTCTATCCCAAAGAAAGTATGTTTTGGATTTACTTGCAGAAACTAGAATGTTGGTTTGTAAACCGATTGATACCCCTAGTGAGCAGAATCATAAGTTGGGGATATATCCCGATCAAGTTCCAACTGATAAAGAACGTTATCAACGACTTGTGGGGAAGTTGATTTATTTGGCTCATACTCGTCCAGATATTGCGTATGCTGTAAATATAGTGAGTCAGTTTATGCACTCTCCTAGTGTAGATCATATGGGAGCTGTGACTCGTATTTTAAGGTATCTGAAAGTAACTCCTGGCAAGGGGTTAATTTTCTCCAAGTATGGCCATACAAATGTAGAAGGGTATACAGATGCTGATTGGGCAGGTTCAGCCACAGATAGGCGTTCGACATCTGGGTATTTTATGTTTGTGGGTGGCAATCTTGTTACGTGGAGGAGCAAGAAACAAAAGGTGGTGTCTAGATCTAGTGCTGAGGCCGAGTATCGGGGAATGGCCCATGATGTATCTGAGTTACTATGGTTGAGAAGATTGTTGAAAGACCTTGGTTTTGGGCCTAATAAACTCATGGATTTATACTGTGACAATACGGCTGCGATTGCAATTACTTATAATCCTGTACAACATGACCGTACAAAACATGTGGAGGTTGATCAAAATTTCATTAAAGAAAAGTTGGATGCGGAGATTGTGTCATTCCCCTTCATCCGTTCAGAGTATCAGTTAGCTGATGTTCTTACGAAAGCTGTTTCTACAAATATCTTTCTCAACTCGCTTGACAAGTTGGGCATGCGTGACGTCTTTGCTCCAACTTGAGGGGGAGTGTTGGCGAGTAGAATATATCCTATTCTATTTGGGTTTTATTTATTTTTCCTTTTGTATAGATATTATGTAATTAGGATTCCACTTATTTCCTAATTAAACCATACTAGGGTTTGTAACCTGTATTATAAATACCTCCTTTCGGAGAATGAAATATATCTGAAAATATTCTACCCATATTGTTTGACTAAACCATGGTCAGTGAGGGAGAGAAGACGATAAACAAGGAGACAGATGAAGAGGAACAAAATTGCAATTTCCTGGGCTCTCTGTAGTGTGTTAATTTTAAGGAGGTTTTTTCACATAGAGGAAGAGATCGAGAATTAGCCATTTGGAAACGGATAGAGGTGTGGATAAGATTTTCAGTCTAAGGTGTCCAGTGCCAACTGAGTGCTGAGTGAGTATATATAGACATCTGGTATCAGGCATCAGCACCTTTAAACAGGATCAAGGCTAGCTGCAGACCAGTTGATATATTGCATATACACGTGGTTGGTACGTGTAAGTTTACCATCGAAGTTTGATATTCATTGTTGTTGGGTCACTCTCTCACTGCTTTAGGTTTTCGAGGTTAGGAGTTGTCTGACATGGTATTAAAGCCTTTTTTGTGAGTGGTTTTTAGTTCAATTTATTTTACCCATATTTTTTTGGCTTGCGAGATGTATGGGATACACCTATATATGTTTGTCTCTCTCCTCCTATTCTCTAGCAGCTTAAGTTTTTAAGGCTAACGATGACCTAACACATGATAATACCATATTAAAAAATAGCATAAGATTGTAGGCCCTTTTGTTTATGTTTCTGATTTAGTTTTTCTCTAGGAAATTGTATGACTTAGATCGATGTTATCAAATATAGATATAATTAAGTTTTACAATCGGATAATGCTTGCCAGTTTTAGTCCAAATGCATATAGTTGAAAAACATATTGTACCCTTTGCAAAATTAACTCCTGCACAAGATGCAGAACATGAGTGCGAGCCCAGCAGACTTCAAAATGGTGGACAAGGGAATTCCATATTTCCCAGAACCAAACAACCCTTTCAAAAATGGCCAGAGGCAGAGCACCAAGCACACACTGCCTGCAACCTCTAATCGGCCTGACCCGAGCCCATCATGAGCTGGTGGCTGCAGCCCAAACAGAGCAGAAGCCAAGGCGGTTAAGTGCAGCAGCAAAATGGTAGTGGGAGGCAGAAACATTGGGGACTCGTCAAAGGTGAATCTGCCTGCTTCAGTGCCTTTCTCAGTTGAAGAAGATTGGTCTTTTTTTGTTACTTCAAACACTGTCTCTGATATGCCTGAGAGTTTGAGGGCGATACCAAAAACTCCAAATAACCAAGCACTCATTGTGGTTATTCTTCCCATTTTTTGGTTGTTCCACCATGCTCGGATTGATAGACCGCTGTGAATATACATTGATATATTGTATATATTGGTCGTGACAAATAGAGCTATTGGTATATAGTAAGCCAGTTCCTGGGCCTGCACCATTTTTTACACATTTGAAGTTGTCAGAACGTATATTTCGAGGGCTATTGGTTATCGTAATTATCGCACATGACGTAAAATCTATGAGATTACGAGATACGTAAACTCAGATATATTCTACTTGGGAAAAAAGTTTGTTTATGTAGAGGGATTGAGAACCTATATTTCTTTTACCCTTATCAAATTTTATTGATTTTCTATGAATTCATAATTCATGCTCACCTTGGGGAAGATATGTGCGTTGGTGATGATGCTATAAGCTGGTAGAGCAGCATAGCATGTCTCAGGAAGTGACCGTAGGCCCCACGTAAAGATCCAGAGGTAGGCCAAGCACTGCCTAAATTGGAGGTGAGCAAATACAGTACCAAATATGGGACAATTTTTACTGAGTAGCACTTCAAGCAGGCCTGTGGCCCACCTTTTCTGTTGGGTCATGGAAGCCGGCCCACCTGCTGGGGTGCAACCCAGAAAGGCAGGTCGGTCTGGTGTACAATATATAGATTTCCAACCTCTGTTGTGGATTGAAAGCCCAGTGAGGATATCTTCTGTTGTTGATCCATACATCCACCCCACCTACACAAGAAAAGAAAAAAGAGACTACATTTTAGACTCGGTTTCTTTTAAATATCATTAGACTAAAAACTAGTTGGTATTTTTCACCGGCATACCTTTTTACCCCAATTGGTGCCATATTCGTATTCACAACTTGCAACTTGGTAGGCAGCAGCCTCAATAGATTTCAAAAGCATGCTTGGACATTTTGTCTCCCCTCTCAAAGCATCAGCAGCTGATTTGATGAGTTCCTTTGAATTTCCAAAGGTTTTAAGTAATTCTTGGTTGCCCAATTTTCCTGCCACAAATAAACAACCTAAGATATATATATATATATATGCACACACACACATGGAATGGAAGAAGGATTGGACATTTGATTTGGTTACCATCAGCCTTTTCAAGATTTCTTTCTCCAAATTTAACATTATTAGGGGACAGACCATAGATGACTTGTCTTCTGTGAAAACATCCTGTTCCAGCATAAAATATTCCTTGGATTCCTTGAATCCCATGCCCCACGTACTATTAAAAAAAAGTAGTTCATCTTTAGTAAATAATTAGACACAATAATTTGAATTAACCAGTAATTAATCAGTGATTAAGATACTAAACTAATTAGCATTTTGCTTAGAGCTGTACCTTCCAAATGACTGTCATCTGATTTCCAAAAGGGTCGTCCTTGAGCCCGTCATAGAAGAGTTGTGGAAATTGAGCAAATGCAATTTCATTTTGGTTCTCATTGGATCCAAGCAGTATGCACATTGCATGAAGAACAACGCTTGGGTTGTTTGCAAACATGTCACAGTCTACGTTCAGCATGAAGGGGGCATTTGTCATTAACGCAGACACTCTGGTCTGCACCAACATATATATATAATTCAACAATTAATTAGTTAAAAAGATAATTAATTAAAATGATGAGAAATATATGAAATAATTCATACCAAAACATTCATAGCCCCGGCCTTAGAATGATGTGAATGCTTTGGCCGCTTTTCTCTGGATATATAAACCAAATGGGGCAGTCCATTTGAATGACCATTCTCCTTGTCCAGCACCACCTTCAAAAATAAATTTAAAAAATCTAGCTAATGAGCTTCTAATTAAGCTGGTTTTAGAGTGCTTTATTTATTTATTTTTTAATTTTTTTGTGAAACAGTAGAAATTCAATTGAATTCAAGACAAAAACTCAGAATTCATCAGTAAGAACACAGCCCCAAATGGAGGTTCTTGCAATACATAAACTGTAAAATCTTAACCAACTATGCACAAGTATTACAAGACAGTGAGAACAAATATACATCTTGAATCCTAGATCACATGAAATTACAGATGAGGAGGACCGAAATCGCTGCAATAACCACAAGAAGATGAAGATAAAAAACAATCCCTCAAACATCATGGACAGAAAACACCCCAAAAGTGGAGTGCTTAATTTGTTAATTATTTTTCATGAGCTAATTATAATTAATGCTTGTTTTTTTGTTGGAGAGTAAAAATAACCAGTCAAATTAGTTCATGAAAGTCTTTTTGCTCTAGGACAAAACCGTACCGTAAAATATCTGTAAATGTACATCTCACGTGGGTCGCTTTGTCGTCTCAGTAATTAGCCTCAAGTGGGTGACTCAAAATACACGTGTATATATATCGACGGTTGGTTGCTAATCGTTCATACAACTGTTGTTAGTACGGCCCTATTACTATATTTACTGTTTTTATTTCATATATTTCTCGGCATCAATTAAAGGAGAAAATTTTAATTGCAATAAGAATATCATTATTTTGCTACTCCGGGCCAATAATATCATGTCACATGTGAAAGTATTAGCATTATTAACCGAAAATAGCACAATAGTATTATTCTCGTTTCATTGAAATCTTTCATCTAACTAAAAGGTAGATATGAGAAGACAACTTTAAGAGAGGCATATGGGGTAGGTAGGTTATAAGTGAGTAATTAAGACTGCGAATCTGTGCTGTACGAGTAAATGTTTGCAGAGTGTACCTTGATTATTGTTGGATGATTATTGCGTTCTATATTTGAGAAAAGTGAAAAATCTTCACTAAGATCAAATGGAATAGATTTGCCAACAGCATCCTCAATTTTGCGGGTAAGCTGCATATATTCATCCTGCAAAACATGAAAACATGTACATTTGTCATCACATTACACTATTAGACCGGTTTATATATAAATGTTTGCAATGTAGAATGTTCAAACCCTCGATATTGAACGTTCAAACGTCCAACTACAGCCTGCATAATGCTGAGGGTTTGAAACGCGCTACAGTCTACATTGCAAACATTTGGACTTGAGTATTTTTAATAAAATATTTGGTATATTTTTCAAAAAAAAATAAAAATAAAAGACTAGAACAATATATGAAATTTGACTGCACTATCACCTTCATCGTTTTCCATTCTTGCTTGAATTCCCCTGAGTTATTACTGGAAGGTATGGCATCATTATTGAAGTATCTGAAAGGAGCTCTAACTTGAACATTGTACTTTTTGCAAAATGGAACCCAAAGCTTGGCAAACTTTGATGCTTCCACAAGCGAGTAGAAGGTGAGAAGGGAACAACCATCATCAGAAACATAGCAAGCTAGTTTTTCTGTTGGGTAATCCACAGCCAACAGAGAAAGCACAGTGTTTATGGTAATGATTGGTGGTTCCAGCTCTGAGTCTGCTGTGGTCACAAACATATCCACTGGGGGAAGCTCATGCTCAGCCATCCTACGCATATAAAACACAAAACAAAAGTTATGATATCGAAGTTACGAAAAATGTTGTCTTATTAGACTGTCTAGATAACATAAGATATTATATATGTTATACAAGATTGGGTGATCACAATTTAAGATGTTTATGTTGTTAGTCAGACTCTGGATCTGAACCACAAAATGAGATGTGAAATTATGTTACCGTTGTAAGAGACGGTCGGGGTATGTTTTATATTCCACAAAACTCCATTTGGTGCTGATGGTGATTACCCAGTAGAGTGTAAACCAGAGCTCACATAGGAATGCAACGAGCCAAGCAAAACCATGGTTGCTAAAAGAGAGGAGACGATAAACAAGGAGTGAAAGGAGTAGGAACAAGATTATAAACTCCATGACTTTGTGCATGGTGCTTTTGTGCTCCAACCTTTCATAGAGAGGGGAAGAGTTTGAGTTGGCCATTGGAATGTAACCTAATGCAGTGAGGTGAGGGTGTTTGAGTTTTCTGCAGCCTCAACGCTTATTTTGCTGGTGAGTATTTATAGTCGTGTAGTAGGTCAATTTGTGGTTCCTTGTTTATTCTAAACATGTGTATAATCAGTCTCAACACCTGATTATATTCTAATGTGGTGAAAAGTTTAATTTTGCTACTTCTTCCCCATGAAACAATCATAAAATAATGAAGAAGAATTGCAGAAGAAAGGGTTTATAAATACTAATTAATTTGGTGCCATCATGGATGACACACGCTTTGACTCTGAATATGAGGCTCTGAGCTCAGCCTTAAAAAAATGATAAAGATATATAACCACTACCAATGTCCTAATTCAAAGTCTGAAATAGATCTTCCATAAATAAAAAAATTTAAAAATAATAAAGGATTGTCTTCCATAGTTATCCATATGAGCAAGTGGTTTATTAGGCTATCTCTATAAAATAATACAAAATACATCTTCAGTCATGGGCTAAAAAACTTTTGTTCACATTTGGCCCTTTAACCCTCCAACTGGGCCACTTGTAGCCCAGCTTTAGCTTAGACCAAATTTTTTTGTAGGTCTAGTACATCTACTTTCCAAGAAAATAAAATATTATGTGTGGGCAAGAGCACGAAACATCTTGTGCAATTGCAGATCCAACAACCAATATTAAAGGCGTGCTGAAGTCATTATTGATGTCAGCTAGCTATTAGGTTTTTTTATTAACTTTTTAAAATATTTTTAAATTCGTTTTGTTTTACTATATATAATTGGTTTTTGACTCAAAATTATAGATTGAAAAGTTACATTTTTTAATTATTTAAAACCCTTTTAAATATTTTAAATTCGTTTGGTTTAAAAAATTAGTTATGACCATCGAAGGTCAAAACCATTGAAACGCAACCAATATATATTTTTTTATTTCCTTTGTTGGCTTTATTATTATTATTCTTATTTATATTTAAAAACTTAAAATATGTCTATAAATACCACAAAAAATTTCTCACTCATTTCATTCCACATTTCTTACAAATTCTATCACATTCTCTATTTATTCACAACTTTCCACATTCTTTCTTTTTGTCAAATATTTTCCACACTCATTTCATCCAAACATTTCCTATAAACTTATTTTCTTTACTTATTTTGTTATTCACATTGTTTGAAAAATGTCTCGTACTTTGAAGGGATGAAATGGTCACAAAAGAAGATGAACATCTTTGCAAAGCTTTCATAAAAGTCTCCGAAAATAGCGTTGTGGGTACTAACCAAAAAAGCACTGGACTTTGGAAACGCATCTCACAAAAATACACAAAGTCTATGGAAGGCATCATCAATCCGTCCATTTACAAAGAAAGGAGATGAAGTTGTGAGAGATTAAATAAAAAACACTCCATTTATTGACATTTGAAGATGAAGATAAGAGGTGCCACATTGACAAAAATCTAACCTGAAATTTGGATAGTTGCTCCCGGACCAACATGTGTCACTCGAAAATTATATCCGAAAAATTCTTAAAATTCTTTCAAGATAAGACGTGCCACGTGGACACAAAATTTGATCAGAAATCATGTTAAATGCTTATCAATGTATACATGTCATATATGGAATATTGTCTCTAAATAGTAGTTTAATTAAATTAAATAATACATGGTTGTGGAATGTATGAGTTTTGTACCATAGTTTTTCTCAAAATAATAAAATATGAAGGGCCCTAAAAGCACCTCTAGTGCAAGCCCAAACCCGGGCAAATGGCAGCCCCAAGCCCCAAGCCACAAACCACCCCTCCAAAAATTTGAAAATCAGCCACTGACGTCATCGTTGACCCACCAGCCCACAGAAACCAACGGCTACAAGCCACGTGACTTCTCCTGGAGCCTCCGATCCAAAAATCTTATAAAATCCAACGACTACCCAATTTTTGGCTAAAAAAAATTGAAAAAATATCAAAAAAATTCCGAATTTTTTTTCTATAAATACCTACCAATATTATTCACTTTCCACACCAAATCTTCATAAAAATTCATCTCCTTCCAATATTTCTCACTTTCCATACCAAATTTTCTATTACAAAATTTCATTTGTGCAAAAATACAAATGACCTCTTCCATCGAAGCCAGAGGGTCGTGGACAAACGTTCGAAGAGGTCAAAATCTTGGCGACGAGGTAAAAAAAAAAAATTCCGTTTTATTCAATTTAATGTCATTTTAAAAAAAAATATTTCTTGCATTTCCAATTTCATTTTTTTAATAAATTATTCAAGGCAAAATAAAAAAGAGGAAAACCATTACACATGGCTCCTCAAGTGAACAATGCCTGCAGTCGGTTTCAGTGGTGCTTTCCATGTCAGAAACAATGACACTATTACGTCCTCTAAAGGAAAATACTCACCCACGTCTTGATCCGATGGAATCGCCTCCGTTAATAATTGAGTCGTCCTTGTACTCGATTGTGTCGGACTATGAGAACCGGGAGTATTTTAATTGTATGATGAGTGATATGTGAATTTTATAATAAATATGGACACGTAGCAATCGAAATCTTATCCAAAAATGTTATTTGAAATTTTAGGTGAGAATTTTATAATAAATAGTTACATATGGCAATCGAAAATCTTATCTGAAAAGCTTATCAAAATTAATGGTTTAAGTTTAAAAAATAGAAAATAAATGAAAGTAAATAGTAATTGCCCTTGCCCATGCCTTTTGGGGTGGAACCAAAAAAGGCAAGGTTGCATCTTGCCTTGCCTTTGCCTTGCCCTTGTTCTTTGGGGTGGAGGTGCTCCAAAATATAGTCATGCATGGTTGGAGATGAAAAAATTTACCCTTACAGTGTTCTTTAAAAAAAAAATATTTTGGAGGGCTAAATTTATAGCATTGGACTGCATTTAGCCTTATGACTGGAGATGTCCTTATAAGACATAAATAAGATGACTGATAATGGCATGATAAACTGAAAAATTAAGCATGCCCCTTACCTAATTATCTACTTAAGTAATTCATCTTTACCCATCTGATCAATTTCATCTTTGTCTAGAATCTTGGTATAACTCTAGCCAACCTGTGAGGTTGGCTGGATTCTCAAAGTTCATGTTCTGAATTCTGATATGAAAAATAGATAGAGATTTATGTGAATAGCAGTGATTGATCACAAGGGAAGATATATACAGATATTGGGGAGATGAGATATATAAAATTATAAATTACTAACAGAGAAAATAAAATGCTACATGAGATGTATTATCTTTTTCTTTTTTATTGATTTTCCTATAATTTAGTTAGACAACTATTTCATTTGATAATTATTTCAATTTTAGTTTTTAATTTTTCGTGACTGCTACTTATCCTCACTTCTATTCTTTCTCTTTTTTTTTTTCTATATTATGACACAAAAACTGAAAAATTAGATACTAAAATTGAAATGGTTATCAAACGGATCTGAAATTGTCAACGAGTCAAGAATGTATATCAAACTAATCGTTGTTTTTTTAACTCCAGACAAACATTGGCTAATTCTATGCCATGAAACTTTGAAGTTCGAGACAAATCATAAGAGTTTCTCAGTCTTCCTCTTCCAACTTTTGCTGCGACATGCAGAGATGGAGTTGGCGCTTTCGAATTCGATCGACAGTTTTATGCAAATCCAACAAGATTTTTGTTCTGACACTCCCACTCTTTGTTTTTTTATATCAGACCAGAGGGACAGCCCAACATCAGTCCTGACGTCATGATGTTATTTGATTTGAAATAAGAGAGCATACTTGATTTGAGCTCTGCAAATGCCAACTGTACTGTACGTATAATTATCATAATCACTATTGGTTGGTGTATATTATATGATTAGCTCTTTCTTAAGGTATGAAAAAAATATTGATATATGATTGTAGTGTGTGAGATATATAACGTGACCATTAGTATTTTTTCTGGTGAGATTATAGTATGTGAGATAATCACAACGTGACATGCCGACGAATATACACAAACTAATAACATGTGAATATTATAAGCTGAGTATTTTTAGAATGACATTATTGTTTGTGTCCTAAATTTATTTATCACGTTTTTTTTTCATCAGAAAATGTGAGGGAAGAGTGTCATGATGGACCATAGAATTGGTGCACTAAAAACACTTTGGGAAGAATCATGAACCGAGCAGCAATTAGGAAACATGTAACACACTTGCAATAAACAGCACCATCTCCAACTGGTTTCTCTTTCAACTCTTGATACCCAGAGATTCTCAGTGCCCACACCACTCTCAGTGACTTCAATTAACATCTTCAACTGTGTCATTTCCCTTCACTTACACAATGAAATTTAAGCAAAATTTGGGGTTCAAAGAGAGCTTAGAGAGGATGGGATGGTAGCCACATATTTGTGCACAAAGTGTAGAACAGTAATGTGAAACCAGCAGACTTGAATATGGTGGATAAGGGAATCCCATATTTCCCAGCACCAAACAGCCCTTTCAAAAATGGCCAGAGGCACAGCACCAACCACACACTGCACACAACCTCTAATGGCCCTGACCCGAGCCCATCATGAGCTGGCGGTTGCAGCCTAAACAAAGCAGTAGCCAGGGCTGTTAAGTGCACCAGCAAAATTGTAGTAGGAGGCACAAAAATTGGGGACTTGTCAAAGGTGAATGTGCCTGCTTCAGTTCCTTCATCAGTTGAAGTAGATTGGTCTTTTCTTGTGACTTCAAACACTGTCTCTGATCTGCCTGAGAGTTTGAGTATGACACCAACAACTCCAAATAACCAAGCACTCATTGGGATTATTCTTCCCATTCTTTGGTTGTTCCACCATGCCCGGATTGATAGACCGGTTTGAAGATACTCCGATAAAGTGTACACATGGTAAAGCACAAACAGAGCTATTGGTATATAGTAGGTTGGTTCCTGGCCCTGCATTGCACATTTGGAGCAGTTACAAAGAATAGCCGTGTTAAAAAATAATAGTATAACACTAACATCTCAAAAATTTGTACCCGAATAATGTGGCAATGTAGATAGTAACATTTTACTTGATTCATAAAGTGGGCTCATATTTCAGTTATTTGATGAACAAAATTGATGATCTATGTAGTATGTAGCATATATTTAAGTTGCATCAACCCTAAAGTCCAAGGATATGGGTGTGCTCTCACCTTGGGCAAGAAATGTGTGTTGGTGATGATACTGTAAGCTGGCAGAGCAGCATAGCATAGCTCAGGAACAGAGCGTAGGCCCCAAGAAAGGAGCCAGAAGTACGCTAAGAACATCCTAAATTTGAATTTCTCTAACTAATACATGTCTCTTAAATGCGCTAGCCCTCTCCCCCGTGAGAGCCCCCCTCTCCTCCGTGAGAGTCCCCCTCTCCTCCGTGAGAGCCTCCCTCTTCTTCGTAAGAGTCCCTCTGTTCCTTTTAAGTTGTTTTCCTGTTTTGGGGTTTCCTCTTTTCTTCTAAATTTTACTTCCCTTCACCCTCTCAACGTCCCACCTTTCTCACTCATACTAGCCATCTCAACAAACCACATCTATCTATCCAATCTACACCACCAGCCCCCTCCACAACCCATTCCCACATATCCCCCACCTTGAATCCAACCCTCAGATCTGTGAAAGCCTTTTCATTTTGTGGCTTCTTTTGTGAGCCCTCTGTGGCCTCGAGTGGACCCTTGTGGTCGGGGTGGTATCTGTGACTGGCCAGATCTGGCTCACTCTGTGTTGGGCATACGGAATGCATGCCAAGTGTTCGACCATATGCCCCTTGAAGGTTTCACTTCCGCAAGCTCGGTACACAGAGGAGTTATGAAAACAAAAGGAACACTTGCAGGTGATTTCGACCTGACGGAATGCTCTGAACCTGAGATCTCCTTGGTACTGCCTCGGAAATGATTCACCTATCATGGAACTGTCAAGGTTTGGGGAATCCCTTGACAGTTCTATATCTCAAGGAACTCATTCGTTCAAAAAATCCCTCGGTGGTATTTCTAATGGAAACAAAGCAGAACTGCCACAGAAACAAAGTGCTGAGAAAGCAATGCGGTTTTCATAAGGGGCTAACGGTGGATCCTATTGGTACTGCCGGTGGCTTAAGCATTTGGTGGAAATCGAATGTGGACATCGTTTTTTTGGAAACTACTAAAAATTGGATTGATGCAGTGGTTACTATGCCTTCTGAATCTTTTTATGGCAGATGCACATGGCTTTATGGCACCCCTTATAGTCATGAGAAAAATGAGTTTTGGGAAGAGATGCTTAGTTGGGATCGCAGAGATGGCGAGCCATGGATGGTTATCGGGGACTTCAATGAAGTTTGCTGGCAGCACGAAAAGGATGGTGGTAACGGTTGGAACATCGCAAGGCGGAGATATCTTATTGAATTCATGCAGACTTGTAACCTAGTGGACCTGGGCTTTAAAGGACAAGGATTCACTTGGGAAAGGTTTTGTGGAGACGAATTGATCATAAGGGAACGACTTGACCGTGCTATTGTTAACCCGGACTGGCTGGAGAATTGGCAGAACACCTGTGTTATTCACTGTGCCAGGGTGGGATCTGATCATTGCCCAATCTTGCTTGATAGCAACCCAATCTGCCAAATCAAAAAAGGAAAGTTATTCCGCTTTGAATCACGATGGCTCAAAGAGGAGGAGTGTGGAAATATCGTGAAGCGCTCATGGAGGCCCAAAGAGAACAACACACATGTTAATCAATGGACTCAAAACCTGCATCTTAGCAAGACTGAACTTTTGAAGTGGAATAAGGTACATTTCCCGAACTGCAAAATCAGAATCAATGAGGTGATGGAGGAACTTGGTCTTCTGCAAAATGCTAACGCATCTGATGTTTCCATACCCAAGCAAAGATCTCTCAAAGCTGAATTGGATAAAATGTGGCGGTGGGAGGAGCAATTTTGGAGGCAAAGGTCAAGAGTTAATTGGTTGCAGTCTGGGGATTCAAATACAAAGTTCTTCCATCTAACCACCATTCAAAGGAGACAACGAAATCGTGTTCTCAAAATTCGAAATAATTCTGGAGATTGGTTGGTCGGTGAGCATGCAATTAGAAACGAATTCTTCGGTTTCTTTAGCAACCTGTTCAAAACTGCTGGCCCTCGCGATTGGTCAAGCACGTTAAACAATGTGGATAGGATTGTTACCCCCGAAATGAACTCTCTCCTGCTTGCGCCTTTCAATGAGGATGAAATTAAAACTGCTGCCCAACAACTTGGAGCTGACAAAGCCCCAGGCCCTGACGGTTTCCCTGGGATGTTCTACAACCAGTTTTGGAATATCGTGAAATCATCAATCGTTGGAGCCACGTGTGATTTTCAGAGGGGTTGGTGTCAATTAGAGGAGCTAAACAAGACCTTCATTGCTCTCATCCCAAAAATTCCTGATCCTGAGAACACTGACCAGTTTAGGCCTATTGGACTTTGTAATAACTCTTACAAGATTTTAGCAAAGGTGATGGCCAACAGGTTGAAAATGATTCTTCCGGATATTATCTCAGATAACCAAAATGCCTTCGTCCCGGGAAGGCAAATCCAAGATAATATCCTCGTAGCGCACGAGGCCTTTCATTATTTAAAGAGGAAAAAACTGGTGGTGTTTTTGAAGCTGGCATAAAAGTTGACATGAACAAGGCTTATGATCGTATTGAGTGGGACTTCTTGTTTGTTCTTATGGAAAAAATGGGCTTTGCTAGTGACTGGATTCGCCTCGTCAAAGCTTGCCTCACTACGGTGTCTTTTTCTGTCATTGTTAACGGCAGACCCGGCCGTTCCTTTAAGCCCTCCCGGGGCTTGAGACAAGGGGACCCACTCTCACCATACCTTTTCTTACTGGTCAGTGAAGCCCTCTCTATGAACCTCACAAAGGCCGCCAGCAAGGGCGAGATCACTGGAATTAGGATTGCCCGGCGATGCCCCATTCTCTCGCATTTGTTCTTTGCTGATGACTCCCTTTTCTTTGTGAAGGCTGATGTGCTTAATTGCAGGAACCTAAAAGGTGTTCTGGATAGCTATTGTTTGGCGTCTGGACAATGCATAAATTATCAGAAATCCTGCTTCTACTTCTCTTTGAACACACCTGAGGAAACTAGAAGAAGCTTATGCTCCTTACTGAGTATTAATGGCGTGGACAACCCGGGGATTTATCTGGGGCTGCCAACTATTTGGGGAAGGTCCAAAATGGCTTCCCTGAATTATATTCTTGAGAGGATTCGTAGGAAAATTGAGGGATGGAAGCAAAACTCGTTATCACTGGCGGGTAAGGAAATACTAATAAAATCTGTTGCTACTGCGGTCCCTGCCTACCCGATGACTTGCTTTCGCTTTCCAGAAGGAACTTGCAAGAAAATAACTAGTGCACTAGCGAATTTCTGGTGGGGTAAATCTGAAAAGGGATCTGGCCTCCATTGGAGGTCCTGGTCGAGGCTTGGATTAGCAAAAGGTGATGGTGGGATGGGGTTTCGTGACCTCTCCAGCTTCAATCTTGCCTTGTTAGCTAAACAGTGCTGGAGAATACTACAAAACCCGAATGCTACGTGGGTTAAGATCTTAAAAGCTCGCTACTTTCCCAACTGTGATTTCGTAAAGGCTAAAAAAGGATCTCGTTCCTCTTGGGCTTGGGCAAGTCTATTGGATGGGAGAGATGCATTACTCAAGGATGCTAGGTATCAAGTGTTCAGTGGCGCCACTACATGTATTTGGACTGACAGGTGGGTCTCATCTACGCATTTTGGTGTCATTCAACCTATCAGACCCGTTCCCCCATCTGCCCCTCAACTTGTTAAAGATATAATGGACAAGCATAATCATACTTGGATTCTTGATGGCATCTCCACCCTGTTAAGCAGGGAAACTTTGGATCGTATTAGATGTACTCCGATTGGCCGTACAAATCGAGCAGATAAACTTGTATGGCCTTGGAATACTGTGGGCACATATACTGTGAAATCGGGTTATCACCGTTTTCATGCAAGGCTCCACACAATCATACCAACCCACAACTTTTCCTCCCACTCTATTCCAGAAACTGTCTGGAAGTCCATTTGGAAAATCAAAACACTCCCCAAAATCAAACACTTTCTCTGGAGAGCTATTTCTTGCTCCCTATCCACAAGACTGTCCTTGTTCAGAAGGAAAATTGTTAGTAATCCTCTTTGCCCAATTTGCGAGTGTTATGAGGAATCCATTGAGCACATCCTTTTTCTCTGCCCTTGGACCCTACTGGTATGGTTTGGCTCTGAGCTGTCTTACAGGATTGACCATCAGAGAATCACGTCCTTTGACAGGTGGCTTGAAGGAATTCTTTTGATTCCAGGCATTACCAAGGCGGAGCTTAATCACTGTTTGTCTCTTATTAGCTTCATTTGTTGGGAAATCTGGAAGTCCAGGTGTCGCTTTGTCTTTGATGGTACCACCCCGGACCCGCGCCGGGTTATTATAAGTGCTAGGGAGGCTTGCAATGAATTTGTGGGTGCCACTGCTGTTGGTGGAGTGATAATGATGGCTACACAAGCTTCGCCTCCCAGCTCTATCTCTCGAGGATCTCGGTGGTCTCCCCCGACTAGCAATATTTTGAAAGTTAATTTTGACGGTGCCTGGTGCCCTGGTTCCTGTGCTGGTGGTATTGGAGTGGTCATTCGGGATTTAAATGGAGTTTGGTGTGGGGGCCTCTCCTCCCCGGTCATCTGCGATTCAGCCCTTGTTGCAGAAGCTGCCGCTGGCCTTTGTGCAATTACCTTTGCAAAAGAAAGGGGAATGGGGAAGATTATTTTAGAATCTGATTGCAAGGTGGTAATTGATGCTTTGCGTGGAAGGTTTGGCAACAACTCTTGGGTCATCGCGCCAATGATTGATGAAATTCGTAATCTATCTTTGTGTTTGGATGATGTGGCCTGGAATTGGGTGCCTAGATGTGCAAATCGAGCAGCTCATGCAGCAGCTTCGATTGGTTTGAGAGCTATGGAACTGAAAAGTTGGGTCACCAGACCACCATTGTCTCTTGTTGGAGTTTTAAATTCTGATGGTCTGCCATGCCCACCACAGGATGGCAATACTAGTAGTTAATTTCAGTTTTTTATTTGGTGGGGGTTAAGACTATAATACTAGGCTCCGATGGAGCATTAGACTTGTCTGACTTCTCTGTTGTTGGTTTCCTCTCCTATCTGGCTTTTGCCTGCTTTTGTATCTTTTTACCCTTTTGGGTTTGAATACAACAAGCATTATGACCAAAAAAAAAAAAAAAAAAAAAACATCCTAAATTTGAGGTTTGCAAATAAAGTATGAAATATGGGACAATTTTTACTGAGCAGGACTTCAAGCAGGCCTGTAGCCCACCTCTTCTGTTGGGTCATGGAAGCAGGCCCACCAGTTGGTGCACACCCTTGAAAAGCTGGTGGGTCTGGTGAACAAACAATAGATGTCCAACCTCTCTTATGGATTGAAAGCCCAGTGAGGACGTCTTCTGTTGTTGATCCATACATCCACCCCACCTACACAAGAAAAGAGATCAACAAAAACATAGACAACAAAGAAAAAGAAACTTGCAACTTTGAAAAACACACTATCACTTAACCTTAGGGAAACTCTTAAAAACGGAGTCTCGATCGGGAGGGTTATTTCTTAAGTACACAAATAACTGCTTTTAATCACTTGAGTTACAAATCTCTTACTTATTCCGGCTTTTTAAATCCCAACTAATATGACAAAATATAAGCGGACATACCTTTTTACCCCAATTGGTGCCATACTCGTACCCACAATCTCCAACTTGGTGTGCAGCCTCCATGGATTTTGAAAGCATGTCTGGATATTCTGTCTTTCCTCGCAAAGCATCGTCTGCTGATTTGGTGAATTCCTTTGAATTTCCAAAAGTTTTAAGTAGCTCTGGTTTTCCTCGCAAGAAAACTTAAAAAATTAGGATCACGCGTTCGTCGAGCTTATACTCTTACTAACAAAACAAAATTAAGAGACATTTGGGGATGGAAAGGGGGATTTGATTTACCATTAGTCATCTTGACATCATTTGGAGAGAGACCATAGATAACTTTTCGTCTATGAACACATCCTGTTCCTAAATAAAAAGGGCCTTGAATTCCT
The DNA here is from genome assembly GCF_965620075.1 of Prunus avium. Classification (NCBI taxonomy): domain Eukaryota; kingdom Viridiplantae; phylum Streptophyta; class Magnoliopsida; order Rosales; family Rosaceae; genus Prunus; species Prunus avium. The sequence goes on from NC_142286.1 coordinate 33,923,837, forward strand.
GATATTCCACGCCCGGCATACTACCATATAGTAACAAATATATTAATCAGTTCACCCATGTAAATCATGCTCTTCATAAACTATGATTCATGGACCGTCATAAACTTTTTGATATGAAATTAATTTGCATGGGATGGACCTTCCACAAAACAGTCATCTGATTGCCAAACGGGTCATCCTTGAGTCCGTCGTAGAAGGTTTGTGGGAATTGAACAAATGCATTTTCAGTTTCGTTCTTGGATCCCAGCAACATGCACATTGCATGAAACATCATGTTTGGGTTGTTGACCAACATGTCACAGTCTACGTTCAGCATGAAGGGAGCATTTGTCATCAACCCCGACACTCTAGTCTACACCACATGTATAATTGATCAACAATTAATTAATTTGGTTAAGATTACTCAAAACAGATGGAATATATTACTTATAAGATGATGATGCCTTGATATCATTATCATTAACAAAACGTACTGACATGTTATCGATAAATATTTGATGCGCATATTGACATTCCAGTTTCTATATATGAAATTGATTATACCAAAACATTCATGGCCCCAGCTTTGGAATGATGTGGATGGTTTGGCCGCTTTTCTCTGGATATATAAACCAAATGTGGCAGTCCATTTGAAGCACCTACCTTGTTCTCCCATACAACCTTCAGAACAATTGAAAAAAAAAAAAAAATTAAATCAGTCTTCTAAGCTCGATCCCTATGTAGAGTAGTTTATACATAGATTAATAAAGTGAATAATGACTTCTTTTTTTTTCTCTCTAGCCTCTCTTTTTACTGTTTCCTCTACCTCTCCAAACCCTATTAGCCGAAAAAATAATACCAGAATCAAAACTATACTAAGCCGACTCTAATTGTGTTAAATTTTAGGACAACAAAACCAAGATATTTGTGTGTCTGTCTCTGTAAAGTTGCTTTCGAGAAAAGCCACCATATATACAGAGGCAAAAGGAGCAGACAATCCTGCAATTCTTAGCTGTATACCTTGATGATTGTTGGATGATTATTGCCCTCTATATCTGAGAAAACTCCAAAGTCTCCGCTAAGATCAAATGGAATAGATTTGCGCACCGCATCCTCAACTTTGCGGCTAAGCTGCTCATACTCATCCTGCAAATTACACATGAAGACAAACAAGTTCATTTGTCATCATCCCAAGGAAATTCGTGTTCTCGTGTTAGACAGTCTGACAATATAAGATGTTTAATCTGACAAGATAAGTATGATCAAATTTGACTAAAGGAGTATAATTAATCACCTTCAGTGTTTTCCATTCTCGCTTGAATTCGTTTGATTTATTACCAGCAAACATGGTATTATTATTGGAGAAGTATCTAAAAGGAGCTCTAACTTGAACATCGTACTTCTTGCAAAATGGAACCCAAAGCTTGGCAAACTTTGATGCTTCCACAAGCGAGTAGAAGGTGAGAGGGGAACAACCATCATCAGACACATAGCAAGCTAGTTTGTCTGCTGGGTAATCCAAAGCCAACAGAGAAAGCACAGTGTTTATGGTAATAATAGGTGGTTCCAGCTCTGGGTCTGCTGTGGTCACAAACATGTCCACTGGGGGAAGTTCATGCTCAGCCACCCTAATAATTAAGAGCACATGATTAAACATCAAAGTGAAGAAATTATTGAACTAATAAATGGACATTAAAAAAAAAGGGATGTGCATACATGATCGGTGTTACATACATACCGTTGTAAGAGGCGGTCTGGGTATGTTTTGTATTCAACAATGTTCCATTTGTTGTTGATGGTGATGATCCAGTTGAAGGTAAAGGAGAGCTCACATAGAAATGCAATAAGCCAAGTGAAACCATTGTTGTTGAAAGAGAGGAGACGATAAACAAGGAGTGAGAGGAGGAGGAAGAGGATTATAAACTCCATGACTTTGTGCAAAGTGTTTTTGTGCTCGAATCTTTCATGTAGAGGGAGAGAGTTTGGGTTAGCCATTGCAAAGATGAGAAGAAAGTGAGGGTGTTTTGGCTGCCTAGCTAGCTCAGTGTTTATATGTAGCTATGTACATATACTTTTAGTGTGGTCTAGTTGGCTTTGCAGGTTTGCTAGGTTTTTTGAGTACACGTGGCATAGAATTATTTTCTAATGATATGGTGATGAAAGCATATCCACACTGTGGAAGGACATATTGCATGAAAAGACGGCAGCTTGTGGTCTATATTAGAATGTGAGAATCCAACTCAAACACAAAGTAATTTCATTCTGTTCTCTCCCCTTCCTTTCTTCCAAAGTCAAAAATAAACAAAATGTTGAATTGTGTGACATGTTTCAAGGTATGATTGAACAGGACCACATGGCCATAGCATTTGGTGTGCCGGCTATAAATTCTTTTTGGCAAAAAAACATTTGCATATGCTTGAGGCATGCTTCAAATTGTATGTCCATATATATCATTCTAGAGAATAATGGTATCCAATTATTTGGGCGGCCACCATACGACTTAAGAGTCCAAACTGAAACAAACCCATCATGAAAAGGAAAGAATAAGAAAAACGAAATAGAATTTCACTCTCCATTTGGACCATTTGGACCATTTGGACCATTTGATTCTAATTGTTATTTTAATTAACTTTGAACTTTTGGGCAACTGCAAAAGATGACTGATGTCTCACACTTCTAATACAAACAAAACGAAATCTTGAAAGTGAATGTCTTTTCTGTGGGGATTGTGCGGATGAAAACTCCTCTTATCAGCCAGTTCATGTAAATTCCAAGTATACTCTTGTGTACTTATAAATCATAAAGATTATGTTATGTAGCTATGAATTCTAATTTACATCAATTACACTGTAGGCTGGAATTTTCCGAATTCCAGCATGCACCATTGCTTGCCTCACCGCAGCAGCACGATCCCATCTCTCTGTCCCAGCATTAATGCTTGACAAAACCACGTATCGTCCACAATGTTGTGGCTGCAACTCAAGCAGTTTCTGCCCAACTTTATTTCCCAGCTCGGCGGTCCCATGAATCTTACAAGAACCCAAAAGAGCCCCCAATACAGAAGCATCAGGCTCAAAAGGCATGCTCTTGATAAGCTCAGTTGCCTCCAAAAATAGGCCTGCTCTGCCCAGGAGGTCAACCACACACCCGTAGTGTTCCATTATCGGTTCAACCCCAAAGTCATTGGACATTGATCTGAACAATTCCAGACCAAAATTCACCAGCTTTCCACGAGCACAAGCTGTAAGAACTGCGACAAATGTAACTGCATTAGGCTGCAACCTTTCTCTCTTCATTTTTTCAAACAAGTCCAAAGCCTCCCGCTCCTTACCATTCAAAGACAGAGCTGAAATCATTGCATTCCAAGTACAAACTTCTGTGACTACCATCTTCTTGAAAACATTTGCGGCACTTCTTACGTAACCCATCTTCCCATAAAGATCTATCAATGCAGTCCCCAGAAATGCAGTCAATTCAATCTCTTTTCTAATAGCATACCCATGTATTTGCTTTCCCCAATAAAGAGATCCCCACCCATCCAAATTAGCACATGAAGAAAGCACAGTAACATAAGTAGCTTCATTTGGCTTTACAAAACAACCCATCAAATCCTCACGCACCATCATCTTAAAAAACTGAATCCCCTCACTGAAACTCCCATTTCTCCCGAACCCATTAATAACACTTGTCCACGAAACCACGTCCTTCTTGGGCATGCTTTGAAAAAGCGAAACAGCCGAACCCATATCCCCATTCTTCCCAAACCCATCAATCATTACATTGTACGCTACAACACACGGTTCAGCAATTTCCTCAAACACCTTGCGAGCATCACACAAAATACCAAAGCGAGCATAGAAGCTAACAAACGAGGTTTGTATAAATGGGTCATGCAGAACACCCCGTTTCACAACTTGGGTATGAAGGGGCGCGCCCAAATTGGGGGAGGAGGAGGCAGAGGCGGCTTTGATAAGCGGAGGGAAGGTGTGGCTGTTGGGCGGGGCTTGGTGGGCAAGCATGTGGGTGAAGAGGAGGAAAGGCTTGTGGGCTTGGCTGAAACCGAGATGGGCTCTAATCAAAGTGTTGTAAAGGAGGGTCGTCATCCATTTTGAAGCTGAGCTAGGGTTTGGGCTATGGAGGAGATGACCGTTGGAGATAAGGCGGGAATGGATTTGGTTGACTTGGTTTGGGTGTTTGAGGAAGCGTTGGAGGAGTTGCAGTAAACACTCGGGAGATGACGAACGTGGCATAAGACCATTCGTGTGTTGCATGAGACTTTTACATCTGTGTCAAAAAGCAACCCATATGTACAAAACGACGTCGTGGTGGCATTTCTTCGTCTCTGTAATAATTACCACTGTTTTTATTTTTGTTGAGTGAAATTTCATTGGAGAATGTTGGCATCGGCTGCTATTAATCTGAGATCATCATCAGTCTCCAGAGCCTTCTCCAAAGCTCTCCCAAACTCCACCGCCGCTCCTTTCTCACTCGTACGGACTCTCTCTCCCTCCGTTTCTCGCTTCTCAGTCCGCTCTATGGCCGACTCTGCTGCTGCCCCATTCAAGAAAATCCAAATCCACAGAGGCGATACTGTGAGTCTTGCTTCTGCCCCATTTAGTCTTTTGCTTTTCTTTTCTTTCTTTTTTTCGAATTTCTGGTATTGGATTTCTTTTTTCTTTCAATGGAGGCTGTATGATTTTTTCTTTTGACAATTTTGACTGATGGTAAAAGGGAATTTGATGTTTTTGAATGTATTAGGGAGGAAATGAGATGGGGTTTGTGTCGTTTTGTTAGATTTCTATGTTCGAGTGAATTGGAACTATTTCCATTTATGAAATTAATGTGATTGTGATGGAATTGTTTATATGATTGTGCCTGGATTGATTATAAAATAAATAAATAAAAATTGCCCATGTTGTGACCTCTCGGAAAGTGGTGCATCAACTCTTTTGAGGCTTGTGCGTTCATATCTATGGTTTGTTGGTGATGTTGGCAAATGGGTAGCATCCACGCTACCTTCTCTTCATGCTCTCCAACTTTGTTCTTAGATTTCACTTGTCTCTCAGTTTTGTTCTATTGACACATTTAAGCACACTAAGTCTTACTGCTGAACTGCAACTATGAAGTTGATTGTTTTGACAGATTGTATTTGGAAACCATTTCATTCTTTCGTTGCAAATGAACTGAACTTTTTAATTGAATTGTTTGTGATAATACGTTTTTGTGGTTACTAGCTGCTACTAAAACTTGTTTCTGATTGTTCTTCTTCTTTTATGTAATTGACCAGGCATTTCATGCATATGTTGTTGGAAAAGAAGATGCTCCTGGGATTGTTGTACTTCAAGAGTGGTGGGGTGTGGATTTTGAAATCAAGAACCATGCTATGAAAATTTCTCAACTTGCTCCTGGTTTCAAAGCACTTATCCCAGAGTAAATTCGTTAAGCTTACTTTAGTATCTATTAGTATTATGTGTATGTTTATTTAATTACTTGCTGCGTTTGAATGCTAAGTATCTTCTTGCGTAATTTTTCTAGCTTGTATCGGGGAAAGGTTGGTTTGGATGTTGCAGAAGCACAACATTTGATGGATGGTCTTGATTGGCAAGGTGCTGTAAAGGATATCCAAGCTTCTGCTAATTGGCTGAAGGCAAATGGTTCAAAGAAGGTGTGACGTGGTTTACTTCTTGTTTAATTATATAATAATTGTCTTAGTAGCTATAATTTGGGGCGGGTCTGGGGTCTGGTTTGTCTTATGGTGTATATATGTTATGGAAATATGAAAAAACAAAACGGGAAATACACGAAACAAGGTGTTCACTAATATAGATAAACTTTAAACAGACACTGCCAACCAGCCAACTAACAGCAAAAGTACATTACATAATATCTAAGCGAAGTTATATTCTAATCGTCAATGATGCCTTATTCCTTCTGATATGTTTGTCCATTTTTTATGATCTCTTTGAGACATTCAATCTTAAGCCTTGTGATGCCTAACTTTATTATACAACAAAAATCGCCACAGAACAGTTGGACGATTGTTATGTCATATTGAACAGATAGGTAAGTCGGTGCTAAAATTTGAAGTTGATCTTTCTTTTTCTCTATTAAGTGCCATAAATATTCAGGATGAGAATAACCAATGTAATGCATGACTAGAAACTGCTTTGAAATGCCATGATCCACAAAATATCGTAAGATTCTGCTGTGTTCTGATAACCAGTCCTCTTTCGAAGTTCGCATCACTAAAAATTATGGTTATATCAATCAGTTATGATATGACGAAGTTTTGAAAGTAAATTCATTTGCTAAATTAACCTATTGTTTAATCAAAATAGGTTGGTGTTACTGGATTTTGCTTGGGGGGTGCTCTCTCAATTGCAAGTTCTGTTTTGGTCCCTGAGGTTGATGCTGTTGTTGCATTTTACGGAGTACCGTCATCAGAGCTTGCAGACCCTGCCAAAGCTAAGGCTCCTGTTCAGGCTCATTTTGGAGAGCTTGATAATTATGTTGGCTTCTCAGATGTGGGGGTATT